>NC_044385.1:132638010-132989010 GCF_006542625.1 Nomascus leucogenys | reverse complement strand
AAATTAGGTCTGTATTTGGGAAGATGCCAAAGAATCCTAAAATTATGCCCTATCCTCAAGGAGCTTACATGGAAGCTAGAAGGATAAGAACCTTGCTAGTGATGACGCTGACAACCTAGCTGTTTCTGCACCCACCATCACCATTTCTTCCGTCTCAAAGGAAAGCAAGTGTTTCCCATTCTCCCGTTCAAGACTGGCACTTCCACCCATGCTCCGCACAGCATGCAAAGAACCGGGCTTGCTCACCTCTTGGCCTCTTTCCCTCCTCCATATCCACCTTCTCCCTCTCTATTCCATTTGTGCCCCCTACAAAATAAAAGTGTGTGTGCAAGTTGTTTCTTTCAAAATTAAAATCCCACCCTCAATCCCACACTCCTCTCTTCTTATCCCCCTCCCTGTCCTTCCCTCACAGCCTAGCTCCTCAAGGATCTCCATACCTGCTGGTGTCAGGCTTCTCTTCTGGCCTGCAACCTTAAGCAATATGTCAGCTGTCCCTATCGACCCCCTAAATCTACTTTTACAAAGCAAGCTTGTTGGTTGCCAAACTGAATGGACTCTTGAGTTTGCACCCAGCATTGTACTTAGTGTGCTGGACGTCTTATCTCCTTAGTGTGGACTCTCCTCATCTCTAGTCTCAAGATTCCAACAGGCACCTAACTAGTTCACTCGCATTCCAGTTATGCCCCTCTATAATCCCATTCTCCAGGCTTCTGCCAAATGACCCACCATCATTCTTCTTGCCAAATACCAATCCCACAGTTAAGATCTTACAGTGCCTCCCTACTGTCCAAAAGACAAAGTAAAATGCTGTTGGTGAACATTCATGCAGTAACTATTCATTGAGTGCTGTGCTGTACCAGGTATTTTGTCAGTGCTGGGGTACAGTGGTGTAAATAGACAGGATCCCTGACCCTGTGGAGCTCACAGCTCAGAGTGGAAGACAAACATTTGCTTATTTATGAGCAAGCAAAGTGCTGAAAGGGACAATTTCAAACTGTTTTGAAGGATATCAAGGAAACAAATGTTACTGCAGAAATTAAAAATCTAGGGAAATATCTTCAGTAAGAAATCATGGACATTTCTCTCTGAGAAGGTGGCATTAAAGCAAGAGCTGACAGATGAAACATAGAGATCCAGGTAAGGAATCAGGGAATGCATGATCCAGGCTCATCTCAGGCTCCGACGCAGGACGGTACTTGGCATGTCCGAGAAGGGGCGATGGATGTGGCTGGACAGTTGAGAGGTAAGGATGGCAAGAGAGAAGTTGATGGAAGTAGCTGGGGGGGAATCGTTCCTGGTCTTACAAGCCTGATTGAGGAATACGGGTCTTCTCAAGTGCTGTGGGAAGCTTTTGAAGAATTATAAGCAAGGGAGAGACACAATCTAATTGTGTTTTTAAAATAACCTTCTGGCTGCATAATGACAAAAGGAATGTGGAGCAGAGAGGAAGCTAGCTAAAACTGGTGATAGTCCACATAAATTTCAATGGCCTAAACTATGGAGGTGGCAGTGAAGATGGAAGAAAACAGGTTCAGAGGCAGAGTTGCAGCGAGGAACCTGCACAGGCAGAAGGAAGAAGGGGGGGCCCAGAAACGTCTCCTTGGAGCAGCAGTGAGTGGCAACACCACTCCTCAGATGGGGAAAATAGAGAGAAATAAATTTGGGGTGAAATTTAAGAAGTTGGTCTTAACGATATTATTTTAGAGATGTTTCATTTGTGACCTACCATAGATAATTAGAAATACGAGTCAGAGGATACATCTGGCTGAACATATATAAGTCGTCTACATATGAATTGTATTTATAGCCACAAGGAAGGATGGAATCATCTAGCAAGGGGGTGGCAAGTGAGAAGAGAATATTGTACCAAACAGAGACATCCCAAATCTTTGAAATACACTGAGAGAAGGCGATAAAGAGAAGAGAAAACAGAAGAGGGTGGTGTGAGAGGAGACAAAGGAAGATGATGTTTTAAGAAAGAGGAATACTCCAATGTCAGTAAGATGAGGGTTAGAAGTTAATCACTCAAGATGTTAAGGAAAGGGATGAATAAAGGAAGTGACAGCTACATCAGAAGGATGAATAGATAACTCAGGGAGGCAGAATGACAACTGGTGAGTCTATATTGGAAACATACAGGCCCTGGCGGAAAATCAAACACATAAAGATTGAAGAAAAGTATTTTCACCAATAAATGAATAAAACTCTTTTTAAAGTTATAATAAAATGTCTGCCAACTTGTATAAGATTGATATTTTATATATTGCTCTTGACATTATAAATTGATAGAAAATAATTTGGCAGTAAATACATCAAAAACTTTGACCCAGTAATTGCACTTTTGGGAATCGAGGCTAAGAAATGAATCTAAAATGCTTATATATCCCAAGCTGTTCATTCCAGCATTATTTATAATATTAAATAACTGAGAAAAATGTAACTGCAAATCATGAAATGATTAAGTAAATTATAGTGTATTCACTTGAAACATTATGCGGTCTAGGAGTAATATAAAAAGTGTTTATGATGTAATAGGAAGTAAATAATGAACAAAAACACATTTAAACTCTGATTGCAATGTAAAAGTTAATCTATGCTTAAGAAATAGAGACTGGAAAGAAATGCACCCAAAAAACTAGAGTAGATGTATAAGGAAGATGGAATTATAGATTATTGTCCCCTCTATTTTTTTCCTTCTTTCTCTCTTTCTCTTTCTCTTTCTTTCTTTCTTTCTTTCTTTCTTTCTTTCTTTCTCTTTCTTTCTTTCTTTCTTTCTTTCTTTCTTTCTTTCTTTCTTTCTTTCTTTCTTTCTTTCTTTCTCCCTTCCTTCCTTCCTTCCTTCCTTCCTTCCTTCCTTTCTTTCTTTCCTCTTTTTTCTTTCTTTTTCTTTTTTGATGGAGTTTCATTCTTGTAGCCCAGGCTGGAGTGCACTGGCGTGATCTCGGCTCACTGCAACCTCCACCTCCTGGGTTCAAGTGATTCTTCTGCCTCAACCTCCAGAGTAGCTGGGATTGCAGGCACACATCACAGCACTTGGCTAATTTTTGTATTTTTAGTAGTAGAGACAGAGTTTCACCTTGTTGGCCAGGCTGGTCTCAAACTCCTGACCTCAGGTAATGCACCCACCTCGGCCTCTCAAAGTGTTGGGGTTACAGGCATGAGACACCATGCCTGGCCCCCTCTATTTTCTATATTAGCTGTAATGTGGTTTGTATGACTTTCATAATATGAATACAAATATTTCATTAAGATTTTTGGCAATATTATTCTCTTTTGGCCTCATGGATAACAATTCTGTCATAGCTATCGTTTTCAATAAGAAGGGAAATATTAATATTTATAATGTTTATATCACAGTTGTGGGATTTTTATTTTAAAAATGAATGCAAGGCTATCTGTGCTGACTTGTGTTTATTGCAACTCACGTTTCTTGGTTTATTTCATTTGGAAATAAGCACAGTTGTGAGTTGTAAACGTGCATTGAGTCTGCTTGGGTAGCTGGTGACAGTCTCTTGTAAGGTTGTCAGTTTTGGTTTGTTTGTTTTTTCCTGCTTTGCATTTTCAGTCTTCAATGTAGTTGCCCTCCTCCATGAACTGCCCCCCACCTCTTTAAAAACCAAAACCTCAGACTCCTTGGGACATGAGCACAGCCCTCACTAAATCAATATTTTAAGAGCGCAAAGACCACAAAGCTGTCAGCCCTACCTGAAATCACATCTGAAAAGCAAAGACTCAGGTGGCTTCGGGTTCTGGACAGGAGATTTTTTCTACTTTCAGTGAATAATCTGAGCTAGCAGAGCATGGAGGAGCCTTTTCTTGTTTCCTATTCAAAAGGACACACCACAAATTGTGTTGCACTTTTCCTAAAAGACATTCCATCTACTGTCTAATTTTGGAGAGAACCAATTTAATAATTTCAAATAAATTCAGCCTTATTTATTTAAACTAGAAATTGCAGATGGGAGAAAATAGGGAAAGAAGTCTAAAAGTAACGTTTTATATTTCTATTCTTTTCTTTTAATGCTTTATATTTCTTATGTAAGTGACCCAGGTGGGGGAGAGAAATGTAGGCATACAGGAAAAAGGGGGGAAGCACAGCCAATGAACTTGGAGATAGTAGGAAGGAAATCCATTTTTTCAAGTCTGATCTCCAACTGGTATAACGGGTTTCTCCTACATTCTCGTTAAGCTGCAACATATTATTGAAAACTCTTATGTCTCACTCTTCTTGGAGCACAAAACAGTGTAATGCAATTTTAAAACATGCTTTCTCCAAGGTGAAGGCTGACTGGCTCAGTGAATAGAGCAACCAAAAAAAAATCTGATTGAAGCTAAAAATGACATAAATCACATAGAACTATAATTTGCAAATTCATTGTATGAAGTAATTAATCAAAGTATGGCTGAGTTTTAGGAGTTGAGACTTTGATCTGACAAGTAGAAGAAGTCTGGTGAAACTGGTGAGATCACGCCGCTGCGTTAGGACCTAAAACGTTTTTCCATGCTGGTCACAAGTTTAATTACTTCTTTTTTTTTTCTTTTCTGTTGACAGTCTCAAATTAAAATAAACGGACCACATCGAGACAAATCTAGCATGCATGTAGTGCTTAAGAATATATTGTTCCTGGTACAGGAATAGCTTGAAACTCATGTTTAGGTTTGCTCCTGTCGTTTCTTTTAAATGGTAAAGGGTGGAGGGAGGGATCACATGGGCAATGAAAGAAAGGGACCGGGTGATTGAAATCGCTACTCCCATGGATTGCTGGGGTGCGGTGGGCATTGCTCATTGTGTACCCCCTTTATGCACAGCAGCGTGAAGGTTTGAAAGGGAAAGACAGCCAGGGGAAATGGAATAGACGATGCCCTGTGGTCACGCAGCGTATTAAGCCCATTCCTTTCTAAGTGCAGGTAAATCGTTTTACATTTAGTGACCACAATCGACCCTATTACAGATTAATGAGGGGTCGGAAGCTTGATTGGAGATTGTCTGCCCACACATTTGCCATCATCGTAAAAAGAAATAGACTACTCAAAGCTTGAGGCAAGGAACTATCTGTAGACAGCAAGCTGGAAAGTCTTCGACACAGTGCACAGCCAGACCCATTTCAAGGAGGCCGTTTCAGGATTTCCTCTCAGCCTTCTCAGCCCTTTCTGGAACTCCAAGTCAGCATTCTCACTTTCTCAGAATCCATCATCTAGAGAGTTCTCATGTCACTCGACCTTCTTGTTTTCAAATTTCCAGTTTCCTAGTATTTTCCCAAGACTCATTGTATCGCATTAGACTGACTTGGAAGAGAGCAGCAGTCCACCACGATGGTAAACAGGAAGAGAGCTGCCCCGTCAGAGACATGGGCTGCTGCCCTGTGCTGTTTAGGCTTGTGGAGCAGAGATAAGACAGTGAATCAGTGCAGTCCCATGTTGGTGAGAATTTGACCATATATAGGCTCAACGAACATTTTCTTTTTTCCTTTTTTTATACTTCCAACTTTTATTTTACGTTCCAGGGTACAGGTGCAGTATGTGCAGGTTTGTTACATAGGTAAACATGTGCCACAGTGGTTTACTACACAGATCTTCCCATTACCCAGGTATTAAGCCCAGCATCCATTAGTATTACTCCTGATCCTCTCTCCCTCCTCCCATCCCCGCCTCCACCACCCTCTGATAGACCCCAGTGTGTGTTATTCCCCACCATGTGCTCATGAGTTCTCATCATTTAGCTCCCACTTACAAGTGATAACATGTAGTATTTGGCTTTCCGTTCCTGCCTTAGTTTGCTAAGGATAATGGCCTCCAGCTCCATCCATGTCCCTACAAAGGACATGATCTCGTCCTTTTTTATGGCTGGATAATATTCCATGGTGTATAAATACCATATTTTCTTTATCCATTCTATCATTGACAGGCATTTGGGTTGATTCCATGTCTTTGTTATTGTGAATAGTGCTGCAATGAATATACACATGCATGTGTCTTTATAATAGAATAATTTATATTCCTTTGGGTATATACCTAGTAATTGTATTGCTGGACTGAATGGTGTTTCTCCCTCTCGGTCTTTGAGAAATCACCACAATATCTTCCACATGGTTGAACTAATGTACACTCCTACCATCAGTGTAAAAGCATTCCTTTTTCCCCACAACCTCACCAGCATCTGTTGTTTTTTCAACTTTCTCATAGTAGTCATTCTGACTGGTGTAAAATGGTAGCTCATTGTGGTTTTGATTTGCATTTCTCTAATGATCAGTGATTCAACGAACATTTCAAACATGTTTAATTTAAGAAAAAAAACTTCCTCCTACAAAATGCTACATTTTCTTGACAAAACCATGTAAAGAACTGAAATGTTGTGGAATGTTATGATAGTAAAATTGAATGGCACAGTAGGAACTTGGCAATTCTTATAATCAGCCTCCTCCCCAACTCACTATAGAAGCTGTTTCAAAACTTTTCAACTTTCCTCAAACCTCCTCTGACCCATTCTCTCAACAGATGATCTCTCTCCTCTTTCTTCACAGAGAAAATGGATATGAGAAGAGAGGAATTCTCCTAACTTCTCATACTAAGCCAGCCTTCTTGTGTACAATGGCATACATCCTTTCCTTTCTTTTCTGGTTTCTTGGGAAGATGCATCCCCCTTCCTAGGGCCCTGTTCTCCTGTCCTCCAGATTTTACCTTTTTCTGTGTCTTCAGGATCTCATTCAATCAGTTACTAAATGCCATTTTCCTTCACCATAGTCCTGCAAGCATTTAGGGCAGCTTTGTAAAAACATAAATTATGAAAATGCATCCCTTTCTCTGCGCTCATTCAGTGCTGCACCAAGGCTGAAACTTAGTCTGGGTGTGCCCCTCACCAGGCACCTTATCTGTGTGATGCACACCTGAGCCTGCCCTCCCCACACCATCATGAGCAGCCACCACCTACTCCACGCCTTCGAATGCCAATGTTTTATCAGGTCTGTGTCAACAACTTTTAAAAACATAAACCATTCACACTGAAAGGAAGAGAGAAAGGGGAAAAGAACTACCTCAAAATCATCTCCTTCCCTGGCAAATGAAAATCTGTGTCATCAGCAAGTGTTGCCTACATTTGCCTCATCATCTTCTTCATCTTCCATTTTGCCTTCAGTCCATCACAGTCTGCCTTTCACCTTGGTTTCTCTACTGAAATCATTTCCACAAAAGTCACTGTTGTGTCCTTTGGCATCACTTGTGTCGTTGGCCACTCCTGCTTCTCAAGGTTCTCTTGACCCCCAGCCCCTCGACACTCCTAGCTTCCCAGCCACCTCTCCAGCTGCTCCTCCTCATCCTCCTTTACACAGTCCTGCTGCTACAAGCCTCTTGCACGTTGGAATATTACAACTTTCTGTCCTTGTCTCTTTTCTCTTCTCACTCTACTCACTGTCACTGATTGCTCTCATTTATTCTAAGAGTGTCAATAACTGTCTCTGCTAATGACTAACTAATCTAAATCTCCCTCCAACGAGGTTCCAGACTTCAAACCTTTACACACAAGTGTCCAATGGATGTCTCTACTTGGATGTTCTACTAACACTTCCAATTCAGCAAAGCCCAATATGAGACCTGTTCTATCTCAGTGAATAATATAACTATCAACTCACCTGTCCTTGCCAGGAACAGGGGCAGCACCTTGATTTTTGGCTATTTCTTTCCATCTCCCCCAATCCAGCCAATCAGCAAGTCCCATTCACTGTTTCCTAAGTACCTCTAGACTCCATCTTGCATTCTGCATATGCTCACCACTGTCTCTCTCGAGAATTCTGTTTCCTGACTGCTTTCCCCACTTCTCTTCTTGCCTCTTCCATTCCATTTTCTAGAATTATCTTTCTAAAACACAAACATGACTTTGCCCTCTGCTACTTACAATCCCTCAAGTGTTCCTTGTTATTTAAATATCCCATCCAAAACTCCTCAGAGCGGCTCACAGGCCTGCATCATCTGACCCCTGTTCCCTCTTTCATCCTGATATCTCACCTTTACCTCCTCACACCAATTTCCTCACTCTTTTAGATGTGTTTCTCAAGCACATCTTACTTCATACTATCCTACATAATGCGTCGTCTGCCTAGGACATTGGCTCTTTGATCCCCACAACACTGCAGGTCTAAGCCTTGCTCTTCCTTCATAGTTCAACCTGACCATCCCTTCCTCTAGAAAGCTTTTTCTGATACCCCCGGCATCCTGCCACCTGTAAGTTCAGGATAGGTGCCCGTATCAATTAAGGACATTTATCGTGTCCCATTAATGGTAAATTCAAGGAAGATTCTAGCATTAGTCATGTGAAGTGCAGGGCTTTCTTTTCCCCATGTTTCATGGACATTTCACTTTGGTGTGGATTTCATTCTTGTGTGGATTTCATTCTTGTGTGAGCTTTCACTGGGCTGCAGGAATGATACCCAGCCCAGCTTGCATCATCATGGTCCACTGTCAAAGAAGTTAATCACAATAATGGGAGAATACACTAAAATAAAACCAAATAAAAACATTACTGTAGTAGTCCAATAGGTATCTTTTAAGCTTTTATCTTTTAATGATGATAAATGTATGATGCACAAGGTCCCAGATCATCCTTGAAACCATCCCTCATCACCCAAATGCGACCATTCTTTCTATACCAATCATCTGGTGGTTTCTGCAGGTTTGCTATGGGCTAGGTGACAAGCCTTGCTCTGAGAATATGTCAGTAAATAAGACACTGCTGGTCTTCACAGAATTGACTGGAGGCTGCGGGACCACACAAAGTGTTGGTTGTTACAGTGGAGAAAATGCCCGATGCTACGGAGGCCCCTGGGAGCGGCACCGACACTAGCTTTTTGGGTAGAGATGAGGTTGATGAGGGAACCAAGCATGCAGGGTCATTTGTGCCTGTTATAGGGTTTGGAATTTATCCTTAGAGCAAAAGGGTGCCAATGAAGAGCTCTAGGACTGGAAGATATATTCAGAGGGGTTAATTTAGATCAAGAAAGACATACGGGTTCATGAATTTAAGCAAAGGCAGTGATAAGAAGGCAGTGAGGGCTGGAGTGAAGTGAACAGATTAGAAAGGTGCCCAGAAAGATGAGTAGAGAGAGAAAGGGTCAACAATGCTGGGTGCAGGGGCTCAGCCTGTAATCCCAGCACTTTGGGAGGCTGAGATGAGACAATCACTTGAAGTCAGGAATTGGAGACCAGCCTGGTCAACATGCGAAATCCCATCTCTACTAAAATAGAAAAATTAGCCAGGCATGGTGGTGGGCACCTGTAGTCCCAGCTACTCGGGAGGCTGAGGCAGGAGAATCGCTTGAACTCGGGAGGCGGAGGTTGCAGTGAGCCAAGACTGTGCCTCCAGCCTGGGTGACAGAACGAGACTCCGAAAAGAAAGAAAGAGAGAAGAGAGAAAGAGACAAAGAAATAGAGAAAGAGAAGAAAAGAGGAAAGAAAAGAGAGAGAAGGGAAGGAGGGAGGGATGGAGGGAGGGAGGGAAAGAAAGTGCCAACAGTGATTTTCCATTGATTCCATGGAGTAATTCACTGAGATTAGGAAGAGGGTGTAGTTGCAAGTTTCCTGTAATCCTTACAGTAGTACCAGAAGTTCTGGCCTCGACTCTGCAGGAGCCATAAAGAAATAAGGAATCGGGTTTTCTTTGGTCTAGAAACATTCAAATCCTGATAGTAGCAGTGATATCTTTCTTATATTTCTATGAAGTAGAGGACACAAGCTACTGAGCAAGATAACAAGAACAAAGACTATCAAAGAAGCTGCAGAAATTCTACCTTTGGGATTCTAAAAACTGGGAAGGAAAACCATGTGATTCAAACGGTGAGTTGACTTCTGTCTAGCACCAGAGGGCTGGTTTTTGTTTTTGTTTTACTTCCTTTCTAAACTGTGTGATTCAACAATTTCACAATTATATTATATGGCAGAAATCCTTGATCTTTCTTTCAGAACTTTGAAGTGTTTTGTTTTATTTTAATTCTTGTTCATGCCCAGAAAGCTTTCTCCATATCCAGCATCATCATTTTAGGAACAGAAACAAGGAATTTTGTAAGTTTGCATTGCAGGATAGCATATTAATGAAAGAAGGTCAAAGCTATAAACAGCATTGATAATGATAAATAATCAGGTAGAATACTACAATGAATGCATTTTACTTGAAGTATTTCGAACTATTTCTTCAAAACGAAAGAGTTTTAGAATGTCTGAAAATCAAGATAAAACTTTTCTTCATAAAATGCCCAGAGAACTGCCTACATTAAGAAATCAAGAGATAGCAGTGAAGTCAATAGGAAGCTTGTCTGCAAACTAAAAATAAAATGGAAATGATTCCTAAGAAGGAATAAATAAAAAGTATCATGTAAAGGTAACTACATTCTGTATCTTCCTAACCTAGTTGAGTCAATATTTCCTCTTCTCTTCAAATGAAGAGCTACTTAAGAAAAAGTTTTTAGTAGCAGCTCTGCTATTTTCAATCAGACAGCCAGTTAGTTATAAATGAAAAATGTATTTTTTCAAGTACTCTAAATTAGGAGAAAAATTGGGGGATGGGATTGATAACCTGACAAGAGAGAATGAATGTGAACCAGAGAGAAAGCATTGAAACTTAACAACAGACTATTTGTCATGTCGCTTTATTGTCTCCATATGGAACTATTAAAATAGAACAACGCAGAGACAATACGTGAAGCTATAGCTCAAGTTCAATCTTCAATTATATGCTTTTTGATTATGTATTCAAATTGCCCCTCAACCCACTTCTTATTGTCAGAGTTGAGGATTTCTGGACAGAATCAGGAAACTTTATTGGAGCGACCGCTTACTCTAGAAGTCTTTGCTGAGCACAATTAACTTTGCATAGCTGCTCCCTGAAGCTCAGCACTCCCATCTGGCTTCACCCTGTGCAAATGTGTGAAGGAAAAGCTTTCAAGTGGGAGGAACACAATGTGAAGGATGTCTTATTCTTGTCTATAGTCTCAAACAAAGCTTGGTGACACATTTGCTTAAAAACACAGTTTATCTGAGTGTGTGTGTACACATGTGTGTTTAGGATTAAATAAAAGCTCAGAAGAATAACATACAATGTCTTCTAAAAATTGAAACGACTGGTGTCTTTTTAAAGCATACATAGAGCTTGGCTAGCAAATGACAATAAATCTACCTTTCCCCATGCTATAGATGTAAATAATTAACAGTGATGTAATTTAAAAATCTCTAGAATATCAAAATATTTCATTAAAAAGGAATATCTCATGCACGGTCAGGTGGGCAGGTTGACTTAACAGCCCCAAATAACCAGTTGGACTTTTCTCTCTGAATTAACTGGATTCTTAGCTGAATTGATCCACTGTCCACTATCTCTTACTTACAGGAAGAAAGTCAAAGTCAGCTTTGTGATTATGATCGCCTCATGTAGGGCATCCTTTTGCATCCTGTATAAGAACTGCAGAACACTCCCAGAACAAATCAATATCAACAGCTAACATACACTTCCAAATGTTTTCCTTTCTAACTTATTTTATGCAATTCTTCCTTTTTCTTTTCCCAAAAATACCCTCTTCTCTTTTTCCATTTCTATTTTGAAAAGGTAAAAATATCTTTCAGAAACCTAGAAACTCCTTAAGCTTCAATGCATAGTTAGAACTGTCACATTAAAGATAAAAGATGACAGGAACAAAATCAATGAGTTTTAGAAAGTCAGTTAGAAGATATCATCAATTTCAAGTACTAAGAGAAAATAAATTCTTCTAGAAAAGAAGCTACATCCAGATCTAGGAGGAAGGAAGAAGCTCTTCAGGGTGACAACTTTAGACGTTGGGAATGAGGGTTCTCGTTAGTCAGACATAACATAGGGCAGCCATCTGCAGCAGTGGTTCTCAAACCGCAATGTGGCTGAGACTCACCTGGGGGAGGAAGGGCATACTAACACAGAGTCCTGGGCCACCTCCTCAGAGATTCCGACCTTGTCGGTCTGTGATGAAGTCCAAGATTCTGCATTTCTAAGCCTGCAGATAATGTTGGTGTCACTGGTCTGAGGATAGAGATCTATTCAACTACAGGACCAGCTCCAGGACCGACAAGAAGCCTGGGATGAAGCAATACAGACTCCTCTGCCCCAAATGCCTGCCTGGTAGGCACCTCCCCACATAAGCGGTGTCAGTAGGAAGCAACTCGATCTCCTTCCCCCTGACTTCCTGGCGACCCCCTAAGGACTAACTCAGGGTTCGCTCCAGCTGCAGTCTTACTGTAGGCCTGGTGTCATTTTTCACCAAATGTCTTCCTCCAGGAGTACCTTTCCAACTGCATTCTGAGAAGTATTGTGATCTAAGGGGAAGAGCAAATGATTTCTACAAAGTTGACCTGCTCTTGAACCCTTGCACCGTCTGTATTAGTTTTATGAGCTCAAGCAAGTCAGGTAATCTCTCCAAAGCTCCATTTCCTTAGGTATAAAAATGGTGGTGTTAATAAAAAATAACATACACCTAGACAAGGTCCTTGTGAAGATCAGTGAGATAAAGTGAAAGTCCCTTTGAGGCTGTAAAGCACTCCAAAAACTTCAGGGACTGTTATTACAGATTCCTGAAAACGTTTTAATAAGGGGAACAAGGTTTTTTGGGAACCACAAAAGAGACTTAAAATGCATAGTTACATGGAAGGCAAGTGAAAGAAAACTAAAGTAAAATAATCCTGTAGATAGACAAGTGTCATATCTGTTCATCTGAATGTTTCCTGTTTGGATGGTAAAGAGAGGTGAAAGTCTGAAAAGGCAAGAAGAGAAAGAGTAAATAAAAAGGGAGAAGAGGACTCTCTGATGACAAATCTTGCCAACCTCACAATTATGCCTAAAGTAGGCTTCGTTAACCTTCAGTGGGACAGAGAACAAAGAGCAGCAGTGTGTGCTGGCACTGGCGGGCAGCTTCACGCTCACCACGTGCTGATGAACGCTGGAGATTTCTGTGCCTTCTCTGAGTACGTCACATGCGGAAGTCTGGTTCTACAGAGTTCATTTTTTGTTTGTTTATTTGTTTGAGACAGAGTTTCACTCTTGTGGCTCAGGCAGGAGTGCAATGGCAAGATCTTGGCTCACTGCAACCTTCACCTCCTGGGTTCAAGCCATTCTCCTACCTCAGCCTCCCGAGTAGCTGAGACTACGGCACGGGTCACCACGCCCAGTTAATTTTTGTATTTTTAGTAGAGATGGGGTTTCACCATGTTGGCCAGGATGGTCTCAATCTCTTGACCTTGTGATCCACCCACCTTGGCCTTCCAAAGTGTTAGGATTACAGGAATGAGCCACCACGCCCAGCCTAGAGAGTTCATTTTTGAAGGCTTTGGAATTATGTAAATGTTCTTCTTTTAAAACCATATACTCATTTTAATAGGGTGCATGCCTCCAGGAGACAAATATTGTTTTTTAAAAAAATTTAATGATAATATTCTACCACTAAACACAGCCTTGTAGAATAGAAATTACAAGAAACCGGTTCTGTTTCTGTCTCTATCTCTTCTCATTCTATGGATTTATTTATTTATAATCTATTTGTTATAATGTTTATCTCAGAGAGAGATTAGGAACTTTAGCCAATGTTTTTTGAATATGCAGAAAGTCCCTGTTGTAAGATTTAGAAGGAATGAAAATGACATCAATATATTACAAATAATCAAAACGTAGTAGCAAAAGAAATGACTGAGTTCCAGATGTTTCCATTACTCTTTAATTTTTTTTTTAAATAAACTTCTAGATGTTTTCTTTCTTGAGATAGAATCTTTCCATTAAGATGGTAATTTGCAAAGCAAAATCTTTGGGCTTCCTCAGGTTAGCTTGTTTTTCTTCTTTTTAAATAGATAAAAGTTCTGTGAACAGGTTATTTAAGGGGCCGTTTTTCATTTGCAGAACGTGCAGTCAACAAAGGAAGGGGATCGTGCCCATCACATGTATTTGGTCTTGCCAACAGAAGAGACCCCCTGAGACTTCTATCACAAGTCTGGGTCTGAGATCAGTTTCACAACTTGCTTTGAATTCATATGAGTCCTGACTGCTAAATTTGCAAATGCTTCCACATAAAGGTTATGCACCCACTGTACACGCAGCAGCTATTCAAAAAGATAGCCATATTGGTTGCTAGGAGATAGAGGGATCCTCTCAGAGAAAAATCAGTCCTGACAAAAAAAAATTTTTTTACATAAAGACCTTTTAAATATAAATACCTTTGACAGCAGCTATTATTATTCACTGAGTTCCTTCACATCTGAATAAATGGCAGAAAAATGATGATATTATTCACATGCCATTATACACTAAAGTGTTAAAATAGAAGAGTCTTATTTCCTTCTCTCACTCTTGCTCTCTCCCCTTCCTTTGTTATTGCTAAAGAGAAAGGAGAAAGCTGGTTTTTTGTTTCTTTCAATTGAATTTCTCTGCTTTCCTTTTTAGATTCCTGGTATAACAGACACCTCTCAAAACCTGAGGCCAAAGATTTGGATTATTGCATTTTTCCTTCCAGATCCAAATGCCTTTTTTAAAAGCATGGTCAAAATGGAGAAGAGGGAAGCACCAGCAAAACTGATAAGAGTGCAACCAACTGCCCCCGACGGTTGGTTCAGGAAAGCAGGTGGCAGGCTGTGCTCCTTGAAAGCAACCATCCATCCAATTTTATTTCAATAATGTTTGCAATTTTCTCCCTACTGGGTTGACTGGAGGCACAGCTGCCCTATATGTGGGTGCATGTGCTCAGCTTTTGCTAGAAATGACCTAACAAATAAAACGTGAAACAAGTAATATACTTGCTGTTTATAAATTGTGTCGTGGATAAATGAAGCAGCAATGGGTCCTAATTCAGTGTGCCCTGCCTGCCCATTGAGAACTTGAGAAGCTCACAGCTGAGGCTCACAAAGGCACGCTGTGGCCACAATGTGGGGGCGGTGTCCATCCGTGCCTCCCTAGAGCCTGGAGACATGCAGCCCCAAGGCTCACAATAGGAGACCACTGTTGAAACACATTCATTACCATGAGAATGGCCACCCCAGACTCCAAGTGTATTATTTTTGTTGATATTGTGAATACAGTACAAAGTTTCTCAAGATTTTTTTTTTTTGTAGTGTGCCTTAAAAATCAGACTGAGACATGTTTCCTTATCCAAATATTGACAAGCATTTCTCGGTTTATTTAGCATTTTCCTGTGAAAGGCTCAGTATGGTAATGTCCCTTCATTCCCTTTCACATATTTGTCCTGACTCTTGGCACCAGGAAGTTCTTATTGTTCTGCTCAATGCTTACTGGCCCAGTGACATTTTTTTTCCCTGGTTAGTGACAGACATGGTATGTTTCCTTCCTCAAAGTTCCCATGAGAGTTTCTCGTACTATGTCCCACATACACCAAAAAAGGCAACATATCTGTAAGTTCTCCGGTTTCTGGTTATTTCCTACTTGCCTTTTTTGTCTGAAACACCCCAGCCAAAGCCATGGCTAATTGTATAAATGTCAAGTGAAAAAGCCCATCAAAATTCAACACACTCCCTATAAACTCATGGCATGTGAATCTACTACCGAATTGTGGCAGCATCCCTTCCAGAATAAGCCAAGGGGGTTACATTCTGCCTCCTGATAATTATCAAAGCTCCAGGGGCTTACTTGAATAGCCAGCTTTTTAGGTGTTCCTGATAACTCTAATTTTTAAATGCAGTTCCTCAATTGTATGATTTACTAGTCACATAGCATTCTCTCTGATTGTGATGACTAATTATTTCAGATCACAGGCACTTTTTGCTAGAGCGGAACTCATTCATTCATTTCTACACTGAAATCAGAAATAAACACCAGTGGCACTAACAGTAAACTTCCAGAACTCAAAGCCCCACCCACAGTGAACATGGACGCCACCTGTCCAAGCCCAGAGTATGAGAGTCAGGGGACCGTCTCTGTTTTGCTACTTCTATCAGTTCTCCTACTTTCCCTAGTGGACCCAGGTGTTCCTAAACCTGTCAGGTGGAGGAAACTGTGGCAGGGAATCCTGCTTTACGTTCTGAGTGGGACGGAGTTGTTGGGGAGACTGACTGACCCATCCCAGAAGACACACAGGTGGATCCTTCACTTCATGGCTTCTTTTTAGTTTCTTTTTTTTTTTTTTTTCTCAAAAACATCAGCTCTGTTTTTAGTAGCAGGGTTTTTTTCTTTTCTTTTCTTTTTTTAATTTTTTTGAGACAGGGTCTTGCTCTGTCACCCAGGCTGGGATGCAGTGTTGTGATGTTCACTCACTGCAGCCTCGACCTCCCCAGCTCAAGCCATCCTCCCACCTCAGCCTCCCAAGTCGCTAGGACTATAAGCACACACCACCACACTCAGCTAATTTTTGTATTCTTAGTAGAGATGGGGTTTTGCCATTTTTCCCAGGCCTTGAACTCCTGGGCTGAAGCTATTTGCCTGCCTTGGCCTCCCAAAGTGCTGGGATTACAGGCAAGAGCCACTGCGCTCAGCCCTGGAAGCATTTTGATGAGAGAAAATTCCTGGGGGTGCAGGCTTGGACCACTAAGGATTCTGAGCATGACGACAGAACCAGAGACTTGCCAGGTCCAAAGGGCCATGAGCAATTCACCCTAGGTTCAAGACCACACTGGTTCACATGGACTTCAGAGGCAACCCCAAAGAAGCAGCGGTGCCTGGGCTCAGCACCCAGCAAGGCTCCAGGCCTAGGGAAATGCGGCTTGGGGCTGCATGGACAGGCCACACTGAGGATATAGGCGTATCATAGAAGCACAAGGTAATGACTTGTAGTGTTGTCCAACATCAGCAGCAACCCTAAACATGCCTTCACTGCCTCCCACCTCCTCCCATCCAGATCTAAGCCATCGAGAGCCTGTCTTCTCTAAATGGTAAACCAGCTGCACTGTACTCCAGGGTACAAGTGTCCAACGCACAATGCAATCATCCTACTTTTTTCCTACGTTCTTTTGCAAATTACACTCCAGGTATGATTTATTTCTGGTTCGTTTCCTGTGACTCAGTTACACAGGATGCAAAATTATGATAATAATAATGCTTGTCTCCAGATAATGAATAAGGGGTTCACATTTCTCATCACAGGGATGTTATACAAATGCACAGTATCATTACAGCTAAAGTCCATGACTAAAGAAATTAAATTTCCTGGAATGTTTTATATCTAACAAGAATGTTTGTAATCCTCCACATTCACTGCTAAACAAGGTAGACTAGAAAAAAAGAAGATATTTTAAAAGGAAGGAATGGGCTCAATGGGAAAAATTAACAAATGGGAAAATTGCAGCCCTGCATTTTATACTTTATGGACAAAAGGGGGCTCGGTAAACATGCAACAGGAAACCCTGTTTGATTTCTGCAAGGAAAATTTAACTAGCAACAGACTCATGAAGAATCTTCAAAGGAGCAGTTTCTCTACTTGTTTACCTTTTGATATGCAGCTTAAAAAGAATGCTATGCCTCACTTTAAAAAGAAATGATATGAATACTTTACTCAGCTCTGCAAACAACTGAATACATAACTAGACATATAGCAAATGAAAGGTTTTGCCATTTAAAAAAAAAAGCTGGAAAGAAAAGATATACAAAATGTTGGGGTTGGGGGTGGGAGGGTGACATTTTCCAAATTTAGTTCCCTTCATTGTTTCATAAACACATGAGACTAAAATTCAGGCAATTTTTTGTATGTCAATCAAATGTAATTTGTGAACAGAACCTATTGGCTTCCATCTCCCTTTTTTGTTACGAGGTACCAGCTTCTGACTTTGTGAAATCAGAACAAACAGAAAATCAGTGTCTAAAAATCCCATACACTTATGGAATCGTGCACATCAGTTTAGAGGTATTTCCTCCACACAGCTAGTCAGTGGGGTTGCTCAGACTATCAGCCCAACCATCCTGCCTCATCTTCATCAGAGCCCAGAGCCGAATACAAACTCCCCGCTGAGTCTTTACCTGTAGAACTGCTAGAACCACAACATCCCAGCCCATTGCTGTACTTGCTGACAGATGAAGAGGTGATGGTGAGGTAGAGTGCAGCAGAGTTTGCTCAAAACTACACCTCACACCATCAGCTCTCTTACTTGCCACAATCACCTCTCACCTTTCTAGCTGGGAAATGGCCTCCCCAGAGCAGTTCCTGGTCATGAAGCCATGCTCCCAGTCCACCTCCCTTTATCTTCGCTGGACCTCATGCCGGTGAAGTGGTGTTTGCTGTTTGTTTGTACCAGACCCTACACATGAAGAGGCTCATTGCCTGACCAGCCAGTGATGAAGGGGCCTGTGCATACCTCAACTTCCCTGGCCACAGAAATCATGCAGAATCATGAGGTTAAGCACCTCCACCTCCCATGACCTCACACTCTTCCCTCTCTGTTACCTCCAAAAGTAGTTCCTGGGTCCTCGGACAGATGTCCCTTCCTAAGATCTGCCATCATGGATAGCACCTAGCTTATTCTTTAGAACTCCCATTGCATTGACCTTTAGGGACAGATCAGGAGCTTCCTACATGAGTCTCAATGTCTGGAACACTCTGTGATGCACTTACTTAATTGCAGTAAAGCTTTCACCTCTATAATCAAATCAAAACAAGGTTTGCTCAGGACTTACCTTGGAAGGATAGACTGGGGAAGCTAAAGAAAAGAGGTGAAACAATATATTTTTTAACACATTCAACTTGAAGTTATATCCAATTCATTACATTTTGTTTGTTTGTTTGTTTTGGTTTTTGTTTTTTTTGGGACAGAGTCTCCCTCTGTCACCCAGGCTGGAGTGCAGTGGTGTGATCTCGGCTGACGGCAAGCTCCACCTCCTGGGTTCAAGCAATTCTCCTGCGTCAGCTTCCCAAGTAGCTAGGATTACAGGCATGCACCACCATGCCCAGCTAATTTTTGTGTTTTCAGTAGAGATGGGGTTTCACCATGTTGGCCAGGCTGGTCTTGAACTGACCTCAGGTAATCTGCCTACCTCAGCCTCCCAAAGTGCTGGGATTACAGGCGTGAGCCACTGTGCCCAGCCCCAGTTCATTATATTTTGTATTGTATTATTATATTTCAAACCTATAGAAAAGGTAATGTAACACCAAAATCTAACACCCAACTGTAGAGGTTAAACAAATATTATTGTTTTGCAGTATTTGCTTCAGATCTTTTATTTTTAAGAGATTAAACGTTATAAATTAAAGCAATGACCTTCTTCCTTTCTATTATTTATTTCTGTCTCCCCAGAGGCATCTTATAATTTGAAAGTGGTGTGTAACATTCTCAGACTTGTTTTGGTACTTCACCTGCATAAGAATACATACGTGAAATCTATATGCCATTGCTTCTGTGTTACAAATTTACATTACTGTTTTATGCTGTTTAGTTGCTTTGTAGCTTGCCTTTTACACTTAATTACATTTTTTAGTTTGATCCATGCTGATCTAGTTCTACATATGCTACATATTATTTATTGTATTATGGGATTAAATCGGGTTTTTTTTGGCCATTACACTAAAAAGTTATGTTTAAGTTGCTTCTACTTTTTACTACTATATACGATGCTGCAATGATCATCATTTTGCATAATCTTCTTGTGCATTTGTGTAAAAGTTTCTCTAGAACAGACACTGATATGGTTTGGCTCTGTGTCCCCACCCAAATCTCATCTTGTAGCTCCCATAATTCCCACGTGTCGTGGGAGGGACCTGGTGGGAGGTGGGAGATGATTGGATTATGGGGGCAGGTCTTTCCCGTGCTGTTCTCATGATAGTGAATAAGCCTCATGAGATCTGACAGTATTATAAGGGGGAGTTTCCCTGTACAAGTTCTCTTTGCCTGCTGCCATCCACCTAAGATGTGACTTGCTCCTTCTTGCCTTCTGCCATGATTGTGAGGCCTCCCCAGCTGCGTGGAACTGTGAGTCGAATTAAACCTCTTTATTTTGGAAATTGCCCAGTCCTGGGTATGTCTTTATCAGCAGTGTAAAAATGGATTAATACAGACACCTAGAAGTGAAGTTATTGAATCAAAGGTATAGGTATCTTCAACTTTATTCAATGTTATTTAGTTTCTCTTTAAAGAGGTGGTACTACTTTGCAATTTCACCAGGGATGTATACATATTTCCTGTTTGCCTACCTCCTCATCTGCCAACAGAATAAATGTGAAGCTGTTATTTTATTTTGCATCTCTCTAAAGGCTAGTATTGTTGAACACTTCTTGGCTTTTTATTCCTTCTTTTATACTATTTGCCATTTTTTCCTATTGGGTATTTAAATTTTTCTTATTCATTTTTAAGAGTTCTTTATTTATTCTTAATACAAACCTTTGCTCTATAGATTGCAAATCTATTTTACCACTCTGGTTATCTAATTAATATTAAGAAAAACCAGTGCTTAGGATAGAGTTGCAATATGAATAACAGATAACTTATAAAAATGTAAAAATATTTCTTCTTTGGGTAAAGAATTTTTTTCTATTCAAAGCTGAGCATAAGGCTACTAATGTTTATCTGAAACATTATATTGTATATACTTCTGAATATTTTCAAAAGTCTTTAATGTTCACATCTTGGCATCTTACTACTGTTTACAAATACTGCTAAAATTGATTTATACAATAAAAAGCAGATTCCAAGTCTGTTAAGTCTGAGTTTGAAATATCATAGAATGTCAGTGGGATATTCTTCAGCAACTACTTATCTTAGAAATCATTTTATAAAATAAAGTCTGTCCTTGGTGACATAATTTTTTCTGTGCCTATAATACCATGGAGAGCTTCATTAGAGATAAATGTATATCTGTGTACATATGTGTATATTTGTATATGTCCAGAGAGTATCTTTATCTTAATCTTACACTCCAATCGATAAATTAAACTTTGAGGAAACTCTTTTTATGGAATGAGTGCAGTATACACATCATGGAAAAGTAATTTAGTTCTGTCTTAATTCTTCACTAATTTTCACTAAAATAAATATAGAACAGATTCAGAAAATTGATGCTGAGGACAGACTTAGTGAATCTGTGAGCCCATGGCTGGAAGCCTAAAATATTATTTTGAATTAACCCATTAACTCATTTGAGATAATTCTATCCAGATTTTGGTCTGTATTTATTAAACTGATTTATTGTCTGTTTTTCTTTCTCCCAAATGGGACCCATTACATCTCTTTAAAGCAGTGTGTTCCATATATTTTACCATTTTTATTTTTCAGAGTACCTCATATACTAATTATTGAGTTATGTATCATGTAGTCCTAGTTACAAAGCCCAGATTTACTGTATGTCCATTTTAGTGAGCAAGTTTGTACATATGTACACATATACATGGTGTCAAAATGGCCTTTTAAAAAAATGGTGATTATACTTTCAGAAGTACCACACTCCTTTACACACTACTATAGATTTATAAGGATTTCCAACCTGAAATTGAATTTCCCCATATGACTGGATGTACTACAACCAGTCACAGGCCACAAAGCACCCTACTTCGTCTCTCAGTTCATTTGCAGCAGCAGAAGGGCTAGATGGTCTTTACTTTTCAAAGCAACAGTAACAAAATGACGAACTGAGCCTCCGTTTTATACTTGGACAATCTTGGGTTGGGATCTTGCCTGTGTAACTCAGTTGGGATTTTCACAGAACCACTTAGTAATTGTTAATCCATGTGATAAACTTAGAGTACCGGTTTTATGAGATTGTTGTGGGATGAACTGTACTGGCTAAAAGCAACATAGACTAAGTACTGATAGGGCTGTCAATCGCATCTCCCCCAAACCTCCATCAGTGTGATGGCCAGGGACTTGTGTGGGCCACAGACTCAAACCTGAGCTTCTGCCGAAGATATCAAGAAGGAGGAGCCCTCTATTTACTGAAGTCTCTGACTGTAGTAACTGAGTGAATTGATATCTTCCAGCAGCCACCGTAGCACCACAAAAGGAGGGCTTGTCCAGGACTTAAACCAACACAAAGAAAGCCCAGACAAAGAGGGAAGGATGGGCTCATGATGTTTGAACCTCTGATCTGTCTATGCCTTGAGCCAGCCACACCGCAGGATGCTGTTGCTCCAGCCATTAAATGTCCTATTTTTGTTGAGGCTTGGGTTTCTGTCCTCCCTTGGGTTTCTGACATACACGATGCCATCCTAACGTAACTTACATTGATCAGTTCTCATCATCTCCACTAGCAGCTAGGCATTAATAGCTTCTACCAACTCCACCGGATGCCAGATGAGTCCTGTGAATTCTAAATGGGGAGATGATTATCTGCCAAAACACAGGACTTTATAACATCAGCAGGCAAATTTTGATGTCTTCACAGCCTCACATGTGCTACCAATTCCAAAATTTTTCCTAGGCATGACCAGTAAGCTCACCCTATACATTGTAATATATCTCAAGGAACCAGATCTTTCAATGTGTAACAATAGGTAACATTTTATAGAGCCAGATAGTCTACAAAGGTTTTACTATGCTTTACCTGATTCTGCATTTCCCGTTTCTATGTGTGAACCAATGTGTGGGTGGATAGTTCTCTCTCTCCTTTCAATATGAGGAAAATGAAGCTCAAAGAGGCCAAGAACACAAAGCAATGGGTCTTGAGTCATCTGACCACCTGCATTTTTTATTATATTTGTTTGAATCCTAAGAAATTGCCATTTTTGTAGGTCAAATCATTAAGCTCATACGATTTTCCCTCCACAATGTTGTCTAACTCAGGAATATTTTAGTAATAAGTGACACACACTGACACAAACTAGCCTAAACAAAAATAGAACATTTAATTGCTGGAGCAACAGCATCCTGCAGTGTGGCTGGCACAAGGCATAGACAGGTCAGAGGTTGAAACATCATGAGCCCATCCTTCCCTCTTTGTCTGGGCTTTCCTTGTGTTGGTTTAATTCCTGGACAAGCCCTCCTTTTGTGGTGCTATGGTGGCTGCTGGAAGATACCAATTCACTCAGTTACTACAGTCAGAGACTTCAGTAAATAGAGGGCTCCTCCTTCTTGATATCTTCGGCAGAAGTTCAGGTTTGAGTCTGTGGCCCACACAAGTCCCTGGCCATCACATTGATGGAGGCTTGGGGGACATGCGATTGACAGCCCTGTCAGTAATAGGAGGGGAAGTTTCCAAAATTAAAGGAGAGTTCTGTTTCCAGAACAAAGGTGAACAGGAGCTGCTCGGGCAAAAATAGCACATGGTCTGCTGCACATGAAACACCCAAATCTATAGAAAATCTAATGCTCTCCCCAATGCTACAGTTACACTTGATTACAGAGAAAATCAACGCAGCATAATAAATAATAAGACAGAGGGAAGTTAATGAGGTAAAGACTAAGTTAATGATAAACCCAACAACGAACAATCTGGTTAACTACACATTAGAATTTATTTCCTTCTAAAGTTTAAGAAACTTGTTCCCTTAATATTGATGACATTTTGTCCACAAAGTTTTAAAAGTTCAAGTTCATCTCTCAATTTCTTACAATGACATTGTAACTCAGGTTTATATTTGCATACTTCTGCTGCCTCCATTGCCCCAAATTTCAGTCAAGCAGGAAACAGAACTGATTTCCGGTCAGAATCAAGCAAACTACATACATCTACCCTACAAATTATATTGGCAAATATAAATAAGAAGGGACTTATTGTGGCCATTTGTAAGATGGCTTCAATAACTAGTAAGGCAGAGAGTTGAATTTTTACAATATGCTGTTGGGAACCATATGAAATCCTTTATAAACCAAAATTTATATTTAGACTTGGAAGAGCAAAAATGAGTCCAGACTTCTTTGATAACCTCACTTGTCAATGAATAAAGGGTTGACCCTTTACCCCAATATATATATTATTTTTAAAAATAAGTCTTCTAAATATGCACACCATTTGCTAATATATCTTAAGGCACAATATACAGATAAAGAATCATTGTTAATAATAGTGAATGTCTTTTATTATGTATGCATTATATAATATTATATATGGGATGAGAAGAAAAGAAAAGGGATGGAGGAAAGGAGGGAGGGAGAGATTTTCCTTGTTTGAATTTTGGAGGATAAACTTCTTGGTGTTGAACAGGTGATCATTACTACTAGTATTGTTGTCTTTAATAATATGACGGATGAAGAGCTCCGTAAGAGAAAAATGGCTTACTCGGCAGCTTGCTTGTGTTTGCATTATTACTATTAGCTTCATTCATTGGTTTCTTTTCAGAAAATTTTAAATTCCTTTTACGGAGCGTTAATTTAAAATAGGTAATATCTGCAGAACCCAGCACACTCGAGCTGTAATGAACGGCAACCTTCTGGAAAGGAGCCGGGCTGCATGGGCCCCGCCTGCCCCACACCTCAGGCACTGCGCACAGAAACCATGCACCATCTAGTGCAAGCAAAGGGAGCGCATGGTGTCAACAGATATGCTTCACATTTCATAGGCTCAATTTCTCTCATTTTTCAGTGTTCTCATGCTTTCCCCCACACCACAATAAGCCCTCTGGAGCATCGCTTCAAGCAGACACAGTCCACTGCAGACCACTCGACATGAAGCACACAAGACTTTGGGACAGGGCTGGCCTGAAGCTTTGTGGTCCCTGGAGAAGACAATTATGCTCTCACTGTGTAAAACAAAACAGCACGATGGTGACACAGTAGGAAAGCAAAAGAGAAAATTTCAACACTAGAAAGCTTACTGATTTGTTTCAGATTGAATTATTAATACTCATATGATACACCTAGAAAAAATAGTATCCAAGAGTAATAGTCCTATGCCTTAACAACTATCTTTTAAAAGTAATTTTAGAAGTATTTTTGCAGAATATTTTAACTGAATTTGCTATTTTCACTCCAAAATTTGTCGTTTCTTTGATCAATGACTAATTACGTAGAGCAAAGTTCTTCATTTAAATGCTATGATATCTGATCTTGCTAAAAATACACCAGAAAAAAAAACGCTGGGCATCTTTCATTTTTTATTTTTCATAAACCTTTCAATGGATTAATATAACTTCTATTCTTTCAGAAAGAAAGAATTATATAGTGCAGACCATATAATTACTAAGATGAAAGATGAAAATTACTAGTAATAGTAATGAAATAGTAAGTGTTGTTATTTGTGTGAAAATTAGTAATTTCATCTTACTAAGTAATTTCAACTGTATTATGATAAAACTTTAATATCTCCATGTTTCATGGAGGACAAAATGAAGCAATTTCCATTAATGAATCAAGATACATTTTCCATTTTAAAACACAAATGGAGTAAACTCTGTTGGTAATTAGACTCAAAACTATTCAATCAATTCCTATTTTTGTTAAATAATAACACATTTAGGGAGAGTTAAGAATCTAACTGCTTCTATTCTTTTTACAATGGCTCCTGAAATCTCACAGGCATTTCAAAACGTCTACTTTACCTCCCTAAAGATGGGAATAACACACTGTCTTATGAACAGAAGTATTTTTTTAAAATTTCTATCTAATGTCCTTCAGAAATAGAATAGCCACAAATTATTACAGCTTCTAGCATTTCAAGACACTCTGCAGAATAACTGCAAAAAATATCAAGATTCAGAAAAAAATTATGAATGACTCAGTGTGATTCTCAGCTGATTCAAAATCTCGATAGTATTTAACAGTTAAGTTTACAGATTATTTAATTAGCATTAAGCAAAAAAAAGAGACATTACCTCGCCATGTTTCTGTTTTTCCTACCAAAAGATACTATGTAAAAATAGCATAGTAAGCACTGAAGAGTTTTAAATACCTTTGCAAAACCTTTTTATTTCAACTATTTTGAATTTTAAGAAAAAAGTATAGTTTGTGTAGTTCGAACATCTGCAATAATAGTGTTTTCTGTGCAAAAAGAACAAATGTAGAGTGCAGCTGACAGATTAAGTTCTATTTCAGGGTTCAGTTACAAGTAAAGAAACAGAGGAAAAGGAAAGAAAGGTAAAATTACAGAATGAGAATGATCGTGTGTTCCAAAGAAATCCATCATCCAGCATTTTCTTCAGGATATCAGTTGATAGGATCAAAAGACAAAAGCCTCATTTGACAATTAAATCTCCTAAATAGGAAAACATTTTAAGTGCCAGGCAGAATCCAGTTTATAAATGCTCAGATGTGCTCCAGATTCTGTCCTCAGGACATCTAAGTTATGTGTTCTTCTAAGGGGAATCTTAAAAGGAATAATTATTGAAATGATATTATTCTGAGTTTTTTCAGACTTTTATTATACACACTGGATTCTCCTGTGGATTATGTTCCCACACTCAACTGACTACTTAATGCTGGTCCTACAGTTTTCTTGTCCTGACATCTAAGTTGCCTTAATTGTAAAATGGCTTTCATTTGTTTTTTTATGTCAAATTCAAATGTGAATAGTCTTCCAGTATTTGCCTACCCTTTACTAAATAATAGAGACCCTGCTTGGCAAAAGGACTGTTAATTATATTGTAAGAAAAATAGCTGAAGAACTTGCAAATAGAAATGAAAAGACTTAGGGAGAACGTTATAGTTATGTTGAAATACTTGAAGGATTGTCAAATGAAAGAGACACATATTTGTCTTGTTAACTCCAGAGAGGTTGACTGTGACTAATGGATGACAATTTTTAAAAGTAGTTTTTAGTCCAAAAGAAGGGAAAAGACTTGAATGGTAATGGTAGCCCAGGAGTAGACGGGGTGGTCTGGTAAAAAATTAAGCAGAGATTGGTTATTTATGGAAGAAAAATAATGCAGAAATCTCTCAACTGTGAAGAAGTTAATGAATCTAGACAGTTGCTAAGGAATCTTTCAACTCCAAGAGTCTTTGATTCAGTGGTTTTCTTCCAGTCCCTCATCCCATTTACCTCTGCCTGATGCCATCTTCCATCATACCCTTATCAGATAAACTGTCTTGTAGAGTACTTTTTCTTCCTGTTTATTAACCCTCAAGTTTTCTTCATTTCAGACTCTACTACTCTCCAAACTACATGATCACAAGCAAATTATTTAACTGTTGAGATCTGCAATATCCTATCTACTCATGTAAAGCATTTAGCACAACTCCTGGCACCTAGCAATTACTAATTGTTTGCCATTATTAGCCATTATTATTGAACCCCAACTCGCAAATCAGCATCTCCATGAGGCATCCACTCACTAATCAGACCCAGATTTGGTCGATCACTTAAGAAATTTCTCTCATTCTCAGGCATGCAGTTATTTTCAGCTGTTCTGTATTTGCTTGGAGACATTTGGAGAGAGTAGTGAAATTGCAGTACAGTAGAAGAATCGGGATGCTCGGATGAGAATTTCTCCCTTTAAATGCAGAGGTCTACTGATGTAGCTCAGTCTAGAACTCTTCAGAGATACAAAATGCCCACTTGGAAAAAGAGAACATTGGGTCTTCTGTGGATGGCCCAGGCTTCGGCTATGTTTATGGCTTTAAGTCAGATCAAAACATGGCACAAGCACTGGGAGATTCCTCCCTGAAAAATAACAGGAACATTAAACCCAGGTGGAAGACATTCAACGAAATAACCAACTCGTACTTATCAAAATTGTCAGAGACATGAGGGGCAAGAAAAGTGAGGAATGGCTACAATTTGGAGGAAATTAATGAGACAGGACAATTAAACTTGATATGGGATCCTGAAACGGATCCTGGAACAGAAAACAGACAGTTTGAATACTTGGCAAAATTCTAATGTGGTCTGTAATTTAGCCAATAGCCTCATATCCTCATTCACTTCCTCAGTTTGCTACCTGTACTATGGTTATATAAGGTGTGAACATAGAGGAAGCTGGGTGAGGAGCACAGAAAACTCTCTGCACAATGTTTATAAATTTTTGTAAATAAAATTATTTTTCTATAAAAGTTTAAAATGCAAAATATAATTTTTTTGAATTTGTTTATTAATTTTTACAAGACTGACAGATACAATTTTATGTACTTATCATGTACAACATGATATTTTGAAGTATATATATATTGTGGAATAGTTAAATCTAGTTAATTAACATATACATTATGTCACACAGTTATTTCTTGGTGAGAGTATTTAACATCCACTCATTGCATTTTTAAAGAATACAACACACAGGGTGGCTGTAGCTAAACTATAATATTTTTACATTTTAAATAATATGTTAAAATATTTAAAAATATTTTAAAGAGCAATATCATCACAAGTACTAATTATTCCTGTGCACGTCTCCCACCCCGTGAAACACAGATACATACATACACACAGCACTGAAAAGAAGAAAAAGCAAATTTTTAAACATTTTACATCAATTGCTATGGACTGAACTGTGCTTCCTGAAAATTCATACGTTGAAGCCCTATCTCCTATTGGGACTGTATTTGGAGACAGGACCTTTAAGAGGTCATTGTGGCCTCGCCCTGATGACTTCATTTGACCGTAATTACCTCCTAAGAGAGGCAGCATATCTCTTCTACCCATTTGTCACACGGGGACACAGTGAGAAGGCAGCCGTCTGCCCACAGTGAAGAGCGCCCTCACCGGATCCAGACCATGCTGGCACCTAGATCTTGGACTTCCAGCCTCCAGAACTGTGAGAAAATAAATTTCTGTTTGAGCCACCCAGTCTGTGGTCTTTTGTGATGGCAGCTTAAGCAGACCAATACCGTAATGTATCAGTTTTCTACTGCTGCCATCACAAATTACCACACATTCAGGGACTTCAAACAATACACATTTATTATATGACTCCTGGAGGTCAGAAGTTTGACACAGGCCTCCCTATGTTAACATTCAGTGTCAGCAGGGCCATGTTTCTTTCTAGAGGCTCAGGCAAACAAGCCATTTCCCTGCCTTTTCCACCTTCTAGAAACACTCTGCATTCCTTGGCTCATGATCCCCTTTCTCCACCTTCAAAGCCAGCAACAACAAATCTCTCCCTGGCCCTGCTCCCATCGTCATGTCTCTCTGTGACCACAGAGGGAAAGGTCATGCCCTTGCACACACTCATGTATCTAGATGGGCTCACCCTGATAATCTAGAATAGTTTTCCAATTTCAAGGATCATACCTGCGATGGTTAATATCCGGTATCAACTTGATTGGATTGAAGGATGCAAAGTATTGTTCCTGGGTGTGTCTGTGAGGGTGTCGCCAAAGGAGATTAACATTTGATCAGTGGACTGGGAGAGGCAGATCCACTCTCAATCTGGGTGGGCACAATCTAATCAGCTGTCAGTGCGGGTAGAATAAAGCAGGTAGAAGATCCTGGAAGGACGAGACTGGCTAGGCCTTCTGGCCTCCATCTTTCTCCTGTGCTGGATGCTTCCTGCCCTCGAGCATCAGACTGCAAGTTCTTCAGCTTTTGGACTCTTAGACTTACACCAGTGGTTTGCCAGGGGCTCTGGGGCCTTCAGCCACAGTCTGTAGGCTTCACTGTCGGCTTCCCTCCTTTTGAGGGTTTAGGACTCGGACTGGCTTCCGGGCTCCTCAGCTTACAGATTGTAGGACTTCATCTTGTGATCGTGTGAGTCGATTTTCCTAATGAACTCCCCTTCATATATTCATCTTTCCTATTAGTTCTGTCCCTTTAGAGAGCCCTAATACAGTACCCTTAATTCTATCTGCAAAGGCCCTCTCACTTTGCACGGCGGGTAACATGCATGTTCCAGGAGTTTTGGTGTGGCCATCTTTGGGGCCACTCTCTGACTGCCACTGTTAATCTCCGTTGACACAGAAACCTGTCAGGATTCAAACTTACACGACTATCAGATACAAAACCACTTAGATCAGATAAAGATGATTGGGAACGAACTTGTAACTTCCCTGGAAGATGAGCACAGAACAGTGCAGCTAGGAATGCCTGAAAGATATACTCTAGCTTGGCAGATGAGGCTGGAGAAAGAAAGAATAGAAAACAGAAAAGTTGGTGTTTGTTCACATATCACATAGGCAGGATTTGAGCTGCTGATGACATGGAAGGAGGAGAGAAAACAGAAATCAAGCAATATGTGCCTTTTTCCTTTGCAGTAAGCTCCTTAACTTGGACATATAAGGCCTTTGCTTTGAAACTGTGGAGAAGATATAACTATGAAGATAAAAATATACACTCACCTAGAAAACTAAACTTACAAGCTAGTTTAAACTCACTTCTTCATCAAAAAGATCATTTCAGCCATAAAGGAAAAGCAAACATAGACATAGCAGGACAACACAAATAAGACAAAAATTTCTCCAGGAATAAAGCAACTAGAAAATATAAGGGAAGGAAAATTGCATTCACCCGAATAACTCTAATCATGAGGTAACTACGAATTCACTTAGTGAACAATAAAGAAAATTATAAAAATGATAAAATTCTACCGAGGGACATGGAGAAAGCCTTCATTGCACAGAGATCTACGTTATCCTTGGGGAAGAATGTTCTGGTTTGTAGCTGTGAGGAGGAAGGGCGGAAGCACAGCAAGGTATAGAATGGGCAAAGGAAGCTTCTGAAGGGAAAATATTTGAGCTTCATCCATTGGATTCATTGATGGAAAGGCCTATTTAATGTTTTTAATAATATTAGTCTCTATAATATTAGTCTCTACTTATTCCATGTCTAGTACTTTGCACGGAGCTTGCATAATTGTTTCATTGAGCATAACCTGAGATAAAGTAGCCCACACTTTCACATTTGTAAAGTGTTCATGTATGAATTCCATAAGAATTTAACCCTCAAGAAACAGGAATAATTTGTAAATATCCTCATGATGCCCACTCCAGTCCTTATGTTGATTTACTGATATTGGAACTCTAGTATTCTAAATTATCGCCACGGAACAACTAGAAATTCATAGAAATTATTTTCTAATTTGAAGAAACTTCTACCCTACAATTAGCTCCATTTTTAATCAGCACAAGTACTGTAGTATTATATAAAAGGGTGAATGACTGACTCGATTTGTCTTGATTTTTTAAATGTTCCTCATATGAACTTCATTTTCATCAAATCTCAGCTTCATCAATTCTAAGCACAGTTGCTGTATATTTTAGGTTTCTCCTTAAGTAAATATGTCTAAAACAATAATTGATCATTTTAAATGACAAATCTTTTGTTTAAAAGTTTCTGACTTCCCATTTAGAAATTAAACATGTTTAGCAATTTATAATGAAAATCATTAACTCTAGTTATTATAGTATATGAAAAAATATGTTTAAAAATAAAATATGCAAGAAATAATTTTTAATCTTTTCGTAATTTGGAATTTTTCCATATCTGCTTTATCATCTACTGTTTTTAAAAATACATGAATAAATCAAATTAGTTGTAAAAATGTTCACTTAACTCCCTTAGTATTTAAATTTCTCTCTAGCTGTGTAGATATAATCTAGTAGTCAAATTGTGGCATTATTGTTTCAAATATTTTGTATTATGCTAATGATTTATTAAGCCTGTTCAACTCTTCATCTAGTCTGGAGAGAACTCCACAGGGCGCAGATCACAAAGGAGGCTCAATCATCAAAGCATGTGTAACACTGGGAAATAAAGGGAAGTTAGAAGTGAGAGAACAAATGTCAGTTCCTAGGAAAAGTCAAGAGGTGGGCCCTGATGGCAGGAGTCATTCTCAGCTGAGTGCCCAGGGCCTGGTCATCAAGCCACATCCATTTCCCTGGCAGAACAGAAGGTCTTCAGACCCTTCACAGCCTCTACTACTGAGTATGTAAAATGTGAGAGAAATAAAATCAAAGTTGTCCTCCAGTATTGAATCCCATATGACTGAACTAACCTTGTGTGTGATTCTTGGCTTCCTAATAGTTTTGTCGCTGAGCCCATGTTTTTTTCTGTATGGTAGAGGGGTACGTTAAAGCTGTTAGGGTAGGTCACATCTCTAGACTGTTTTCGCTCCAGGAGAGTGGCAGTGAGGCTTCACCAGGGCTGACAGCCTGAGTCCAGGAAAAAATGAGATTGTAGTCCAGGTGTGCTTTCAGGCTCTGGGAAGCAACACTGAAAGGGGGAAGCCGTCCTTGCTGAGGAAGGGATGTGTTCTCCCATACAGCCCTTACAGGGCTCTTCTTCCTCACTCGTGCCGGAGTGACCAGTGTGATTGAACCCGCAAGCCCTTTTCCTGGGCATGGGAGGTGGGGGTGGGAGAGCCTCCACTCCACCAGCTCTTTTCTTTCTTTTATTTTATTTTTTCATTTTTTAGAGAAACGTTGTGTTTAATGGTAAAGCTTAGCACACCGCAGAACCAGGAATGGCATGGAGTCACAGCAGCATGCACAGGCAGGTGACCCCCACAGAGCCTCACATGGCAAAGAGGATGAGGAAGGCGACCATTCTACAGAAGAGCCCCATGGCCTCAGACAGGGCAAAGCCTAGAGTGGCATAGGAGAAGAGCTGCTGCTTGAGAGACAGGTTCCTGGCATAGCCAATGATCAAGCTGCCAAACGCTTTTCCAATGCCAGCCCCTGAACCAGCCACACCAACTGTGGCTGCCCCAGCACCAATCAACTTGACTGCTATGTCAATAGCAGGAGACAATACTGGTCTGGAACTCCCATCTGGCCACCCGAAGCGGGGAGCTGCTATAGGAAGGCTGTTTAGGTGAATTCTCTGGGCTATTCAAGAAGGAGGCAGATACAGGCCTGATTAGACCCCAGGTACAACAGCGGTTCCGAGCTGGAGAAATGAGTAACGCCCCAGTGGTCTGCATTGTTTCAGTCTCCCAGCTTTAGCCCTTGGTCTCAGCGCTCCAGCTCTTTTCTTCTGTTTACTGTATTGGGACTTTTGCTGCATGGAGGAAGATGGAAATAAAGCCTCAGAACAATACAGTTGAAACATTGGTTGTGAGAGTCTTTGTTCCAACAGTTGTTGGGGGGTTGGCGGGGTGGGTGTCTAATTAAGCCACAGGGGCTTAAATTAGGATTTTAGAAAAAATTTACTCTTTCTCAAAGAAAGTCACACCTAGATGTCCAGACAGGTGGGTCCATGGGCTTAAAGCAGCGGACCCAGCAGTGATCAAGAAGGTAGAACAGCCAAAGCACCCATGTCGTAATCCACTTCAGAAAAGAAAACAAACTGGCGTGGTCTGAGGCCGACTGAAAAAACAACTGTCTCAGAATCCAGGACTGCTATTGATCAGTTGACTCAATAGACATCAGCGCAAATCGTATACAAGAAACCATGAGTGCTGTTAGAAGCAAATGACTGCTTAGAGGAACAGAGGAAGGAAATGACATTAAGAAGTAATGGATGGGCTGGGCAAGTTGGCTCACACCTATAATCCTAGCTCTTTGGGAGGCTAAGGAGGGAGGATTTCTTGAGGCCAGGAATTTGAGACCAGCCTAGGCAATATAATGAGAACCCATCTCTAAAAAAAAAATAATAATAATAATAATAATAATTTTAATTGGCCCAATGTGGTTGCATGTGTCTGTAGTCCCAGCTACTCAGGAGGCTGAGGCAGGAGGGTCACTTGAGTCCGGAAGTTCGAGGCTACAGTGAGCCATGATTGCACCACTGCACTCTAGCCTGGGTGACAGAGTGAGACTCTATATTTAAGAAAAAAGAGTGAGACTCTGTCTTTAAGGAAAAAAAAAAAGTAGTAATGAATATACACACAAATATGCAAATCTAAATAAATATACAGGCTCAGTACATAATAGATAGAGCTTACTCTCTTGAATGTCTGAACTCGCCACCAAGACTTTGGTTCTCAGCAAAGGTGAGAGTGGGAGAAAGAGGAAGGTGAAGCCTACACAGGATAACCCTGTGGGTACCTCTTCCTTCACCCTGATCTTTCCAGGAGGCTCCTGGCTCCTTGTCCCCACCTTTCTTCACGTCCTCCTCTCAAAGAAGTCACTTATTAGCACCTGCATCATCAGAGAATGTTTCCACACAAAATAAAGAGTTGCACAAATAACATTAGAGTTTTTATTGGAATATATATTTTTTTTAATCCAAATGATTCTCTTTTTTTTTCTTAACACCTTTGGTGTTAGGTTCTTGTTTGTTTTGTTTTCTGGAATTACAGAAAATAAATACTCCCCTGACCTTATGCTCAGGCAGAGTCAAATAAACTACCTTGAAAACATTTAGGGAAGTTAATTACAGAAAAAACTTTTTTTTTCTTGCACTGTTGTGCAGCTATGGGTGTAAAACCAGACCATAGAGAAACAGCCTGCTTTACACCAAGGCATGAAACTGTAGTGGGAGGAAGAGAAGGAGGTGGGAAGTGAGGAGATGGAAGGAAAGCCGATGCCCTGAGACTCCCTCTACCTTGCAGGCTGCTCCTCCTGGACGCTTTCCTTCAGAAATCACTCCATTTCCACACCAGCTCTTCCATCCCTAAACCCAGAAAATGATTCCACCAGTGTGGCCCCAGAGCAAGCCCTTCTGAGCCCTCTCCAGTCCCCCATCTGTCCGACTATCCTCTTAGTACCCTTTTCATTGAATTCCAGAGGGCTTCAGCCCATAGTAAAATGAAATTACAAGTATTAAACCTTGATCTCTCTTGAATATAATTCATTGCAAACACTTGTGCCCTTAATCCTTAGCGCCGAAACAGCATAATTTTTTAAATCCTCTTATTGATACCCTTTTAATTATTACTCCCAGGAGAGGGAGAAAAATCAGCCATGACCCAGCCACCTCTCACCTTGTGTCTTTATTTTTCCTTTTGTTCAACAAGAATCTCGTGGCCTTTTTCTCACATTATCCCATTATGCATGCTCACTGCGAGGTGGCATTCTTGTCTGTATCTGACACAATGTGTCATTGTCCAAAGGCTACCTACATCAGCCTATTCTGGGGAAAAAAGAGCTTTTACCACACACAAAAAATAAATCTGTTCAGATTACCCACTTTAATCATTTGGTTAAGTATAGAGCAATGAGCAACAATACTTTTTTTATTCTCACTAGGGACAGAACGATGTTTAATTAGGCATTTAAAAGCGACTGTTAACTTATACAGACCTCATCACAAATGGTTTTTCAACCAGCTTAGTGATCTGAAACACCAATTAGTTTCAATTCACACTTATTATCTGTCCCTCATTAAACCATTTAGTTCAGAATCTAAATTCTTTTCTATTCAAGAGTGTTGATGTTTTACTTTGGGTAGGAGGAATTTTTATTATTATTATTATTATTATTATTTTGCCCTTCTAAAAAGGCATTCTGCAAAATGTCTTCCCATATATCTTCTTTTTTAATTAAACAAGCAATGCAGAGCTTCTTTTCCTGAAAATGCTCTTTGTTGATACTGTTGTTCTTAAGTCCAATCTATCCCATCACGGGCTTCGTGGAGGGCTCTGGTGATTTCTCTTCCAATGCTGCTGGTCCTGTGAGCATTTGCAGCTGCGCCTGTCAAAACCCGGCTCCAATGCTGCCACTTTGATCTCTGGGTAAGGCCTGGCCTCTCTGGATATCTTTCTTTCAAATGGAGTCACAGCTCGTCCTCCTGCAAGGGCTCATGGTCTCCATAGCAGATTTTTTTTTTCCTCACTTCAAAGTCTAACTTTAGGACACAAAAAGTACACAGAAAGAGCATGCAAGGACTATTGGTCAAGGTACTCCAGAGAAACAGAATCCATAGAAGATAGAGAGAAAGAAGCTTCAGGGAATTGGCTCAGTTGTAGAAGTGACAAGTTCAAAATCTACATCAGCCCCCAAGGCTGGAAATTCAGGGAAGAGTTAAAATGTTGCAACCTTGAGTCCAAATTTTGCAGGGGTGCAAGCTGGAAACTCAGGCAGAACTTCTATGTTCAACACTTGAAGAGAATTTTTTCTTTTTCAAGAAACCTTAGTCTTTTCTCTTAAATCCATTGACTGATTGGGTTAGGCCTACCCAAATCATACAGGGTCATCTGCTTTAAGTCTACTGATTTAAATCTTACTCACATCTAAAACATATATCCACAGCAATGTTAGGATTTATATTTGACCAAACAAAACTGGGCTTTATGGCCTAGCCAAGTTGACACATAAAATTACCCATCCTAGGTGGAGGATGTAGCCTGGGATCTCAATAGCAGCTCTGCCACACCCTTCCTCCAAGACCTTCCTTGGGCCTCAGTCTCCTTATCTATAACATGGTTCCCCAAATTGAATAAATTAGAACAAATATGCCTTTGGGGGCATTCCAAGGATGAGGAGCATTTGGTTAATAAAGTTGGATTTCCTCTTACTGACATGTCACCAATAAAGTACAAAAAGGGCATAAGCCACTCTTTGAGCCAATCACATTTAAATTCAGATAAGTTTCCAGCTAGTCATATTTCACTGTACTCAATCCCTATCTGGCAATAGGGATCAGGTAGATTCCTGTTGATGTGGGGAAAGCTTTGGTCTTAAGAGTCGATATGGGAATAACATGATAAATTTAATAAGTTAGACCGTTCAAAGTCAAGCAAGATTGTGTTGGACTAGAAAGCTAGTGTATTAATGTGCAATGGAAGTATGGCTGTATAGTGCAGAGAAAACTGTAGTAGAAGTCATGTACCCTACATGTGCAATGCTGAATCAGTCACTTGCCCTCTCTTGACCTCAATTTCCTTTCCAGAAGATAGGAAATTTGGACATAATGACTTTAATGTACCTTCCAGTTTCAAATGGGAATCTATTAGGATTCATGTTTTCTTCTTGAATCGTTTATATCCATTAAGAGGTATTTGATATTGGTTAAGTCAAATGTTTTAAGCTTTTAAGCCTATTAAGGCATAAAGGTAATCTGAAACTTCAAGACTAAAAAATTCTATTTTTCTGGGCTCTAGGTCACATAGCATAATAACTATTTATATTAGCTACTGCAATGAAATCAGTCAAAAGTTGTATTTTTATATCATCTATTCAAACTTTTTATTCTCAAAAGATCTTATGACTAAATCTTCCTTTAGCCAATTTGGTATCAACTATTCTTCTTTGACAGTGTCTAGGGTGATATTTTATTAGACTGTTCTTTCTACAATTTAATATTCCTCAGTGGAATACACTACTTTGTGGGATTAATGGTCCACGTTATTACATCTTTTTGATCAGTTTAGATCCTTCTCACTATTTTTTACTGCTTGGTCTTTGCTTCCAAACTATAATTTCATTAGAGGATAACAGTTAAAATGGTACTATTTTTAGAAAAAAATTCAATAGTGATACATACCTTGTTAAATGAACAACAAATATTTGTTAAGTGGATAAATAAGTAAATTAATACAAATGTATGAGGAAACTCTCCAAGAACTTCAAAGTGCCTTATATAGAACCTTATACATATAAGGTATATAAAAAACAGGTTTAAAAGATTAGAGAAAATAAATATAAGAAAAGACAGAAAAAAAATATATCCAAGTGTTGACTACCCAGCCATATACTCAGCCTTACTTCCATAGTTCTCTCACCCTATCCAATGTTCACTCAACACATACTGCTTAAGTATCTACTGTATGTCTGGCACTCTGTTGGCCACTGAAAACACAGCAATGAGCAAAACAGGAATTCCCACCTCATGGAATTTATACCTTCTCATCTCTCTTCTCAAAACCATACAATAGGGGTAGAAGATAGAGATGATATCTTTATAACAAACTAAAAAATTCAAGAGGTTGGTTGTTATTGTTGTTGTTGTTTAAGTAGTGTTGTTTATTTGATTTTCAACAAACTGCTTAATGTACACTTCAGTTGCCAGGCCACCATGCTTTCCTTTGAAATACAGAGCCTAAACCACATGGACCCTGTCTGCTTCACCCAGGTAAGACACTTGGGCACCCATCAACTGATGCACAGCCAACCCTGATTGACAGCATGAGAGAGTCTTTCTGGGTGTCACTGTTAGTAGTGACCTCACAGGACTCACCCTGGGCTTATGAATGACACAGGACAGGTGTACTTCTCAGCAGTCTCTGTGTCAGATGTGGATCAACCTATCTTCTAGGGCAGCTTCATGCTGTCCTACAGTTTTGTAGCCTTAGGGGGTAAGGCATTGCATCTATTGGATTCGGCGTGTAGTCAATCACTCACAAAGCCATTCACTTGACATTGATTTTCTACCCCTTTTTCACTGTCATGTATAATATCTTGGTACCAAAAAGCATGTTAAGAACAAAATAATTGATTCAAAGGCTTCATAAATATAGTGTCAAAAAGAGATGAAATTCAAACTACTCAACTGAAAAAGGGGTTGAGTGCATGAATAAAAGATTTAGTAGGAAGTGCGGTTGGCATTATTGGCTAGAATCAGGCTTGGGGGTTTCCTGTAATTTAAAATTATTTATGCTGCCTAGCAATCATTCATGGAACCCCTACTCTTTGTCCCTTGTGCTAGACCCTGGAAACACAAAGATGGATAAAGATTCAGCCCCTATTCACTCTGGTCTTCAAACACCAGTCAGATTTTAGGTTAACATGTAAACCTTTGACTATTTGGTATGTCAGAAAAATGTAGGCTTTGTAATTATGACTAATCACTTTTCCACACTTTCCCTTTCAAAAGTATAACTATGTTTATATTGAACACTCATCGAAATGTTTAGTTCATAGTCTTCATTCTCTTTTACTAATACTCTTTCCATTTTGTATTTGAAGTTGGTAATGAATGATTAATTTTCCTCAGAATGTTAAACTAACTATATCTTTCCAAGCAGTTTTAATAACAAAAGAATACTAAACTTGGAGAAGAGGCTTATCACAAAGGTTTTATTGCTAGAAGATTTTTGGCCAAGAGAATTTCCAAGCATATAATTTGCAGGCTTCTACTTTACCTTCCTCAGTCCTCAGAAATGAGAATGGTTGTCCAGTTATTTCTGTCTGCAAAAGAATCCTGCCCCATCCCCTAGCCCAGCATAGAAATGCAGATCATTACTCGTCAGGCCCGCAGCCGCTTCTCCTGATTACATCAGTCAGACGAGACATCTGCTAATCCTCATCTCAGAAATGGCTCTAGAAAAATGATTCTGAAGACTCTTGATAAGCCTCCCCAAAATTTTACTTATAACTCTAAATATTACATATTTCACTTTTGCAAAAAAGGAAAAGTATGAAAATTCATTAGTATGCTCCACCCCACCCCAAGTTCCTCTTTCCCGTGTCTATTCATAATCAGACTATAAATAAGGTCCAAAAAACTACAGCCTTCATCTACCAGAGGGAAACGTCCTGGGTTAAGCCTAAATTAAATTGTATTTGTTGTAATTCAAAGATATTTTTCTCAGGCTATTATAATATTCTATTTTTCTGTCATCTGTTATCTCCACAAACAGCCATGGAAATAGCTTTACTGATACTAAAATGAGCACCCCAATTTCTAGAAAGATTAATACGAATTTATTTGCATAATTAATTCAAATGTTCTTAGCTCCTTCCCTGTCATTAGCAAAATAGAATGGAACAGTGAAAAAAAGATTGATAAGCTTTGAAATGATAATAATTCAATAAGTAGCAAATTATGTCAGCAGGCTGTGTCATTTATCTATTTATGCAGTGGGACAATTATTTACTCTGCTTTGTTTCAAAAAGGATTTCAGGTGGCTTCAGTAATTTCTGCAGCGTAAGCCATTTGTTCAAAGGAAACTTTTAACTGATAACTTATGGAAGAGCTGGGAAGAAATTCGGGCAAATTATATCCAAGACTTTAAGAGCAAATTGCATAATATTTCACACAGTCAAAAAAAAAAAAAAAAGAGGATACCCTAGTTGGACAAGAACCAATGGATTATGAAAATGGTTTGGATTCCTTCAAGCTTCCATAATTACTCTCAATTGTGCAGTTTTTCTGACAGTTGAGATTTCTTAGTTAGGCTTCAAAACCATTAGCATTACATAATGCCGAGCCAATGAATGCAGCTAGCCAATGATTCTCACTCCCCTCTAAAATCTTAGAATCACAAGGAAATATTTCTTTCCCACTTTGTACTTATTTGGAGACAAGCATTTAGTGACCCCAAAACCCAGTGCCCTCTATATCATGCCCTTTGGTCTATTTTTGATGGCCAGTGCTACCATTTAGAGACAGCCTATTACTATCTCTTTCATTTTATTCATCAAAAACTAAAAGAAAGAGAAATGAGATGTCTCATTGATGCCAAGTCATATACTTTATCAGAGACTGCATAAGAAAAATATAATAAGCCCTGACATTCTGTCTTTCATTCTCTTCATGAATTAATACATCTACTCCTCTAACAATTAATGAAGAATAAACACTGTGACACAAATCTTTTAAATCTTTAGAAAATTCAAACCTCTCTTTCCCATGACAGTTTCATATTTCTTTATCATACATTTCACATTGTTCATGGGTAAATAGCACAAATAATATGTTTGAGCTGTATTTTCTTACCATTCCCAAATCTATGTGTTAAAATGATAAAGAGACAAACATTACTACAGAAGCCCAAGACTCATCTTTTGACACCTGCTTTTCTTCTTCCATGTCATGCCTGCCCCTCTTCAGGTTCTGAAAACTACCCCAGTTAAACTTAGTTTGGGATTGGATATGTCAGCTTCACCATAATATAGATTTATGTACTATAACATGGATTCATATTCTTGTGCTATGTCTCCCAGGCATGTGTATTTTAGGAATAAAAGACATTATGTGCAGTTAAAGCAACTGTGTTCCTAAGAGAACAATAAAGTGCTTGTCCTAGCTGACCTCACTGCTTTGTAGAGCAGCACATGCTGAGAAGTCCTTCCACGATGGATGAGAACCAAGGCCACCCTTTCACTTTGTGGTTTTGTTGTTGTTGTTGTTGTTCTTTGTTTTGTTTCTTTTGAGATGGAGTTTCACTCTGTCACCCAGGCTGGAGTGCAGTGGTGCAATCTCAGCTCACTACAACCTCTGCCTCCCAGGTTCAAGCAATTATCCTGCCTCACCTCCTGAGTAGCTGGGATTTCAGGCGCCCACCACCACACCCAGCTAATTTTTTGTATTTTTTAGTAGAGATGAGAGTTCACCATGTTGGCCAGGCTGGTCTTGAACTCCTGACCGCCACCTCAGCCTCCCAAAGTGCTGGGATTATAGGCGTGAACCACCGCACCCAGCCCACCCTTTCACTTTGGAAGTGATGGTGAGCAGCAAATAACCAGGACACAGACGTGAAAGATAAAAGTGTAAAATACCATCTCTCAAGTTTATGGCCTAGTGGGAGTGAATAAAACAAACAAGTAACTATAGTATGAAGCATAATAATACCGGGGTCAGTAGAGATACAAAGTCGTTTAAGAGAAAGAAGTTCTTATTTATTGTGTGACTTCTAAATACTGAGCACTATACATGTGTTGTCAAGAATAATCTTATAACACCATCTCAAAGAGAAATTATTATCCCTGCTGGAAAAATGGGAGAACTAAGGGTAATCAAGCTCATTTCCCCAAGAGTATGTAACAAACAAATAGCAAAGTCAGAGGCTGAGCCATGATTTTCTGGCATGTTCTTCCCTCATACAACATGCTGGAAACGCAGAAGGGGCCACATCTGACCGAAGCAGCTTGGCAAAGCAACTGGCATTTGAGATGGGCTTTGGCAGACAGGATCTCGAAAGCCAAGTTGAGAATCAAGAGAGAATTCCAGGCAAAGAGATAGGCTGGAACAAACATTGTCGAGATGGAGAATGTAATGCATGTTCAAAAGAAAATGTTTTGTCTGAATTTTAGAAAATACAAGATAGTGTAGATGCACTTGGACCTGGACCCAGAATACGTGGGTCCTAATCACCACTGGGTCACTGAGGTGTAAGCCCTGAAATTGGGGTTCAATATTAAGTGCTGCTTTGACATCTGATAATATCAGGCTTCAAATGACCACAAGTTTCCCTCCACACTCTGCTCGCACAGGTAAGGTCCCCTAGCCAAAAACACTAATTCACCAGGGGACCAGGCACAGTTCCTGCTTATCTTTGGTTAGTAGGTTTTGGCTCCCTGACAGCCTGCAGAATTATTCATACACCCCCATGAACACAGCCACTCACCCCCATGAACACAGCAAAACCGGGGCCAAGTCCCCTTCTTGTTACTACAAACCCACCTTTCACAGGCCCTGGCTGTTCACTCTGTTGTTGAACTATGGCGTGGCCCTGCGGGCTGTCCGCTGTCTTCTTCCCTAGGCTGTGAGCATATGTGACAACTAAACTGCTCTCTGCCCCACTTTTCTGGGGTCCAGTGTCACGTGTTTGACCATCTTCATAATCCTAGTGTAGGAATCCCTCCCTCAAAACACCGTGACAAGGAGACAAATAACCACTTTTAGCCATGCGCCTTTGGGGAAGCTGCTTCACCTGTGTGTGTGTCCGTTTCCTCACCTGCAGAAACCCATGTGATCGTAGTGCCTATTTCATAAGGCTTCTATAAGTGCCATAGATGTTTGGTGGCTGTTAATCATGGGTGGCCCTGATATGTTACACATTTTAACATATTTAATCCTTACCGCAAACCTATAATGCAGATATAGTTATTATCATCATTATCATTTTTTACTACCAATGAGGAATTTGAAGCAGAGAGCAGGGACATAACTTGCCGCAGATCCCACAGCTAAGTGGCTGAGCCATAATTGAGATTCAGGCAGTCTGGTTGCAGAGCCTTTATTAGCAGAGAGAGGACTGAGAGGTCCCCAAATCCATCCACTTAGTATTGGAGGCAAGGACACCCTGCTTTCTCTTTGCTATTATACTTACCAAGTTGAATTGTAATTCCTTGTTAATTTTCTGCTATCATCATTTGAAGGTGCATTCCCTAAAGGCAGGGACATAATTTGCTGTTGATTTGATGGAATCTCTGATCCATGATCTAAAACAGTGCTCAGCCCACCGTGCAGGCCCGGCCACCTCTTCCTGAACAACAGAATGAGTGACTTCTCTATGGCCAGATTCCTGGGGCTCCTCACATTTCTGCTGCTGCTGAGTCTCTGCATGATTTGACTCTGCTGACTGCACTTCTTTGGAAACTAGTCCTGGTTTACAGGGTCCTGAATTACTCCCTCACATTCTCCTTTGAGGCCTTTCCCACCCGTCCCTGGTAGAATTTCTCTAAAGCTCTGTCCTAAGCCGTCTTCTGTCTGTCTATTTACATCCTTTCTCAGGAAACTTGTAGCTATGGTGGAAAGGCTCCCTTTTATGCAGTTGACTTGAAAGTCTGTGTCTTTGACACTCATTTCCTTCTGCAGTCCTAAATGCCAAGTTCCAACTTTTGTCTCTCATCATCCAACCATCCCCACAAATTCAACATGCCTAATGTTAATTCCTCATTAGCCCCACACACTTGCACTCGGATTCTCCTCCTTTTGCCCCTATATTTGTAAATAATGCCAACATTTCCTGCAACATTCAAGTTGAAAACACAGCATGCCCCCATTAGTAGCAAAGCTCCTGAAGATTTGATGGGCACTGCGCTTTCTACCCAAGCTCTCCTACCCTGAAACCCTTAACACAGAGCTTCATTGCCTCTTGCTTCCTTAGACTTAATGATTGCCATTAACAGGTTTCCCCACCTCCAGTTTTTCTCTGTGCTTTCCCACCCCCACATTACTGCCTGCTTCATCATGAGCCAGAATCTCAGCTCTGAACATTGATGGAGGAGTTTAGGGATCAAATTAGATTTACAATGTGTTTGAAAATAGACCAGGAGATAAGAAAATAAAGACAGAATGCAGAGATGACCTCTCCAAAAAGGAAAATGTTGATAGTGAGGGCAAAGAACATGAGAAATTAAGGGTATAAAGAAGGGATGGTGAGGCCGGGCATGGTGGCTCATGCTTGCAATCCCAGCACTTTGGGAGACCAAGGTTGGCAGATCACCTGAGGTCAGGAGTTCGAGAACAGCCTGGCCAACATGGCGAAACCCCATCTCTAGTAAAGATACCAAAATTAGTCAGGCAGCCTCAGGAGGCTGAGGCAGGAGAATCACTTGAACCCAGGGGGCAGAGGTTGCAGTGAGCCGAGATCACGCCACTGCACTACATATGGCCTGGGCAACAGAGCAAGACTCTGTCTCAAAAAAAAAAAAAAAAAAGAAAGAAAAAAGAAAAAGAAGAGATGGTGGATTAAACAGTGCCATCTGGAGCACAGGTGAGTGGATTCACTTTGGCCAAGAAAAGCCATGCTGGTTCTAGGTTTAGATTTGAAGCAGAGAGGACAGGAGCAATGTGGAGGAATTCTGAGATGGAGGGATAGCTGAAAGCACGTTAATCAGATGACCTTAATTTTTACAATGAAATGAGGTTTAATTTGTATGGTGACATAGTGGAAGGTGTGGGTAAAATCAAGGACTTGAGAAAAGTGGAAAAAAAAAAAACTAGTGTAGATAGTTTGAGGAATCTACCAAGATATGAACATGAAAATAATTCTGGTGTATGTGATCTCTTTTCCAAATTTTGAAGCTTAACTTGGTTGGTGGGATAAGTATGATATTCCAGACCAGTCCTAGTTCCTCTATTCAGTTCTCAAACACTCCAGGAAGGCTCTCTATGCACCAGGTTTATGCTTAGCCCTAGAATACTGAGCTAAGCTCGTGCCAGAATTTTCATGGGAAAAGATATAGCAAGAGTTGTTTATGACATAAACAAGCAGTTTGCTGCTTCCCACATATTAGGGAAACAGTTGGATTACACATCAGGGCCTGGAGACTTTAAACAATACTACCAGGAAGTTAATGGAACTGGAACAAGGAAATTACTATGACTCTGCACTCCATAAAATAAAGAAATGAATAAAAGTGCAATTTATCACTGGAGAAACAATGGCAGCTGAGCTGATAAAATAACCAAAGAAAGTATAAGAACAATGTGATCTTGCTGGAATGGAGTCGATCATCTTGTGTTGAAGATTAATACTTCTCTCTAGAACTGCACAGGCAATCTAAACTTGGTGGGAGGAAATGTCATTTTATAGCACCTTTCTGACTGTAACTCAATCACCATGTGTGTAAGTGTTATGGTATCTAAACCATATGAGTAAGGAACATACGATGTCTCCTTTCAAAAGCCCACTTTATAATTTTTTCATGTACCTTTATTGAGCCTATCTCAATGTAAGTTAAGGGAGTCAAATAACAGAGTCTGCCCAGGAATTGAGTTATTGTTTTTGAAATTCTGTAAAATAAACTGTTTTTTTCTAACAGATAATTAACATTTCAGGGAGTCTGGTTCCCTGCCTATGGGGAGCGGGCTGACTCACTGAACCACAGTGGTATCGCCAGTTCCCCTCCCACCGACAGAGCGGTTTTGTGAAAGGCTAACGAGGTGGCCTTCGACAAAACTGCAAACAGAGCAGTTTCTCTTTTGAGCTCTTGGTTTCTTTGTTCCCTCCTTGCCTGTTCTCTGAGGCCATTTGCATATACCAAACCACGCAAGATACACCCATCAATGACCAGGCATGGCAATGTCTAACCTGCCAAAGCGTGGACACTCACATGGCTGCTTCAGCCTTCCCAGAACTCATCTGAAAGGCTCTCCTTCCCCACATCTCCGCTGCCTTGAGCCACCTTCAAGACTGGGTCTTATTTTTTCCAGCTGTCTCTGTGTATTAGTCAGGGCTCTCTAGAGGGACAGAACTAACAGGATCGATCGATCGATAGATAGATAGATAGATAGATAGATAGACAGACAGACAGATAGAGAGAGAGATAAAGGGGAGTTTATTAAGTATTAACTTACACAATCAGAGGGTCCCACAATAGGCCATCTGCAAGCTGAGGAGCAAGGAGAGCTGGTCCAAGTCCCAAAACCTGAGAACTTAGAGTCCAGTGTTCAAGGGCAGGAAGCATTCAGCATGGAAGAAAGATGTAGGCTGGGAGGCTAGGTCATTCTAGTCTTTTCATGTTTTTCTGCCCATTTTATATTCTAGCTGTGCTGGCAGCTGATTAGATGGTGCCCATCCAGATTAAGGGTGGGTCTGGCTTTCCCAGCCCACTGACTCAAATATTAACCTCCTTTGGCAACACCCTCACAGACACACCCAGGATCAATACTTTGCATCCCTCAATCCAATCAAGTTGACACTCAGTATTAACCATAACACTCTGTAACAGCAAAACTTCCTCCTTTGAGAGTGATTTTGATTTCTGGAAATAACTAAAAGCCACTCTGAACCCAGTCATACTGAGTAAGTTGGATAAAGGCATTTTTGTTCTAAGATGAGGTCATAAAACTACCCTTGTGTGAAAGCACTTCAGGATCAAGCAGCCAATCAGGCATGAAGACCCAACAGTCTCCTTGCAATGGCTATTGGCTATTCTCTGGGCCACATCTGTCTTGGCAGCAGTCAGAAGCCAGGTGAGAATTGCCACGGTATTAAACGGAAGCCCGCAGCCACCCCGTCACAGGCATTCCCAGTCTCCTGGTGAATGGATAACAGGTGACATTCGGGTTCGATGTCCAGCAAAGCTCCTACTGCTCACTGCCCTCTGGGTTCACCCTCCTGGTGGCTGCCTGTGTCTGCTTCACTACTCACTGAAAATCACTTTCACTGCTTAGATACTGGGATCATGGCCCAGGAAGCAACAACGAATGCAGACAATCAAGCCCCATCCCAACCACTGCATTGTAACAATCTGAGTGGGGGTGGGGAAAGTGCTGTGCAAATCAAAGTTAAATAAACCAGCCTTAGATCAGTGTTTTCAAACCTTAACATGCATCAGAATCACCTGGGGAGTGTGTTTAAGAATTAGATAACACCACAGATTGCCAGGCTCGCTCCCAGACTTCCTGGTTCAGTAGCAAGGCTCCCAAACTAATGCAAGACCTTTGATTTTACATGAGTCTCTCTACTGAAGAAGTTTCCAGAGTTTTCTAGATCCTTTGGACATAAAAGGGAACAGAGATTTTTGATTTCCACAAATCTGGTGACCGTCAATCCCAATTGGAGACACGTTTTACTTTCAGCAAATTCCTGACTCAGGGTGAATTTTCTGATTTATTTCAGCAACCCAGGCAGATGCTCAGGGTCTTCCTTCTCACCCATTGTTTCAGAAGATGGTCCATCACTTTCACAGCTGTCTTTCATTTCTCTTCAGTTTTGGGGACTGTACACAAACGTGGCTCTTGGTGGGCAGCCTTGACACACCAGAGCAAAGTTCAGGCCCGTGAAGACCTTCTTGCTACCCACAAAATCTCTGTTACAGAATTTCTCACTTAACCTAAGTGACCATTTGACCTTGAGAAAATAAATCTTCATGGCATCAGTGTCAAAAAAAACAATGAACATTGTCTTTGTAATTTATAAAAATTTGTAATTTTGCCAAACACGCTTTCTTTGCTGTTTACGTTATTTTTCCATTCTAGACTTTGAGGCTTTGTTTGCAGGTTATATTTCCAACAATGTATTTCATCACTGGCTACCATTGCCTTAAAATAACTGGCAACAATTTAAAAGCACGGGTGACAAATAGGTTTCAATTTAAATTCTAATTCGGACATATTGGTAGCAATGCTTGGAGTCTCATGTTGATAAAGATTTTGGTGTTACGTTACACTCAGCATTAAAGAGTGCAAGAATGGATCAGTGATGTCTGCCATGGGAAGCAGAATGGGAGTGGCATGCCTGGTTTTCCAGCACACATATCAGTGAATTTTTTATAGGGATGTACACCTGAAGTTTAAGGATGCCCCCACATCAAAGCAAACTGGGTCTTTCAAGAAATGTGACCATTCTGGACTTCTTAAAATCTTACAAAAGACAGGAGTGCCTGGAGCTCTGCTCCAGATTAAAACAAGTCCTCCAGGTCGCGTTCTAGGAGTCATGACAATTTCCTTTATGTACTCACAACCCAAGCTCCTGTAACTAAAGTTACTCTTTTATTCCTCAATACCTTTTCCTCCCTAGTCCTCATTTATGTTCAAGAGAGTTCACTGAGGCATTTCAGGCCCCTCAAACTAGGCTGTAGTTAATTAATATCCAAACATAAAGTAAATCTGGAATAGTAGATTTTAACTAGGAAAGATTTCTTCATCCTCCAGGGAACATTTGGCAATGTCTGGAGACATTATTTTGTCATGGCAACTGATGGAGAAGGGGGTGTGAGTGGCTTCTAATGTGCATCCTACAATGCACAGGCTGCCCCGCAACAAGGAATTATTGGACCCAGAATGTGAGTAGTGCTGAGGCTGGGAAACTCTGATGTAGAGGATTGAAAGTCAGGCCTTGAAGTGCCTGTTTCAACCAATATAAAGTCCTTAACTTGTGACTCATTAAATGGAGAATGTGATTCTCCCAATCAAAGAAAAATGAACCAATTCTTGCTTCTGACCTAAGAAAAGTGCCATCTTTATGATGTCTTTCACAAATTAAGGGAAACTGGATTTATAAACTCCTAAAGCCCTTGGATTTCTGCAAAACCACACATATGACATATGATTTACACCTTTTTATAGGAGTACAACACCTGCAGCCGTAGCAAATTTGTTCCGGAGACATGGCTGGAAGGGTAGCCTGACATTCCCCTCACTGTAAAGAAGAATCAGACTAAACAAAGCACTCCTGGTGGCCCCTTGCTTACTTGCAGTAAATGATAATTGCAGTTTTCTTCCAGCCTTAAGATACAAATATTTTAGTGACTTCTGATTCCCACACCCATAAAAACGATGTGCTGCAGCTGATATGCTACAGTCTGAAAAAATAAACATTAAAACCCCAGTTCATTTAAGACATCAAGAAAAAAAAGAAAGATTCGTAGGATTTTTTTATCTTTCCTGATCAAATCATGAACAAAATCAGCTATAACACTAGAGTTTTAAAACATTTGAAACTGCAGCATTTAGCTGTAATGGCTCTGTGGCTTTACAAGCAAGCTCAAAAGTTATGACAATCAACTAAATCCCAGAGAGAAGACTTTAGTTGGGTAAGCACTGGTTTTGGTAGAGCATATTCTAAAGAATCAAAGATTCCAATAGTAGCTGGGTTTTCTCAACCCTTAATTCTCCTAAGATGCATAATTGGATATTATGCAGTTAACTGAGCAAGAGTTTTGGAGAAAACAAAAACCAAGTTTCTTTTAGATCTTCACAACCATTAAAACTAAGCTTTTAACTTTAGCCAAATGCCATTACCATGAGTTTCTTCCAATTTATTGTTTAGTCACAAACGCTATATCCTTGATATTACATGTGGTCCCGAATGTTCAAAATTATAACTTTGGACTTGTCTCCAGGACTTGAATCCTGGAGACAGACTGTGACTAACACATGGCATGTGATATGTATATGTTGTAAACTTCTAGTAATGATAAGGTCAAATTGTGTGGGATTTGATCAAAGTCTCCACTGAAAGGTTTGTGAAAGGTAGTATGGACCAAAAGTGGTTAGGTCCCTCCAACTGGATGAAATAACAACCTAAGTAGAAATAGTTATTATACAATTTCAAGAGGGTAGTAGGTTTCCTGCTTAAAGCCTCCCATTTTTAAAGGAATTTTGGACTGTTTAAGGCTGCAAAATAATCCTTTCTTTGGAAAGTTCACATCACACCCTCAAAGAGATGGAAACCCTTGCAACTATTGCGGGAATCAGGTAACCACTGTTTCACTGTTACCTAAAACAATTTATTAAAATTATGACAATCCCTGTTACGGCCATACCTATAGGCTCCTTCCCTCTCCCTACAGCCGTCTTTATCTTTCATGATCTCAAACCCAATTTTTTTTCTCCACCTTTCCTATAATTAATCTCCAAAACCATTCCATCCTTGAATTTTTTTTTTCACCTAACAGCCCTGTGTTTTCTCCCTCCATTCCTTCCCACCAGTACATTCTTACTGTGCTAGCATCCTCGGCCCCTCTGCATCTCCTGCTGAGGCCGGGACAAGGTTACCATCAGCTTTGGCTGTGGCTGGTGACCAAGTAAACATGTCTTTCCAAGCTGGACCATTAAGTTCCTAAGCATTAAGGGAAATCTTGATGGAGAAGGTTAATTTTAGTTTGACTTTGAAATTTTGGTCTGATTGGTGTGATGCAGAGGAAAAGAGACATGTTTGCTGCATGAAAGAGTATGAATAAAAATTTGGTGGCAAAAACGTCAAGGCATTTCTAGCAAATAGTTTGTCCAGTAACCAAGTAAGCTAACAGCAAAGGTCAGTATGACTTTGAATGCAATGCTTTAAAACAGTTTTATTTTCTCCAACAGGCCAGAGGACTTATTAACATTTTGAGGTCAGAGTGGTTACATGATCAAAGTGTTTCAGGAAAATTAATTAGATCGTGTTATGGGTTGGGGCTGAATTCAGGTGGAAAGGAGTCCAAAAAAGAAACATCAGTTAGGAGGTATTAAAGTGATCAGGAACGAGGTGATGATGGCCAAACTTGGAATGGTGAGTGAATGGAAGAGAGAGAGAGAAAGGAAGGAGGGAGGGAGAGAGGGAGGCTTGGTAATAATGAACAATACATGTGGATTGTTTAGCTATCAGAGGAGTGGAAAAAGGAAAAGGGAAAGTCAGAGATGACTAGCAAGAAATGAGTTAGGGTTCAAAATACAGTGGAAACCTTCAATTCTCCATTCCATCACTGCGTTTTCCAGAACGTAAGACGTCTGTTCTACCCGCATCCATACAAGCATCAAAATAGGTCGTGTACACCTGTCCCACTTGTAACTAAGTATACGACTTCAGGTAAGCAAGCACTTCCTGATCTCAGCACATTGCTCGCCTGAGGCTACTCCAACATTCTTCTATTCCTGTTGAATCTGATAAAATGAAATAGGACCCTTTAAAATGATCTGCCCTCTGCTCTTGAAGCACATAATCTTATGTTCTAAAGCAACACGAAGGCACTCTTCTGCCCCACCTCTCTTATTGTGAGTCCTTCGAGCCAGCTTCATGGGCATGGGGGAAGCAATCTGGCTTTGTGGGCCTTCTCCCTTTCTGTCTAGATGACTTAGGGCAAGGTAGTTAACCTTGCTGGTCTCCCCATTCAAAACATGGGGCTGATAAAAATGATCAAGCAGCGGTGTCACAAAAACTAAACAGGACAGGAAACCAAGGGGGGGCACATTGTAGAATGAGTATAGTTTTGGTTACAAAATATAATAATAAAATCGGAGTTTCATTGTTATTGTGATAAATACAGAACACTCAGAAGTAAATATTGTCAACCTGAGCGTATCTGAGGAGCCCTGTAACTGCAAAGACATCCTCCCACTCTTTAGTCCATTGCATGGAGACCCAAGCACGTCATAAGGGTTTAGTGACTAGACTGTCACTCTGAGTGGGTACCAAACTCCTGCAGTCATGAACATGCCCACGAGTCTAGAGTTCTTTATTAAAACCAAGCTAAATTATTCTAATACCAGTTTAATAACGTGAATTTTAAAACAGTGAGATATCATAACTTTTTTTTTTTTTTTTTTGAGACGGAGTCTCGCTCTGTCGCCCAGGCTGGAGTGCAGTGGTGCAATCTCGACTCACTGCAAGCTCCGCCTCCCGGGTTCACGCCATTCTCCTGCCTCAGCCTCTCCAAGTAGCTGGGACTACAGGCACCCACCACCACGCCCGGCTAATTTTTTGTATTTTTAGTAGAGACACAATTAAATTTGTATTTAGACCTTGAGTGAGTTATAAAAATTGGAAAATTTGAATCTACTATTTCAAAACAATAAAAAGTTTTATTTTTTTTTAATGAACTCTCTTATTCTCAAACCCTCGATCAACTTTTCCCTGCATGGCCCTTGGAGGAGTCCTATATATCATTTTGCAGCACAACCAGCCCGTTTACAAAGGGGCTCATTTCTGAACATAGACCTTCCCAGAAATCAGAACTTAACTAAGAAAAACAAGTCTGTTTGGTAAAATTTCTTCAGCTGCTCACCTCCTCCTTCTCCCTTTTCTGCTCGTCTGAGGAAATGAGTTGACGACCAGGAAACTACGAGAGTCCGGTGCTCCTCATGTACCTTTTTACTGAGGAAAATGAAGACCATTCAAGATGGCGGCTCCTATCATTTATTTACCCAGAAAGTGTAAGTTGGGGACGCGGGAAGCGATGTTTATAATTGTTTGTATATCTGTGGTAAATTTTTGATTTGTGCTTGCTCTATACTTCTAAAGCCCCTTTTAAAGGTAATCTTACCGGATAGAGCTTTTTACCTCCGGCTAAACAGAAAGCTTTCTTCCTCATCAAAGTTTGAAGCTTTTGATCTCTCTAATCTCCTGCTTGTTCGTAGTCCATGCATGCACAAGTAAGTGATGTTCTCTTCAGTGTCTATCGAATCTCTTAAAACTCAAGGAAATGTGCTTTTTTATTTCATTCTTCATCCCCAGGGACAGCTGATAGTGATTGAATTCTGAAGAGATGTGGGTAAGGTAGGCAATTCATGCCCATTTTTATTACTGCTTAAATTTTGAATTAAGGATTCAGTATTTCAGAAAAACAGCTTGATATATTAGCATCTGACCTGAATTTTTATGGTGTAATTTAACTGCTTTACGCTCAGCAACTCTCTTCACCTCTTCAAGCCCAGCCGAGCATCAGCAACAAGTTTCAGAAAAGGCTTCGTCAGCCCTGATCTTCAGATTTTTACTGCTGTGATTATTGGTAGCTGACTTGGCTTCCCAGAGAACTGTTGTGATAGCAATCTTTATAGAGTTAAATATTGATTTTAATTACATATTAATATGGAATATTGATGAAAGAAAAGTTTTCAACAAAATTGATTCAACAGAGTATATTTGAGCAAAGAACAATTTGAAAATCGGGCGACCCTCCGAACCAGAGGAGGTTCTGAGAACTCCGCTCTGCAACAAGGGCCATGAGTATTTACAGACAGAAAAAGAGCTGAAGAAAGAAATAAGAAAGGAAAGTGAATTGGTCATTTTAAACTTTCCTTCCTTGAGAGGTCAACATGCTGGCTAAAACTGGCCTGTTCGGGGATTTGGCTTCTCTCTCTCTCTCCCCTGATTTCTCAGAAGGTGAGATAAACAACTTGGTTTCAACTTGGTGGCCTTTTACTTTAGCTTGAGTGACTCCATTTTGGTTTGGTTTGTTGGGGCCTAGTGCAGGAGCTCAGTCCAAATTAAAGGCCTCCTATAAATTTTATTTAACAATATTGTTCCATTTTCTACACCAGAAAATTTGGAAAACACATCAATCTGCCTCTCAGAAATAACTACGCTTAACATATGGGCATAATTTATTCTAGTTCTTTATGTGCTTAAGATTTCCTCCTGCTTAAGATTATATATAATTTTATATCACACTTCTGTCGTGCTTAAAAATCGCATTATTAGGTAGGTCATTAAACTCTCTTTGCACAATGGTTACATATTTCTTCATGTGGATATACCTGATGTTAATTATCCAAGTTGGACATTTGGGTTATGTCCTGCTTATAATTAACACTGCCATAAATATTCTTATTCATAAATTTCTGCCTGCACTTCTAAATATTTCCTTAGAATAGCATTCTAGAAGACTAACTTCAGGATCAAAGGATCTCGAATTTTAAGGGGCTTTTTGTTCCACATTTTAAAATCTGAATGACTTATCCGGTTTGATAAAATACCGTATTTCCCAATTGTGAAGGACAATGCCCAGACCTGCCAGTTTGAACCTGAGAACATTTAGACCCCATTGGGAAGCATTATAAAACTCTATCCAGGGGGGTCTTAAGTGTCTGTCTGTATGATTCTCTCTTATCTACATGTGTCTCTTCATCCCCCTTTGTCTAATGACATGGGACAAAGTTGAATTGTCCTCTCTCTTACCATTGTTCACAACTCTTTTAAAAAACATGAATTAAGAAAAATAAAATATTTGCTAAAACATTTTTAGATAATATGAAAGAAACTGAAAGTGGCCATCTTTGGAGAGGAACAGAAGAGAGCGGGAAGGTAAGAATTTTACATTTGATTTACTTCTTTCTGTTCTACTTGAGCTTTTCATCTAAGTGTATATATTATATTTTTTAAATGTCAACAAAAGTGATCTTAATGGTGCAATTGCAAGTTTTTTCTTTTTTATGCATATTTAAATAAAGATAATTTTTGAAAAATAAACAAAAAATCTGTTATCTTGTTCATAATGAAAATTATAAGTATAAAAAGTCAGCAATAAGCTAAACTGTTGACAGTTACAATTATACGTGGTAAAATATACTATTGGATAAATTTGATGGAAAAATACAATCTTCTTAAATAAATATAGATGCACAAAATTTGGCAGGGGAATTTTGCACATAGTTGTACAAAAGGCCAAAAAATAAAACTCAAAGTGTATAGCTAGTGAAACTTCCATTGTTTTATACCTGATTAAACTGAACATTTTCATGTTTATTATCTCTTACATTTCTTCTTTTAAAAATTGTTCATGCCTTCTGATCATTTAAATATTAGGCTCTGATGTCTTTTCTTGATGATTTTCCTAATTTCTTTATATTATAAATCTATCAACTGTTCATTTGAAATGTTTATTTCAATTTTTTGCCCACATGTTTACTATTTATTAAAAGGACTGCTTTGTATACTGCATAGTACTGTATCATTATCACAGCTCTTCCTGCTAAAACTCCCCAGACTTTCAACAGCATCCATTCACTTACTCACAATTTGGCATATTTATTTAGTGTCTACCATGTCCTATTCAGATACATGGTACTGATGAGTTGTGGGCATCTCAACTCTCCTGCAAGTTTTGACAGAATCCATTTCTAAAACGTAACAGAATATCAAGTGTATTCACTTGCTAGGACTGCCATAACAAAGAACTACAAGCTGGGTGGCTTACACAACAGAAATTTATTGTCTCACAGTTCTGGAGGTAAAGGTCGGAAATCAAGGTATCAGCACCGTTGACTCCTTCTGAGGGGTATGAGGCAGACTCTGCCCTGTGCCTCTCTCCTGGCTCTGGTGAGGGTTGGCTGGCGGTCTGTGGCAGTCCATGGCTTATAGATGAATCCCCTCGACCTCTGCCCCCACACAGCGTTCTTCCTCTGAGTATGTCTCTGGGTCCAAGTTTCCCTTTTTATAAGGACATCAGTTGTATAGGATTAGGACCTAACCCTAGACTCATGACCTATTTCAAATAAGGTCACATTCTGAAGTATTAAGGACTTTAACATCTTTTTCGAAGGTGACACAATTCAACCCATAAGTTAACCTAGGCTTGATTTGGGACAAACAACAGAATCCCCTCTTGCTATTGGAAACATAAAGAAATTTATTAACAGACATTAAGTAACTCTCAAAATCTCCAAGAGGGCAAAGAACCAGGCTGATATGCTACACAACACAAATAAGCCAGTAGAGAAATATCTAGTAGTTGGGCCATGTGACTGTGCAGTCACACCAGGTCCCATGCTCACAAGACCCCACAGGTTGGGTTAATACCCTGCTGTCACCATCTTGAAATTTGAACAACTTTATTTTTGAGCTTGTGTTTTGTAGGTGAAGCCCATGTAGAATGTATATGTGTGGGGAGATTTGCAAGATACACCTGTTCTTCATTCTTAGCCATCTCAGTCTCCTGGAGTGAGCCGGTGCCTTAGGAGCATGACATCCTGATGGGCGGATGATGCCTGGTTGTTGAATGAGCTTCCCATTCCAACTAGAACTTGTTTCCTGCACAGAATGAAGGTGTGAACAACTAAGGAACTCGATCACACCTTTTCTCGCCTGTGTGGCTTCCCTGTATAAGTCAGCCATGCATACTGAAAAATGGTGACAGAGAAAGAAAGAGACAGAGAGGGCAACCCATTTCCTTTCAGAATGCCCTAACTGATCTGCAGCTAAAGAAAGTGCCTATGTCAAAAAGTGACACAGAAACAGCTGGGTTAGTTTTGTTCAGCATTTCCATGGTTGTGGTAAGAACAAAATACATGTGCATATATAAGCTAGACAACACAAGCTGTGTCATTTTGGTGATTCTGCATACATAGTAAATGTTTTTATATTTACATTTAAAGCTGCCAATGTACAATATAAAGATAACAACAAAATTCATGCCACTTTTTTTTTTTTTTGAGATGGTGTTTCACTATGTTGTCCAGGCTGGACTCAACCTCCTGGCTCAAAAATCCTCCCATCCTAGCTGCTTGAGTGGCTGGGAATACAGTATTTTAGCATTTTAATTTTTCATTCAGACTGAAGAACAAAGTGAGACCTCCCGTCTCTAAAAAAGATGAAAAAATTAGCCAGGCTTTGTGATGAGAGCCTGTAGTCCCAGGAGGCTGCAGTGGAAGATCACATGAGCCCAGGAGTTTGAGGCTTCAGTGAGCTAGGATGCTGCCACTGCATTCCAGCCTGGGTGACAGAGTAAGACCTCATCTCTAAAAAATAAGATAAAATACGCTTTTTAAAGATTAATTTTTTTAATTTTTAAAAATCTTTAAAATTTTCTTAAATGTCTTTATTTAGAAGGCTCTTAATTAGCAAATAAAATATGTCACAAGTTGAGAAACAAAAGAAAAAGGGAAAAAGCTTATGTCTTAATATCTTTTTGTTTGTTTGTTTGTTTTGAGATGCAGTTTCTCTCTTGTTGCCCAGGCTAGAGTGCAATGGTGTGATCTCAGCTCACTGCAACCTCCACCTCTCAGGTTCAAGTGATTCTCCTGCCTCAGCCTCCCGAGTAGCGGGATTATAGGCACCTGCCATCGTGCCTGGCTAATTTTTGTATTTTTAGTAGAGAAGGGGTTTCGCCATGTTGGCCAGGCTGGTCTCAAACTCCTGACCTCAGGTGATCCACCTGCCTCGGCCTCCCAAAGTTCTGGGCTTATAGGTGTGAGCCTGTCTTAATATCTTTAACTGCACTTTTTCTCTTACATTTTGAACAAGGGTCCCACATTTTCATTTCTCACTGGGCCTCGCAAATTATGTAACCTGTCCAGTAGAAAAGTTCAACCTACCACTGAACTGTCCCAATAGAAATACTCTACCATCGCAGTCACACACTCACTACTAATGACTCCAAAAGCACACTGCTAGAAACTCCAACACAGGAGGACCAGCCAGAGCAAAACACCACACACTTAGTGGCTCAGATAACCCACACTGGAAGTCTAACACGAGTCTCACTGGGTTGAAATCCAGGTGTCAGCAGGGCTGCACTCCTTGCTGGAGGCTCCAGTGGAATCTGTTTCTCCTCGCCATTTCCAGCTACTAAAGGCCACCTGCATTTCCTAGCTCCCGGCCTCCCCACCATCTCCAAAGATGGGTCCTGATCATGCTTCAAATCGCTACTCCTCCTCCTTCTGTCTCATTTCTCTAGCCCAGCCAGAAAAGATTCTCCATTGTTAAAGACTCACATGATGAGGCTGGGCCACCTTGGATAATCCAAGATGATCACTGCCGTGTGGTATCCAGAAGACCTGACCTCCCCGAGCATATCTGCCTCCAGGTCTCGTGGGAAGGAACTGCTTGGGGGGACTCAGAGAACAGGGACGCCCCTGTGGCATGGGGTTAAGGTGCATCGTCTAGTTTCCTGCCTGGGGTGTAGAACGCAAAGCTGGAGCAGGTGTTGAGTGAGACAATATACAGTGCCTGCCACAGGCTGTCAGTTGGTGGGTGGAGCTTCAGAGAGAGAAACAAGAATTATAAACGATGCTGGTTCCAAAGCACCATCAAATAGTGTGGCAGGGGAACAAGTGGAAAGGCTGTCACCACCTCTCCTGCACTGCTGCCCATGGCCCCCACGTGGATCTCAACAGGATTGGATTTGCTGTCTCTTGCCACACTCTAAATTGAGCAATTAACCTTGTTATCTACTATTTTCAGATATATTTTTCTTTTGCCTTGTTAAATACCCACAATAATTATGTCAGAAAGAGGTTAAGACACTAGAGAAAACATAAAATTCTCAGACAGCTTTTGTTTTAAATCAAAATGTAATTTTAAAATCTAGTTGTTATTTGTGGTATTAAATTTGGTTGTTGTTTTTATGCAGTTTAAATTGTTATTGAGGCATAAAGCAACAAAAAAGACAATTTCAGTAACACCTAATAAGCAGACAATGTGATTTAAGCTAAAAGCCTAAAACTTAATTAACTCTGCCATGATATAGCAAAGGCCATGACCATGTGTTAAGGGAATAAAAAATAAGGGGAAAAATTATGCCTACATCAATAGTAATAGCATCTATATACTGCTGATTTCTGAGTAAGCAAAGCATTCAAATCAGATAATATATCAATTTTTAGTTTGCACATTTTTTTAAAAAAAGAAATGGAATATTTTCAGCTAGGAAGGATGAAATAATTCAAAAAGAAAGTGACTATAAATGCTTTCACACAAAATTCTAATTTTCAAACAACCTAGATGTGCTGCACACACTAAAAAGTTAAAATTGCAAGCCTTTTATTAAGGGATTTGGGAAAGGGAGAAAGATGGAGAAAATTGGATAGCATGGTGAATTTGGTTTGCTGCTCAGTATACAGACATGGGAAATAAAATATCAAGACCAAGAAAAAAGAGAATGGAAGAGGACTGTCACAATATCTCTCAGCCACAGGGAATGACAGTAAGCGAATTTTATTTATATGTAAAGACAAATTCTGTTCTGTATTCCCATCGGTAAGTCATTGTAAATGCCTGAATTATGCTGAGGGGAGGAAAAATGAGGTTTTCTCATCCTATTTGGGGTGAAAGAAACCCTGCTCTTGGTCTTTCAGTTTCTGACTGCCTGATGGAGCTTCAGAGAAGGTGGCCAGTATGTGAGGTTGGAAGGGACATGGATGCAGAGATCTGCCTGTGATACGCCAGCCCTGTAGTGTGTTGCCAGGCAGGCTTGGACTACATGCTAAGTTTTCAGCATACATCTAAGTTCTTGATTAGCAATCACACCATCAAGACCAAAAACTGTTTAAGTCACAAAGCAGCTCCATAAGGATCCCCAAGAAAGGACTGAAGATGAGAAGATGATTAGGTGTACAGAGCCCAATGCTTTTCTCTTTGTGCAATGGGTCACAGTCTTGTAACAGAGCACACATATGAGCGCATATGAGTGATATCCACCAACCACCACAGGCAGATAGGGCGCTCCCAAGTTGCGCAATGCCTGTCCAGTCAGCATGCTACACAGGGCTCCTGAGACCCGCTGGACTGGGGATGCTGTCTGATTTGTCCCTCCCTTCAAACTTTACCCTCTTTATTGCCCTTCTCTTGGAGACCTTTTCCCAGCTGGGAGACAATGAATGCCAAGTGCTTTCCTTTCCAGGGAACACAGGAACAATCCCTTTGAAAAGATAAGTCAGGCTGGGTGTGGTGGGTTACATCTGCAATCCTAGCACTTTGGGAGACGGAGGTGGGTGGGTCACCTGAGGTCAGGAGTTCAAGACCAGCCTGGCCAACATGGTGAAACCCCACCTCTACAAAAAATACAAAAATTAGCCAGGTATGGTAGCATGTGCCAGTAATCCCAGCTACTCGGGAGGCTGAGGCAGAAGAATTAATGAGGCGGAGATTGCAGTGAGCTGAGGTTGCGACATTGCACTCCAGCCTGGGCAACAGAGGAAGACTCCATCTCAAAAAAAATAAATAAATAAGTCTCCAGGAGGGTTGTTCACAGTTAAACCAGGAGCAGACCTGGGGAACCCAGTGGCAGGCTAGAAACTGGTAATTTTCACTGGGCAGACCTTTTGGTGCTCCCTCAAATTGTATTGTCTAGGGATAGTAATCAGAATCCTGTCCTCTGCGCTTCCATGTAGGATACGTTTTTATGTACAGAATTTCATTTGGTCAGATTTTAATCCTGCAGGACTTCATTCCTACAAAGGAAATAGATATGTGGCTTTGATACTGGGCGGCATGAAAATGTGCATATTTAGGCCCACTGTGAAATTGCTGCTGAAGAAGCAATTATGTGAGACCGGGACAAGTACCTGGGGATGATAAGAGGAAATATTTGGGGAGAAAAGCATGGTGTGCAGGGCATTAATAGCTTAAGGAACTGCATTAGCTCAGCAGTGGAGATGGCAGCTGTGTGACAGATCTGGAGGAAGCCAAGAAGCCCTTTGTGCACGGATCATAAATAGAGGAATAAAATCAAAGATGACAGGATAAGGTCGGTTTGGAGCCATATTATAAAGATTTGAATGTGATGTGACCCATATAACAAATATCTTTTATATGGGTATGAGAGACCCCATCACTCCCTTTTCTAGACAAGGAACCTGAGGCCAAATCTCATCGCAACTGAACTGCTGCGTGGCCTTCAAACCCAGATCTTCCAGCTCCAATGTGTTGCGCTGTTCATGTTGTCTCACCATGTATGTGACCTTCCACGCTGCTCACTCCCAGGGCTGGGAAACTCAGTTCTTCACGTGTCTGTTATGGGTTGGATTGTGTCCCCCTAAAAGATAAGTTCAAGTCCTCACCCCTGGTCCATGGGAATGTGACCTTTTTTAAAAAATAGGGTCTTTGCAGATGTAAATAAGATGGAAGTTAAAACAGGATCACACTGAAATAGACTGGGCTCTTAATCCTATATGACGGTGTCATTATAAGACACGAAGAAGAGCTACAGAGACAGGAGCACATGGAGAGGAGAACGCCATGGTGAGACAGACGCCACGGGACGAGGAAGCAGAGGCTGGAGGGGGGCAGCTGCCAGGCAGGAACTCCGAGGGTTGCTGGCAACACCAGAAGACAGGACACGGCCTTGCTGGTGCCTTGACTTTGGCACCTGTATTGTTGCTTTAGAATATGATAAATTGAGAATACATTTCTAGCCTTTTAAGGTGCCTGTTTTGTGGGGGTTTGTTGCAGCAGCCCTGGGAAACTACTATTGGGTCCAAAGCAATTCTGCAGCAAATGTACAACTATCCGAATGCCTGGTTTAGTTCAAGGACAGAAATGATAGAGAATCTGTAGGAATGGACAGGTTTCCCTACCTTCAGGCAACTCAAATCTGGAAATCACCCTGCCTCCCCAAAGAGCCAGTGCTTAACATTCTCCCTGCACCCCCTCCTACCAGCTCAGAACACCACACTGTGGCCTGGTCCACACCTCACCTCCTAGGAAAAATACAAAGTTGTCTTTCCTAGAGAGGAAAAATGCTGCTTTCTTTCCCAGCTCTTCCAATCTAAAGCGGCAGAAAGGCAAGCTAAACATCCTCCAAAAGGGTAAAATTGGGCCAACCCCAGGCTCATATAATTTATAAGAGCATTTTTAAACCAGAAAGTGAAGAGTTTGACTCAAAAAGTGAGAGAGAGACCATAGGAGACATCCACTGTTTCTTCTAACCTCCTTTGCCCCTGCCCGTTCCTCTGATGAAATAGATACTCAGTGATTTAAATTGCCTGGTGTTTACATACAAACTTATCCCAGAAACACATTTTAGAGTTAGTAAAACTATAAAGATGCCAGGACGGAAAATTTAGAAGGCAGAGTCAAAAGAAAAGGGCTGACTTTTCTAAAAAATATAGAAACCAAGGCCAAATAACAAGGATTGTTCTAGAATTCAAAACAGCTTTGGAGAAAGTTTTTTTTTGCCAACAATGGGAAACTCAGTAAAGAGTCAAAACAAGAGAAATTCTAACCAAATAAAGAAAAGAAGGAAGAATGGGAAGGAGGAAGTATGCATTGATTAACTGTATTCTATTCCAAGCATTATTCTAGCTGATGTCAATGTGGTATTTTATTTAATTCGCATGAGAAGCCCATAAGATAAATATTACTGAACTTCATTTTACAGATGAGAAAACAGAGACATAAGGAGTTGAACTTATTTACCCAAGTCACACAGCTAATATATATATTCCTAACTCTCAACTGAAAAGTCCAGTTTTTTCTTTTCGTTTTTGTTTTTCAGAATTCCCCAGCCAAGCAAGAAGAGTGGAATTTTGACATCCTGATTAGAACGTATTTGTACATGAGATGAAAAATCAAGGTCAAGCAGATGATCATGTACATTGGTTTTGGTTTCGTTTTTTATTATGAAGGATGGATAATGAGAGCTTCCCGGTAAAAAACACAAAACTTTGTTTCATTTAAACAGTTTTGTTCAAGTGTGAATAAACCAGGCAATATTGCAAGAGGGGGAAATGTGCTGAGGAAAACGACAATTATTTGACTCCTTTTGAATCTTAAAATATTTGGCACAAACCTTGAGAAGAGTTCAAAGATTTTTTCCTACCAGCTGTAAGTTAAATATTAGAAGCGAGTGTCCTTATTGTAAGGACAAACATGATGCAAGCTCATAAAACTGTCAGTGTTTCAAAGAAGATTATATTTCTTGTACAGCTGGTGTCTTCTGAAAATGCACAAGCTCAATTCTTTTCTCCACTCACATGTGTAGCCCTTGTGTTGGAGGGCCCACAGCCTGAAGCAAAAGCTGCTCTCTCAAAGATTTTGAGCAGTTTGCTTAACTCAAAGCATAGGTAGAGGACAGGCATGGGACTGTAGGTCATGAATATCAATATTTAAACCCTAGCTCTACCATTAACCTGGGGCACCATCGTCACCCTCTTTTTGGAAGCATCCTTATCCATGAAATGGAGATATTGCAGAACTGTTAGGAAGACTAAATTAGATGTTTTGTGAAAAATAGTTGCTGTAGTAGGTTGAAGGGTGTCCCCCCCCACAAACAATAGGTCAGCTTCCTAACCCCTGAAGCTTATGAGTGTGACCTTATTTGGAAAAAGGGTCTTGCAGATGTAATCAACTTAAAGATCTTGAGATGAGATCATCCTGGAATGCTCTGGTGAGCACTAAATCCAATGGCAAGTGTCCTTAGAAGAAACAGAAGAGAAGACAAGACCACAGGGAGGAGGCCTTGTGAAGATGGAGGCAGAGACTGGAATGATGCAGCCACAACCAAGGAGCTCCTGGAGCCACCAGAAGCTGGGGGTGGGAGACAGGGAACAGATTCTCTCCTGGGGCTTTCAAAGGGAGAGAAGCCCTGCCGACACTTTGATCTCTAACTTCTTGTCTCCAGAACTGTGAGAGCAGAAATTTATGTTGTTTTAGCCACCTGGTGTGTGGTGATTTGTTACAGCCCCACTAGGAAAGTAGCGTGTCTAGTCAGTGGTAAATTTGTAATCAATGCTTATTCTGTCCTCCAGTTCTTTTCCTTCCCAACTTGAATGAGCCCTCATCCAGGGAACTAGGAAATGATCCCCTACTGTCTGACCTGTCCGTCTTGTAACAAGTGTCACCCATTCTACCGCGGCATCACCACTGCATTAGTCCATTCTCACGCTGCTGAGAAGAAATACCACAGACTGGGTAATTTATAAAGAAAAGAGGTTTGATTGTCTCTCAGGTCTGCATGGCTGGAGAGGCCTCAGGAAACTTACCATTATGGTGGAAGGCGCCTCTTCACAGGGCGGCAAGAGAGAGAATGAGTGCAAGCAGGGGAAATGCCAGATGCTTATAAAGCCATCAGATCTCATGAGACTCACTCATTGTCACCAGAACAGCATGGGGGCAATCACCCCCATGATCCAATCACCTCTGCCTGGTCCAGCCCCTTGACACATGGGGATTATCACAATTCAAGGTGAGATTTAGGTGGAGACACAGAGCCAAACCATATCAGCCACCATGAACAAAAGCTCCCCATCGTGTCTGTAAATGCATCTTCCATGGTGACATGCGGTCCTGGCGGGCAGGAGAGGCAGGCCAGATGCACTTGAAGATTTTATGCAACATTCGCCAACATTTAGTTCTCCTCTGTACCAACCACTAACTAGGTGCTCCACACAATCAACTCATTTAATCGTTTTAGCAAGTTTATGAGGTACATACAGCCCCATCTTACAGATGACAAAAGCAAAGCACAGAAAAATAAAGTAACTTGCTCATAGTCACAATGCTAGTTAATGCCAAAGCTGAGGGATCCATCATTGGAGAATTCTTGCTTTTCACTACTCTGTTAGTTCCCTAGGGCTGCTGTAACAAAGTGTCACGAGCTGGGTGGCTCCAACAGCAGACACTGATGGTCTCACAGTCTGGAAGCTGGAAGTCCAAGATCAAGGTGTCGGCAAAGCTGGCTCCTTCTGTTGGCTGTGAAGGAAAGGTCTGTTCCAGGCCTCTCTCCTTAGCTTGTATACAGCAATTTTCTCCCTGTGTCTCCTCACATTTTTTCCTTCTTTGTATGACTGCGTCCAAATTTCTTCATTTTATAAGGATATCAGTCATATTGAACTAAAGCCCACTCTAATGGCCTTTACTCTATCAGCGCCCCCCGAGAGCTCCCTCAAACACTATTGCCAGGCCCACCCCCAGAGTTTCCAATTCTGAAGGTCTGGGATAGGGCTTGAGGATTTGCATTCCTAACTCATTTCTAGCTGCTACTGCTGGTCCTGGAATGGCTTTGAAAGCCACTGCCATAGACAGTGGTAACTCCTGGAGGTGGGGAGACCAGGGGAGAGGCGCCTGCCCCAGGAAGCTGGGAGACGGGGTCCTGAGCTAAGGCAGTGTCAGAGGGCAATGCAGAGGCGAGGCGTGACAGAGTGTGGCAGGGTGGTCAGAGCGATGTCAAAAGGCACAATCTGGTGACCAGTTGAATATTATGAGAAGGGGGAAGGAGCCTGGGCTGCCCCCAGGTTCCTGGCTTTGGCGATTGGGTGGACTAGGTACACACACCTGGGCCAGTGGATGTGTGGGTGATGGGGAGGTAGGTCCTGTCAGGTGAAGCAGGTGAAATAGAAACAGGTTTCAAACTGGAGATGCTTTTCAGAGAGATGGATAAAGCTATCTGATTTGGAGCTCATGGAAGAGGTCTATATTAGGGAGTTGCTTGGTTTTCTAACCATCTTATTCACCCATTTCTGTAATATTTACTTGATTAGCCAGGCAACTGATTAGATATTTTCAACCTGTTTTATTGCTTTAGAATATGATAAACTGTCAGTACCTCTTTGAGTGTGTCTTAAGCACCAAGTGCTCACAAATAGTCCAGAAAAATACAAAACAGGAAGTACTCCAAATTTTGCATCATCTTTTTAATCACCTTCTTGAAACAATATTTGCTAATCACCTTCTTAAAACAATATTTACCAATGAACTTGAAATATTTACAGTATGGTCTGGTTTATGCATCCATGCTTTCTCTTCAGGGATAAACCAGATCATCTACTTTAAGTATCACAATATAAAATGTATAATTTGTATTTTATTGTTTTATTAATAATTTTCTTTAATCGACTTGAAATTACAAGCATCATCTTTCAGTTTTTTTACTGACATGTAAAATTTCATTTACCTCTATTATTAAAAACACACAAAGGTTTTTGGTTATTAGAAAACAACTAAAATATGAAATATAAATAAGCAAAATGCATTCAATTATCATGCCAAATTTGGCAAATATCAATTCCGATGTGACACCTACTACTCAGAATACCAAAACATTCTGTTGTTATCAGATTATAATTTTGTAGACTTGTAAGAGAAAGCTCTGTGTGTTCTGTGTTCTCCTCATGAGAAAGGTCATTTCCCAAGCTCGACAGATGCCTGTTGTGATGTTTGAGCCAGGTCGTTTTTTGTTGTCACATGAAAGGCTCTGTTCAGCTGGTTCCTCTTTGTCCTGAGTCGTGACCACAGAGCTTTGCTGCTCAGCGCTCCTTCCAGGAAGGCCTCGCTGGGGGAGCTGTGGAGACCATCAGCAGACAGCAGCGCCGCCCGGGCCACCCCAGCTCTGCCCAAGGCCAAATACTCTGGTAGCTCCCAGCCTATGAGGAAGAATAATGGGGGACCTGGGCCTGGTCACTTCTGCTCCACGCGGGACTCCAGGGAGAAATCTTTGTTCTGGAGCTCGTGCTACGGACTGAATGTTTGGGTTTAGATGAGGTCCTGAGGGTGAGGCCCCCACAGTAGAATTAGCACCTTTATAAGAAGAGGAAGAGACTTGAGATTCTCTCTCTCTCTCTCTCTCTCCACCTCTCTCTCTCTCTCTTTTTCCTGCAGGCCCCAAGGAAAGGCCATGTGAGAGTACAACCAGAAAAAAGGCCCTCACCAAGAACCCCACCCTGCTGGCCCTCTGATCTCAGACTTCCAGCCTCCAGATCTGTGAGAAAGTAAATTTCTGTTGTTGTAGCCCCCAGCTTGTGGCATTTCATTGTAGCAGCCCAAGCTGACTAAGACAGCTCCCACTGGGTGGTCTGACAATTTGTCACATCTGTGTCACGGTCTGCAGCTCCCCTGCCCTACCCCGCTTCTTCCTCTCCTCCTTCCTCTCATAGGTGGTAGACCTACAATCTACAGATTTCCCTCCCCAATCTTGCACAAGTGGTCCCACCCAACCCCACAAACCTAACCATACTCCTCACACCTCCCATTAAACATTTCAGTAGCTCTAGGTGTTGATGGTGGTCAAAAACCTTAATGTAAACCACGCCAGCCTCCCCTCTCCCACTCCCCTATCTCTGTGCCTCTGCACTCCTCACTCCAGCATCTCTCCAGGGTGGTGTTTGCACCACACAGCATTTGTACACATTGCTCCCTACTGGAGCCCGCTGCCTCCGTCTCCCCCTCTTCGTCTGGTCCATCCTTCCCTCTCCTTCTGAGCTCAGCTCCCCCTAACTTCCCTGGTTAAGCAATTCCTCCTAGTATTCGTTCTTATGGAAACTTATCCTTGGAAACACTCCAGTGTTAATTACACAATCAATGTCACTACTATCCATCTCTCCCACTAAACCGTCAGCTCCATAAGGGCCAGGACCAGATTTTTTGGTACTGCTGTTGCTGTTGTGCCCACGGTGTTATCTCTGATGTGGAGTGCAATGCCTGGTAAAAAAGTCGACTCTCAAAGAGCCTTTGTGGAATAAATGAATAAGTAAAACTTTATGATAGACATGAAAAAGTTGAGGTTCCTCATGCCAAATTCCGTGATTAAAGATGAGAAAATATTGTTGGTTTTCTTTCTTTTCTTTGGTAAGTCTTTTTCCTTGTTTCTTTTCCTGGAATCAGTTAATGCAACTAAAGAGTATGAGATCTGAACTCTGAGATCCAGCCCTACAAACAAAATGCAGTATTTGTAAACATTTAGCCCTGGACACTATGCCAAAAAGCTTGTGTTGGAGTGAAATACCGCCATGTGGCATGGAGCTGTGGAGATTTTCTTTGTGTGTTTAAATTGAATTGAGGGCTTTGGGCCATTCCTGGAAAGCCCCTCCCCCCGAAAAAAATAAAAATGTTTTTGAATCCTCTATAAACTTCCATGTTTGAACCAGTTCTCAACTTCTACCCTTTCCTACTGCAAAATTCAAAAGTGGAAGTTCCTCTTGCTTAACTTCTGAAACTGAATTTCACTGTAATCTGGGCTTTTCTTTCCAGTACAGAGGTGAAATAGGTCAGTCATTCAGTTAAACTTCCAATCCACAGTTTATTAGTGCTGAATCCATAAATCCCCAAGGAAGCATTAGCAATTGAGAAAGAATGAACAGTTTTGATAGGGACACATTTTCTTCCTTCAATCTCAGCTAGAAATCAGAAATGCTTACTTATCAGCAAAGCTAGTAAGTCAGCTTCTGGCCCATAGTCAGCTTCTAGCCCATAGCCTGCACATCTTCTCAACACAGGAGAAATGTGTGATGTGAATGAAAGGATTAAACTAGAAATGTCTTTATGACTCTATGACCTAGCAATAAGCTCCATGAAGGCAAATATTTCTACCTGCATTATTCGGAGCCCAAAAAAGTTTCTATCTCTCACTCAATGAATATTTCTTGAATGATCAATGAGTAAATGAGGTGGGAATTAAAGACTTAGTTTCAGACACTTTTCTAAACATTGTATACGTATCCATTTATTTCATGCTGACAACCACCCTACAAGGTGACAACTATTGCTATGCCTGTTTTCAGATGTAGAAACCATAGAGAGATTAAACAACTTGTGCAAGACCATCAAGCTTGACAGTCATTTTTCAGGTGGCCAGCCAATGGTCCCCACTCTGAGCATCAATAAAGCCAGTGCTTTCCCAGGCAGTGGCCTCCAGGTAGACCCATGCCCCTGCATGCCCACACCACCAGGAAGACACTGGCCTCAGGTCCATATTCCCTTGCCAATTGCCACCCGACCCTATATATCTTCCTAGACATCTGGGCTTGGAGTGTACTTGCCTGGCACCTGCCATGATCACACTCATTAGTAAGAGCATGTGTCTACTAATGTATGACCTACACTATACTGAGTTAACCATTGTGAAGAGTATCCATTAAGCAGAGCAAGTAACTGGTAGGAGCAACAAGACATTTGAGACAGAAGAAGTTGTGCTTCGTTAATGTATATTTTGTATATTTTGCTGACTTCAGTAGCTGGTGACTATGAAACAGAATCTACTTTATTTTAATACATAAGGAATTACGGCCCGCGCCCCTGGGCCTACATGCTCACCTGGGAATGGGCTCTGTGTGGGTTCCACCCCTACTTCTTCCTGCAGCCGTGCTGCTGCCTCTGCTCCCCTGGACACTGCATCTCCCTGGGACCCCATACTATCTTGAGAGGAACACTACTTTCCTAGTTCCACCAGCACAAATGACAGCAACTATGACTTCTAACAGGAATGCACGGCAGGCTGAAGGTTAGCAGAAAGAGGATAGCCCCTCCTAGAAGTGGGGGTCACAGCCCCTCCTAGAAGTGAGAGAGTTCACAGATCCAGGGCTCCCACCAGACTTCAGCAGCCCTGTCCAGCTTCCCCTGCCCAGGGTGCCCACTGTCGGAAACCAAGTCTGCCTCTATCAGTGGGAATCTTATTAGCTCCAAACTTCTGAATCCAAACTTCACTTCCTCCTGGCCAATAGTGAGGTCCTTTCTCAGGCCAAGGCTCACCTCCTAAAGAAGAGCCACAGCTATTTCCTGCAGGGTGTGTCCCATTTCCCACCCTCTAGGGTCTAACTCAGAAAAGCTGAACCAAACAACAACAATAATTCACAGAGCAATACCAAAGTCTGGCTTATTCAGTCCTAAGTAACACGACGTGTAGGAATCCGCCAGCCCCATTCCAGAAACTCTGTGCTGAGCCCAGTTTCATTGTCTTCCCTCCCACAGGAGGAAAAAAACGAAACAAAACAAAAATAAAAAACAAGAAAAGCCTGCTAGTTCTTCACACCATGGTCCAGTTTTCCAATTTACCATCCAAAGCTCACACAAGAACTCTCTCTCATACCCACACCCTCTAAGAATAAGCAGTAATTTTTAAGCATAAAGCAATTTAAATCATGATTCAAAGGGGGGTGGGGGGCAGGAAATCCCTGCGTATGATTCTGCAAGAACACAGCCTTGGTAATGCCTACAGTTTATACTACTCCATGGAATGCTGATCAGCTCAACACGAAGCATCTGCCTCTTTGATATGCCTCGATACTCATGGGTTTATCAGGGCTGCACTAGGTCGCTCCCGTTTGCTCTTCCAAATCCACCTTCCTTCCCTCTTTGCCTTGCTCTCTGCCATGCTGACCTGTTTAGATAACAACAAGCTCTCTTGCCCTCTGAATTTCAGTTATTTGTTTGGCCAATGAGGAATCCTGATGAAGATCGGGAGGACTAAGTTTGGAATCCTTACTGCTCCCGCTCTCTCCCTGTGGGGTCACCAGGAGCTGGCTGTGTTCCTCTAACTGAAGGCTGCTGATCCCATAAAGGTATCCTTCCCTAGATGATTTTCCCATGTCCCAGTCTCCACCCCCTCCCCTTATCACTTTGGATGCAGGGGTGGTAACAGGACTGGGCTATTACACTATTCTTTGGAGTTTCCCCAAAACTTTGTAAACAGTCCCTTTATCATCTTCATCTGGGATGCCAACCATTTCCTGTTGGGATGCTGATTGATGCAAGGGCTTTTCCAAGAATAGCTCACTATGACTGAGAGAACTGGATGGCATGGGTTTATAGGCAAGCAAAGAAAAGATCTTCCAGCAACTTCATGAAACTGCTGAAAATCCCTGTGTATGACAGTGTTGGCACATCCAGTTTTCTTCTCTTCTTCTATCTCCAGCTAACATCCCTTCCTCATGCTATAGCTGGTTTGTTCCCAGATACAATAAAGAAAAGTATCTGAAAGGAAACAATACAGGTCTTGGCACCTATAGGCAAAATATATTATTATACTTGTTTTTGTATGACCTGGAAAAGAAACAACATGAAAAGAAAAGGAATTTTATTATGTGCTGGACAGCCTCCATCCCTTCTAAACTAGTATTAAGACTTATTGCTTTTGAGTCTATTTTATATAAAATATTGGCCATAGGCATGTTTTCTCTTTTATAACCATTCACCCTGCATATATTATTGAATGTTTAGCCATGCACTAAGATTCTGTTGTATTTTTAAATTTTAGTGTTTCTCAAATGATTTGAAAATCTTCATTTACAGTAATGCTTAAAGTGTCCACAGATACGATAATTAACCAAGAAATGGTAATTCTGTTTGTCTTATGAACTACTCCTGTGAGACCGGGGAGCCACCTGCTATCTTGGGGAAATATTCAAGAGAGCTAGATGTAAACAGTGAGATACACGCCAAGCAAAACTTGGGGGCAACATGGAAAAGGAAAGGCTCTGGGCAGCCTGTGTGCGTGGCCTGCTGGGGACAGGGATGCGTATGGCCATCTAGCATCACTGCGATCTGTTTTAATACAGGCTTACGTTTTGAGTTTCCCATTTGTCTCTCAGAGGAACCTGGCACACTGATAGTGGCTAGAGCAGAGATAAGAGGAGAAGAAACCCTGTTAGCTCCCTGCTGGGAGTCTTCAGTTCTCCAGGGAAGGATTACACAAGTCAGCGTGAAGAGCGCCTGAGACACTGATTTCCTACCGCCTGCAAACCACCTTTACCTCTCTGGGTTTTGTTCATGGAACAAAACCATAAGATGGAATTGAGTTCATGTCAGAATTGCCTTAAAAGTAACTATGATGGTCAATTCTCTGGGTCACCTTGACTGGCCATGGGGTGCCAAGATTAAACTTCCTTCTGAGTGTGCCTGTGAGGGTGTTTCCAGGCGAGATTGGCATTTGAACCAGTGAACTCAGTAAAGGAGATGCCCTCCCTAAGTGGTTGGGCATCATTCAATCCCTGGAGGGCCTGAGCAGAATCAAAGGCAGAGGAAGCAGCAGTTTGCCCCTTTTTGCATCATCCCTGACTGCTTGGGTTGGGACATCTCATTTCATCTTCTCTGGCTCTAGGCGCCTTCCACAGGAAGCATCATGATCATCTGTCATTCAGTCACTGATCGATGCCAGGAACTGCACAAGGTACCTAATACACATTTTGTGGAGTCTCCCCAGCAACTTTGGAATTCAGGTTTTATAGTCACCACTTTAGAGAAGTGGAGACCAAGGACCAGAGAGAAGGGGACCCGTCTGCCTGCAAAGCCTCATCCTCCCTGTTCCACACTGTCAGCTTCCTGGATTCTCAGGCCTTCAGACTGGGACTGAATTATAGCCCCAGCTTTCCTGGTTCTCTAGCTTGCACATGGTAGGTCCTGGGACTACTCAGCCTCCAGAATCATGTGAGCCAATTCCTCGTAATGAACCTCCTTTTATATCCATATAGAATGTGTACATCTCCTGCTGGTTCTGTTTCTTTGGAGGACCCTGACTAATACAGTAATGAACACAATTTTTTTTCCTCATTGGTTTTCAGGTGATTGAGATCATCTTGCTCACTGATCAGATCATCTCAAATCTACCGGGAACACTTGGCCAGCCTTCCATGGGTTTCTCACATTCTCTGAACTTCTGTTTCCTCAGAGGGAAAATAGAGACAATCTTCAGATCACTGAGTTGATGTGAGGAGTGAGATAATAAATATGTAAGTATCTGACACAAAGGCTGACACAGAAGGAGCACACTAGGATTTCACAGTATGATAATATCGTGTGAATTTCAGCTCCAAACTGTCTTATTCTTTCTATTCTATGAAATGCCTGCCCTTCGCTCTCTAGGCATTTGCTGAGCATTTGGTCCCTGAATGGAGAACCCGACAAGGACATCAATTCTGCTTCTGTGACCAGCTGCTGGGTTCCCTAGCAGCCATCAGGTCTAAAAAGGATTGCAAACAGTTCTGGGCAAGACTTGACTAACTGGAAGTGGTGCAGACCCCAACCTACAAAACATGTAAAGAGATGGAAAAAATAGAGGCCAATTCTCCTACAGAAAGAGGACTCCAGGGAAAATCACTAAGCAGCTTCCATAGGAATCGTAGTGATCATCTGCTATGGAGTCACCGTTTGGGGCCAGGAGCTGCAGCAGGGGCCTCATACACATTTCCTGGAATCTCCCCAGCAACCTGGAAGTCTGGTTTTATAATCAGCACCTTACAGAAGTGGAGACTGAGGACCAGAGAGGACAGGACCCTGTCTATCTACAAAGCCCCATCCTCCCTACTCTACCCACTGCCCTCCCCTGACAGCTGAATTGTTGTTACTAAATAAAAAGAGGCCTGTTCTTTCTGTGTCCGAGGTGTATTGCTAGGAACAATGGGTGGAAGTCACAGGATGACAGATCTCAGCTCCACATCAGGAGGAGCTCTGTAACTCCGGGGTGTTCCCAGACAGAAGGCTCTGCCTCTCAAGATGAAATTTCCCCTTGCTGGAGAAATGTGAGCTTTGTTTGGAAGACAAAGTTTGGAAAGGAGACTTGAGGACCGAAAGAACACCTGTACCAGATAGCTTTGATGGTTCCCTCTACCCCTGCTAAAATTTGTTACCTGGGAAATAATAATTTCCCAAATTCAGGGGAGAGAGAGTTACTTTTGCTTCTTCCTCTTGTTCCTCCAATGACTGAACAAAAAGCCCTAGGGAAGAGCTTCCCCCAAGTCCACCTCTAACACAGCCCATAAGTTGAAGGATGATTAGCTCCGGAGATTGAAAGAAGCCCTGAAACCGATTCCAGCATCTTAGAATAGGTGTGATCTTAGCTTGGAAGTGTCCTAAGTCCTCAGTCTCAAGAGTAGTACCATTTGGCAGGCTCTTTAATCCCTACAATCATGCATTGGGGAGTAGTAATTCAATATCTCCCCAAAGCTTAGCAAAATAAAATGAAACATAAACTGAAAAATAACACAACTTTCTTGCACACAAAGCTTTAAAAAGAAAGCCAGCAAAAGTGTTTTAAACAACTCACAAAGTTCACATTGTATTGTGGAATTATTTTTAATGAAGCTGTTATTATGCTACAAGAATGCAATAAAACATCTCAAACCTGAAATTTCCTATTTTTATCACCTTCTGTAAAATTTTCAAAAAGGCCAAAATGATTTGTTTCAAAATGTGTATAGGAGTAATTGGATTGAGAGTTTTCATGCCAACTTTCCATTTGGAATGAAATCTAGAGACTGTTACTTCATAAACCACTGAAAATGTGAGCACAAAATGAAAAGGGCAAAATATTATAGAATACAAGTATAATCAAACATAACATACCCAGGAAGGAACTACTGATTTACCATCTCCCAGTGTGTGGTTCAGCAGAGGGACCTCTTTTATATAACAAAGTGTTCACAAATAATTGGTTTTACCTGAATCCCCTAATTACTTCCGGAAAAAGAAATACTACATGCATGAATTTCTGCACACAAACACATAATGTGAAGTGCTGATCCCATACTGGTTAATTTTGAAACAAAATATTATTCTGAATTGTTCATGAAGATGATATGCCTGTTCCCTTAATCTTCTCTTTGCAACACAAATCTCAGCTAATCCTTGTTACAAACTGGCAAAAATCTAATCCTTGGCTGCTAAGCAAATGCATTTCAGCAACAAATTGTGTATGAGAAGTTTATTTAAGATGTGATTTCTTGTAACTGTTCTTGCCAAATGACCAGATATTAATCATACCCTCAAATGTGTAAGTATACAGGAAGATATTACTTATTTCATGATTTTAGATTTAATTTTCAACTCACATCATTCTTAAAGCCATTCTTAAAGATTGGTCACTTAGGGAATAGACAAACTCTCTCCTCCTTTGCAAATCATGTTTCTGTGTTCAGTGGAAACCTTTTCCAAAGCATTCATCTCTGTCAGCATACCCAGTGCACGCTCTGTCATGAACAGCTCCCAGCATTAAGTGGAGCAATTCCATCTACCATCTGGCTTTGTGAGCAAAAAGCCTTTTTTATATAAAAATATGAAACTAAGCTGCCCCCGTCTAGACTTACAATCTTTCCAAGGACATTGTCCATCTCTTCATTCATTCCAAATGGATGAAATTTTCGATGGAACAGTAATAAGAGGTGAAGGGTTTGGAATCTTATTTAATATGTTTACTTGAATTGTTTCTAAAGAACATAGGAGTTGGGATCACTTTTTAAAAAGCACCACTGTCCCTGGGAAGCTGCTCAATATTTGCTTTTACTATGTGACAATTGAGCACATTTTCAAAAATCCAGTAGGAAACACTGTGTAACAGAAGCAACATGGATCTTATTTAGCTGTTGCAGATGTTGATGGTTAAAACTACCCGACTTTCACTGGTTGATCTGGAATTAGATCTCCTACCCTTTGGTAACAGTTCCAACCACATAGGTTTATACTAACACGCTGGATAAAATCACAGTTGGAAAAAAAGAAGCCTAAAAAGTCATTATAACAAGAGTGAATCTGAGCTCTCTTTAATTGTTCTTTTAACTCAACCTATTTGCTGCATGTGCAAAGTTGAGTTTGTGTTTCAGTCATGGAGTTGGTTTTGTTCTCCATTTTTCTTCACACATATTTCAGGACAAAATATGCTGTATGCCAGCAAGTGTGGTCAAGACCATATAACCTGAGTTCTTCCTGCTCTTGCTGCTGTGAAAATTTTAAACTGATTTTTTAACACTTAAACTGCATGAAAACACTTTCTTTTAAAAAATAGTATTGTTTTTGTTTTAAGAAAATTAAATGGAAGTCCATTAGGGCAGCAAGGAGTACTCTCATCTCAACCGGGTAAACCCACAGAAACTGAGGGCACCTGGATGCCAACTTATCAGTGCAGAAATAAGCTTAGAATCTGAAGGATAAGATCTAATTCTGCATAACATTAAGCTTCAGTACAAGAATATCCTGTTTCAGACCTAGTTGCACTGACCATCAATCAGTGTTGCCTACATGATCATGGTAAACCCAAGGTATGAGTAATGCGACGCGTTTGAGTTGTCTGGCTTAATGTCCTTCGGCCAGAAAGCTGAGGGTTCTGACCTCCAGCTCCAGATCCTCCAGCTAGAAGAGCAGCCCTGGAGAATAAGCAAATGCACGCATGTTGGGGCCAGACTGCTAGGGTGGAAGCCACACCCCTTGCTTACTTGTTAAGTGACTTGAGCAAGTTGCCTAACTTCTCTTGTGTCTCAGTTTATCAGCACAGTGAATGTTACAATAGCACCTACCTGATAATGTCATAGGGAGGATTTAATGAGTTAACATTTTACATATTAAAAAAAAAAAAAAAGAATGAAGGCCTTTCTTTCAGCCCCAGATCTGTACTACTGCCATTTGGGGGAGAAGAATTTTTCCTAGGACTCATGAAATATAAATTTTAAAAAGCTGTGTCCAACAAGAGCTGGCGTTACAGTATCACACTCCATTTCCACCTCCTAAAGTGCTCCCTGTTCTCCGTCCCCACTTCTCATTCTGTTCTTTAACATCCCAGTATTATGAAAATCCACCAGCTCCTTACAGAACTACCTGTCACCCTCCTTCCAGCAGCTCAGAGTTAAACTTGCAGAGGTTTAACGGTGGAAAGGAGAAAGAGCTGACAATTCATTTGTTTTTATGATACCTTCCTATCAATGTGAACATTTGATTTTAGCCCAAGGCCACATGACACAGGGTAAAATTTTTAGCAGCAGAAAGGTTTTCCCAGCCTCTGCATATCACAACGGCTCACCTCATCCCTCTTAAGACTGTTTCCACTCTCAGAAATACAAGCTAAACCCTAATATTGTACTATTTTTTTTTAGTACAGCATGTTGATTTCACTCAAAAGGGCAATCAACGTGACTAATATCAATCTTACAGTATCAACTTCATTTGCATCACACCTCAGGTATAATGAGAAATGATTTTATTTTTCATTAACTGTATTTTTATGTATAATAATAGAAAAATACCTAAAAGGCTTGACTGTACACGTTATGAAATTCTATTGATACACTGTAGTTGTAATTTCTTGTGTGTGTAATAATCAAATAATAAAGAACAAGTATCTCAAGATTTGGGACTGGACTAGCTGTTGTGGTTAAAATAAAAGTTTAACCTCGTCCGAGTAATAAATAGATGTCTTCTCTCATTTTAGTGTCTTTTCAGCCCCTATGAGAGCGCGTGAAGCTGTAGCTCTTGGAACCAACAAGCAAATGGGTGATTTGCCTTACTTACCACTAGGGGGGGTGAAAGCTAAGTTAGTGACCCGAGCTGCAGGAGTCCAAGGAAGAGAGAGAAATGGGGGAAAGGCAATGAACATAACGCCAAATAAAGGGAAAAAGAAGAGGAGCGGCAATGCGGGAAGGAAGGGGGAGGAGCTTTGCTGGACCCGGGGATGTTTAGGGGTCCGTCATCAATTTCTTCAGATCAATCATTAGATGGCCCCATAAATAAGTAATGGCAGCTTGGTGGGAGCCTGCCAAGGGCGGGGGACCTTCTGCTTCCTCTGTCATCTCCTCACCTCTGCAGTGAGTGCAGTGAAAAGTCCCAGGTTCCTGTTGAGAACTGGGATTTTTGAGGACTTATCGCCTTTGACCTGTAACCTACTGATAACGTGCTTGGTTTCATTTTGTTTTCTTGCTTAAAATCTCCTACAATCTCAGTGAGATAAAATTGGGGGGCGGGGGAGGGGATACTGGGCTAGGAAGAGAGAGTGTTGTGTGGGTGCAAATTAAGCCGCAGTGCCCGGCCTCAGTAGAAATCAGCATTGCACCTCCATGCTTAAAAACAATATATCTTCTTCCCAAAGTCATGTCACAGTCCACGTTTCCCAAAAATAGTGGCAAAAGTCCCTGTTGAAATGGATTGTTCATTGTCTGGTTTGAGACACTGACAAGAATAAACCTGCTGAGGCCAGCTGGGCTTTTGTCCCTTTGGTTAAAAGCAACATTATTCCAGTGGGAAGGGATCCCGGGAGGAGGAAGGAAGGAGACCAGGAGGAAGGCCACTGGGGCAGAAGGCCTGGCCTCCTGGAAGAGTCAGCCACCCGAACTACCAAGTCCAAGGGGCCATCTGATCCACACCAGGGGCCCAGAACTTTTCTCCATGGGATCCTTTTGTGCCAAGCGAGTCTGAACTCTCCCCTTCAGACAATGGGAAACCTCTGATAGTTTTTAATTAGACAACTGATATTATTATAAAATAGCCATGTCTTCACGCTATCATAACATTCTGATTCCTAGCATAGCATCTATCCATTCATTCGCTTGCTTTAAATGCCTGTCTTCCCACTGAAATGTAAGTTCTATGAGAGCAGGAACTTTGACTGTATTGTTCATCACAGATGCCTAGAAGATAACCTAGGTAGGACACTGCAAACATTCCATAAATATTTTTCCATGAATAAAGATGCATATTTTAGAAAACTTCCTCTGGTAGCTTTGTAAAAGCTGTGGGTAAGGGACTGAGGTAGGGGGATGGGGTGGAAAGAGAAAGCAGAATTGGACGCCAAGGCAAAAAGTAGGGAACATGCACTAATTTAACGCATGTCCACTTCCAAACAGGTTGTGATATTGGTGCTGGGAACTGAAGGACAGAAGCCTGGGTCCACAACGCACGAGCCATGGGGACTTATATACAAGGCATGCACAGGTATTGTACAGATATAGGACTTGGGGGTCGAATTGGGAAGTTGGGGAGGTGATGCAAACAGGTGGGAAGTCCACAGAGGCCTGGTACAAACAGAAGGATAAACCAGTGGGTGGGAATCATGGAGATCCGAGGACAGGATGCAGCATCTGTAGTAGGAAGTAGATGCACACTCCCTGCAGCCCCATCCCCCCAAAGAAAGGCAGACCCAAGAAGAAAAAGCCTGAGAATACAAACCTTGGGAGAATAAATGTATAAAAGGGGGCAGACAGATTAAAAGGAGTGAAAAAGGGGTGGTTGTGGCTGCTGTGATGCCCAGGCAGACACTGTCATCCTCTCCACAGCTGAGAGTGTTGGTGGGTTGGGGGGCGGTTGTCAGGGCTCCCCACTGAGTCCCTCCCTGGAAATGGCTCCCAGCTGAAGACAGCCACCCTACCCAAGTTCATAGCATCGTCCCAGGGGCAGCGGCATCCAATGACTGGTGCACGAAGGTGGGATGCAGAGGCCTGCTCCCTTGCCTCATGGTGGTACAGCTCTGGGAGGCCCTCCCAAGTCAGACTCCATGCAAGATTCACTGATTCCTCTGCTGCAACTGCAACAAAGCTCAACATCTCCTTCTGCCCAGTGTTACCGCCTTTACTCCTTTGTAGGTATAAGCACTAAGATCACTCCCCAAAAAACTTCTCATGGAAATTTTTACCTGCAAGTCTATTTCCCAGAGAACTCAACTCAATACAGTTGGTGCCAAAAGTGATCCAAGAAGATGGACTCTGAAGTGGAATTGTAGAGCTGGCTCATCCTCTTGCTGGCTGGCAGTGGAGCCCCAGCCCTGACTTGCCAGAGAAGTGCAAGTGTCAGAACTTTCACTGGTGATGACCTGGGGTGGGAAAGGGGTGGGAGAGGATACTCTGGTAGATGGCAATCTCCCAGGGTTTTGAGAGTTAGAAAAATTACCAGTCCTGAGAACAATGGACTCTAATGGCTCTGGCTGAGTCACTGGAGGCATTAGAGAAAGACAATGTGAGGCTCAGGGCTGTGAATCATCATTGAAAGGAAAGTGTGAAAGGGAGAAAGTCTCATTGGAGGCATCAGAAGATACTCTTATCTCCTGTAGCAGGAGGACTGAAAAATCTATGGATAAGGACCAGGAATTAATTATAAGAATAGCGGCACTTCAAAAAAATTTGAATTCTTAGCTCTGGTTAGTCGGCAATAACAATGCCAGGGGCCTATTAGGGATGAGAGGGACATCAGAATGAATGCTCTCAAAACCTCAACACTTGAGGCTGCGCACAGTGGCTCACTCCTGTAATCCCAGCACTTTGGAAGGCCCAGGCAGGCAGATCTCCTGAGGTCAGGAGTTCGAGACCATCCTGGCCAACATGTGAAACCCAGCCTCTACTAAAAATACAAAAAATTAGCTCAGCGTGGCAGCGTGCGGCTGTAGTTACAGCTACTCGGGAGGCTGAGGCACGAGAATGTCTTGAACCTGGGAGGTGGAGGTTGCAGTGAGCCGAGATCACACCACTGCACTCCTGCCTGGGTGACAGAGTGAGACTCTATCTCAAAACAAAACCAAACCTCAACACTCCATTCAGAGCCCTCCGGGCCTACAGAGGTGGCCCTGACCTCCCTGTGAGAGGCTGTGCTCTGCCCTTGCTTGAACATGATATAGAAATCTCTGCATTGCAAGACCACACAGAGCTCCTAAGGACCCACCCCCACCTCCTGCCTTGACCAGACCCATCACTAGAGTCAAGTGAGACAGCATGTGGAGAGGAAATGCAGAGTCTGCTGAGCAAAGGAAGGAACCATGTGCCTAAGGGTGGCAGGCCAACGTGCAATGGCCAAAGCCAGAGACTGTTTATGGGACTGAATGAGGGGGATGAATCAAAGCAGGGGAAACATGAAGTTGGAAAAGGGTGAGTTTATTTATATGGGCGCAGTCTACTGTGATAGATGATTTGCCACCCTGGCAAGGACTCTGGGAGATGTTTTCATCACACTGCTAGGATGACTACTGGAACTTTGGAGAAAATTACAGCCCACATTAAGTAAAGTTGAAATGTCACAAGTGTGTGATAGATGATGGAAGAAGAAATAAAACAGATCTTAATCCTTGAGTCAGTTTATCTGACCCAGAATCCACTAATTCAAATGGAGGTCAGGTTCTCAGGAGCACCCATGGCAAGGCAACACAGTTATGGTTCCAATGGTTCTTCGCCAAGTGTGCCTGTGGTCACTTGTTTAAACAACTATACAGTGGAAAAGCAGAATATGCAAACATTTTGAGAAATGCTGGACACAGGGCCTGAGCTGACATTCACACCCAGAGAACTCAGGATTCCTTAGGGCCCTCTATTGGAGTAGGGTGCTTGTGGGCCAGGAAATAAAGGGAGTTTCAGCCCTGATCTGGGTCCCAATGGTCCACTGGATTCATGGACCCACGCCATGGTCATTTTCCTGTTTCCCAAATGTGCAATTGGAGTTGATATACTTGGAAGTTGGCAAAACACCCACATGAGTTCCTTGGCCTTTGGGAGAAGAGCTATCTTATTGGGGAAGGCGAAGTGAAAAGCTCTGCTATTGCTCCCCCGGCCAAGATAGTCAATAAACAATATTACACACCTGGGGAAAAGGCTTGGTGCTATTCTTCAACACCTAAACTATTTGGGGTTGGTGGGCCCCATCATGTCCCATTTAATATACCACCCAGACCCTGGAGAGTGACAGTAGACAACACCAAACTCAATCAAGTAGTAAGTCCCATTGCTGATGTTGTACTAGATGTGGTATCTTTTTTTTTTTTTTTTTTTTTTTTTGAGATGGAGTTTTGCTCTTGTTGCCCAGGCTGGAGTGCATGGGGTGATCTCAGCTCACTGCAACCTCCACCTCCCAGGTTCAAGTGATTCTCCTGCCTCAGCCTCCAAAGTAACTGGGATTACAGGCGTGCGCCACTACACCTGGCTAATTTTTTGCATTTAGTAGAGATGGGGTTTCACCATGTTGGTCAGGCATGACATCTTTAATCGGAGCAGAATAAGGAGGGTCAGAAAAAGTTCACATTTACTTGGAACATACAGAAATATGTCCTGCCTGCCATCGTAATATGATACAGAGGGGCCTGCAGCATCCCAACCCTCCACAGAGCATCATATTGGTCCACTATATTATTATATCACGTTCATTAGACTGGATGAACAAGAAGTGGCAAGTATGCTGGAGGCCTCACAAGGGCGCATGCACTTCAGAGCATTCGTAATAAAATCTGCGAACAGAAGATCTGCCATATTAGTGAAGTTTTTTGGGGGGGAAATTAGTGGCCTAGAGAAGCTGGGGCATTTTTTCTTAAATTAAAGGACAAATGATTGCTTCCTCTATCACACTATGTAGTTCAGGAAGCAATAAGGAAACACAATGACAGCCTCTTCAGTTTCTGAGGACACCATAGTCCAAATTTGGAAAATACTGCTCCAATTCACTTACTGGATGACACAAAAGCCTGTCAGCTTGGAGCATAGCTCAGATCAGGAAATGGCTCTGGACCAGGTCTGGGATGTGATATATAACAGGGTCTGTGGTTTCCATCATATGACCTGGCAGGCCCTATGTGTTTGAAGTCTCTGTAATGGAAAAAGATGGTCTTAGGAATTTATGACAAGCCTCAGTAGACTCCAGTGTATACCCTCAGGATTGTGAAAGAAGACTATGTCAGCTGCAGTGAGAATTATAATCCATTTAGAAACTAGCTTTTGGTGTGCTATTAGGATCTGCCAGGGGTAGAGCACCTGACCGTGGTACTTCATGTACCATGCAATTGGAATTGCCCTTTGTGAATTGAGTTCAAATTCAACAAGTCATAAGGCCAAGTAGCCCCAACATAATCCACTGTAAGATGGAAGCAGTACATTTAGGGTAGTCATGAACCAAAAAAATAATAATAATAACAATAAGTTTTATAGCTTATTTGTGTTTAAAGGGCATTTGTTTAAAGGATACAAATAACCTACAAAACCAGATGATCCTGGCCTGCATGTTATCACCACTGTTGCACTTGTATCTCTCCTCAAATCTTTATAATGGCTGCATGGAGAGAGGTCCCTTATAATCATCTGACAGAGGAAAAGAAAAGCCAAGTTTGGTTTACGAATGTGTCATTTGGTCTGGGAGTGCAAACTAAAATAAACTGCTGCTGAACAGAGGTCCTCTCAGGTGTGACATTAAATAGAGCATTAAGGAGAATGCTCCCAATGGGCACAATGGTACATCTCTTCTTCCGTTTTGGTTTCTTGGTGAGAGAGGTGGTCCATGGTAAGAATATGTATAGATAAATGGGCAGTGGTGCGTGACTTGACTGGTGTGTCAAGGACCTGGAAGGAGAAAGGTTGAAAACTCGGAGGCAAATATGTCTGGGGAAAAACATGTGGCTGGATACAAGGGAGTGAGTTCAAAGTGTGAAGATCTCCATGTTACATTTGGATACCTACTCGAGAGCCTCCACTGCAGAACAGGCACTTAACAACCTGGTAAGTGGAATGGCTCAGCCAGCTGACATCAGCCATCCTCTGTCTTTGGCTACTCCAGTTCAGCTGTAATTGAACATGACCAGGGCAGCCACGGTGCAAGGATAGAGACTACACATGGGTTCAAAGCATGTGTTTCCACTCTCCAATGCTGATATAACTCCTGCTGCTGAATGTCCAAGTCATCAGCACCAGAGACAACCCTCAGCTCTCAGTATTGCACCATGCTCAAGGAGATCAATTTGTCTTTTGGTGGCAAGTTGACTACACTGTACCCCTGCCACATACACACCCCATAAGAAACAGTGACACATCATAGCTTGAATTGACATACTCTTGGTATAGGTTTGCCTTTTTTCCTTAGCCACTACCAATATCCAAGGGCTAACATAGTGGTTGATCCACTGACATTGAATTCTCATAAAACATTGCATCATACCAAGAAAACTATGTCACACGAAAGAAGGTGTGGCAATGGGCATATGGCCATGGGATCTACTGGCTCCATCACATAACCAGAAGCTGAAAGTCTGTTGGAAAGACCTTTTGGAAATGCTGCTGAGATTCCAGCATGGAGAATATACTCTCTAAGTAAGGGGTGCCATTCTCTAGGATGCAGTATACACTAAGAGTCAATAGATACCTATACCTACGAACCGAGAAGTAGAACTAGTGGCCCCTCTTATCACTATTGCAAATTGAGCCCATTAGAGAATTCATGCTTTCCATCCCCATCACACTGGGCTCTGCAGACACAGAAGGCCTAGTTCTCTGAAGAGGACACAGTAAGGGGTCACAGTAAGAGACACATAAATTTTAAGCAATGGCATCTGCCTGAACACTTCAATCTCTTCATGACATAAGTATCCATCAGTCAATAAAAGGAGTGGTCATCCTGGCAGGAGAGTTGAGCCTAATCATCAAGAGGAGATATACCTGCTTTTACACAAAGAAGAAGGTGTTTGGTATGTAGGTAACCCACTGGCTTGCCTCTTGTTTTTATGATCAATATTAAAAGTAAATGGATAAATGCAACCTCCATAACCTAAGAAGAGCATTGTGATCAGGATCTTGCCCCTCTCAGAAATTAGGATCACTTCACCAGCTACCTATATCAGCAAAGGTGGTAACTGGTGGCAAAGGGACTCTAGAATTGGTAGTACAGGAGGAAGACCATGACTGTCAGTTGCAGTCTTGAGATCACCTGCAGAGTTTGTGGTTCATCCTAATAATCTCATAACATACTAAGAAAAGAGACTGCTATGGTTTGAGTGGCCCAGCCACAACTCATGGTGGAACCTTAATTCCCAATATGTTGGTGTTGGGAGATGCTGCCTTTAAAAGGTGATTAGGTCATTAAGATGGATTAATGTCTTTCTTTGAAACTGGGCTAATTCTCCTAGAAATAAATTAGTTCCCATGAGAATGGGCTGTTAAAAAGTGAAGTCATCTCTCATGTTTGGTCCCCTTTGCACATGCCTGCTTCCTCTTCTACTTCATCACCATGTCGTGATGCAGCAGGAGGCACTCAGCAGAAGATAAGCAGATGCTGGTGCCAGGCTCTGGGGCTTTCCAGCCACCACAATTGTGAGACAAATAAACCTCTTTTCTTTATAAATTATCCAGCCTCAGGTATTCTTTTAAAGCAACACTAAACAGACCAAGCAAAGACTTATGGAAGCTGTACCCAAAATTTATTACATGAAAGTAATGGATATGATAGCATAAGGGGAAGATTGTAGTGGATGCTGTGGTGAGCTACTCAAATTCACTCTACAACTGTTGAAGACAGCTCCACCCAAGTTTTCATCCCCTCCCAGAAAGCAGCTCCGACTCAATGACTGACCAATGAAAATAAAGACCCATGCCCCCCATCTCAGGGCAGGACAACTCCAAAGGACCATCCCTACTCCAGAGCTCCCCAGAAGCTCAGAGACTAAGGAAGAGTGGCTAGAAAGAAAAGAGATAACAAATAAGGAGGCAGTGTCCCAGAAACTAGAGACGAGTTGCTAAAAGAAGAACAAATGAGCCTAACAGACATTTGCAGAACATTTCATCCAAAGGAATACACATTCTTCTCCTCAGCATATGGATCATTCTCAAGAATACACCATATATTAGGTCACAAAACAAGTCTTGAAACGTTCAAACAATTGAAATAATATCATTCATCTTCCCGGACCACAATGGAATAAAACTAAAAATCAACAACAAAAGGAATTTTGGAAACTATGCAAACACATGGAAATTAAACAGTATGCTCCTGAATGACCAGTGGGTCAATGAAAAAACTAAGAAGGACATTGAACAATTTCTTGAAACAAATGAAAATGGCTACACAACATGCCAAAGCCTATGGGACACAATGAAAGCAGTACTAGGAGGGAAATGTATAGCTATAAGCACCTACATCAAAAAAGAAGAAAAACTTCAAGTAAATAACTTAATGATGCATTTTAAAGAGCTAGAAAAGCAAGAGCAAATCACACCCCAAATTAATAGAAGAAAAGAAATAATAAAAACCAGAGCAGAAATAAATGAGTTTGAAATGAAAAAAAAAATACAAAAGATCAACAAAGCAAAATATTGGTTTTTTGAAAAGATAAACAAAACTGACAAACTTTTAGCCAGACTAATGCAGAAAAGAAGGGAGAAGACCTAACTAAATAAAATCAGAGATGAAAAGGAGACATTACAACTGATACTGCAGAAATTCAAAGGACCATTAGTGGCTACTATGAGCAACTGTATGTCAATAAATTGGAAAATCTAAAGGAAATGGATAAATTCCAGACACATACAACCTACCAAGATTGAACCAGAAAGAAATTCTAAACATAAACAAACTGATAACAAGTAACAAGATTGAAGCTGTAATAAAAGTCTCACAGTAACGAAAAGCCTGGAACCTGATGGATTCACTGCTGAATTCTACCAAATGTTTAAAAAAGAACTAATACCAATTATATTCAAACTATTCTGAAAAATGGAGGACAGGATACTTCCAAACTTATACTACAAGGACAGTATTATCCTGATACCAAAACCAAAGACATATCAAAAAATGAAAACTGCAGGCCAATGTCTCAGGCCAATATCTCAGGCCAATATCATTTTTATATCAATGAATATTGATATAAAAATCTTCGACAAAATACTAGCAAACTGAATTCAACAATATATGTAAAAGATAATGGTCATGACAAAGTGGGATTTATTCAAGGGATGATTCAACATATGCAAATTATCAATGTGATACATCATATGAACAGAATAAAAGACAAAAACCATATGATTATTTCAATTGATGCTGAAAAAGCATTTGATAAAATTAAACATCCTTCGTAATAAAAACCCTCAAAAAACTGGGCATAGAATAAACCTAATTTACTGGCACCTTGATCTTGGACTTCCAGCCTCAACAACTGTGGGAAATATATTTCTTTTGTTTAAGTCACCCAGTCTGTGATTTTTTTAATAGCAATTTAGGCAGACTAAGACAATAGGTTACAGACTTAAGCCATTAAATTGTCAAAAATGAGGAAGTATGGTAATCTTATAAATAAGTGCAACCTTATTATTTGTAAATATAGATAAAAAGAATTTTTCATTATGATGTGGGTCAGAGTGGTATGGAGTATCACAGAAAACACATTTCTTTGCAACTCTACCTGATTGTAGACCATCCATACATTCAGTCCTAATTTTGGATGAGATTTACAAAAGTTGTGTAGGACAAAGGGTTATTTCACCTTTGCACATTGGCATGATATCTGGCATCTCTGGCTCCTGACTACTCAATTCCAGTCATTCCCCTTTAATGATTTGACAATCAGAAATAATCACATAAAAGCCATCTGTGACAGACCCACAGCAAGTATCATACTAAATGGGGAAAAACTGAAAGCCTTTCCTCTAAGATCTGGAACATGACAACGATGCTCACTTTCACCACTGTTATTCAATACAGTACTGCAAGTTGTAACTGGAGCAACCAGAAAACAAGGAAATAAAGGGCATCAAAATTGGAAAGCAAAAAGTCATATTAACCTTGTTTGCAGCTAATATGATCTGATATTTGGAGAAACCTAGACTTCACCAGAAAAATATTAGAAATGGTAAACAAATTCAGTAAAGTTGCAGGATACAAGATCAACATACAAGAATCAGCAGCATTTCTATATGCCAACAGTGAACAATCTGAAAAAAGAATCTAAAAAGTCATCCCATTTACAATAGCCACAAATAAATTAAATACCTAGAAATTAACCAAAAAAGTGAAAGATGTCAACAATGAAAACAATAAAACACTGATTAACAAAATTGAACAGGACATTAAAAAAGCAAAGCTATTCCATGCTCATGGATTGGAAGAATCAATGTTGTTAAAATGTCCATACTACACAAAGCAATCTACAGATTCAATGCAATCGCTACAAAATACCAATGACATTCTTCACAGAAATAGAAAAAACAATATAAAGTTTATATAAAACCACAAAAGACCCAAAAGAGATAAAGCTATCCTAAGCAAAGCCAACAAAACTAGAAGAATCACATTATCTGGCTTCAAATTATACTACAGAGCTACAGTAACCAAAACAGCATAGTACTGGCATAAAAACAGACAAGTAGACCAATGGAAAAGAATAGAGCACCAAGAAACAAATCCATACACCTATGGTGAACTCATTTTTGACAAAGGTGCCAAGAATATACATTGGAGAAAGGACAGTTTCTTCAATAAATGATACCGGGAAAACTGGATACCATATGCACAAAAATGAAACTTGAATCCTATCTCCCGCCATATAGAAAGATCAAATCAAAATGGACTAAAGACGCAAATCTAAGACCTCTAACTATAAAACTACTACAAGAAAACTTTGGGAAAACTCTCCAGGACATTGGTCTGAGTAAAAATTTCTTGAGTAATACCCTGTGAACGGAGGCAAAGAAAGCAAAAATGGACCAATGGGATTACATCAAGTTAAAAAGCTTTGCATAGTGAGGTAAACAATCAACAAAGTGAAGAGACAACCCACAGAATGGGAGAAAATATTTGCAAACTACCCATTTGACAAAGGATTAGTAGCCAGAATATAAGGAGCTCAAACGACTGTAAAGGAAAAAAAAAAAAAAAATCTAGCAATACAATTAAAAAATGTGCAAAAAATTTAAGTAGATGTTTCTTAAAAGAAGATGTACAGATGGCAAACACACATATGAAAATGTGCTTAACATCATTGACCATCAGAGAAATGCAAGTCAAAACTACAATGAGATATAATTTCACCCCAGTTAAAATGGCTTTTATACAAAACGTAGGCAATAACAAATGCTGGAGAGGATGTAGAGAAAAGGGGACCCTCTCACACACTTAGTGGGAATGTAAATTAATACAACCACATTTAAAATATATTTAAAGTGTACAAATACATTTAAAAATAACTACAATGGTATAATTGGATTGTTTGTAACATAAAGGATAAATGCTTGAGGATATGGATACCCCACTTTTCATGATGTGATTATTTCATATTGCATGTCTGTATCAAAATATCTCATGTACCCCGTAAATATATATACCTACTATGTACCCATAAAAGAAGTTTGTAGAAGCTTTTTGAGATTTGCTTTAATATAATCTAGTTAGAGAGGCAAAGAGGGAGAGTTGTGGTGGATATAAGTGAAAATGAATTGGCCATGATAATTGTGAAGTTGAGTAATGGGTACAAAGAAGTTCACTTATATTTTCTCTACCTTGTATATATTGGAAGCTTTTCATAACAAAAAGTTAAAAAGCAGAAAGGGAGTGGATATTGATAAATACTGTTTAGATGGCAAATAGAAAATCAGGACGCCAAGGCTTACCTTTCCCTCATCTCAGTGGCACCATCTTCAGCACCAGGAGTACAGCAATAAACAAAACAGGTAGCAAATCTTGGCCTTATGAATATTACCTTCAAGTGAAGAGAGACAGACAATAAACAAAATAATTAGAACTGGGAAGGTATTTTGTGCACCTGTGTGTAAACTTGCTTTTTCTTCTTTCCTCCCTTCAGGGTACAAGATGTAACCTTTGGAGCATATAACTGGTTCAGTGATCGATAAAGTGCAGAAAATATTATATGAAAGTACTAGGGTCACAGATTCCATATATAAGCTCTTCCTGCACCATGCTGTTAGGTACCCCCCAATCTGACTATAAAGCAGGAATATAGTTTCCTCCTCTTCAAATCTTGCACGACTTAATGCATGGAAAGTATCACACAAAGAGAACCCAAACCCAACCATACATTCCACTGGACTGGTTTTTACTGGAGGCTCTGCAACATGCTACATGGTTAAGCAGCTCCATACCTACAGCCTCTGTCATTCGAGGTGGCTGGGAGGACCAGAGTCTCTTTCCCAAGCTATTAATCAAAAGCTCCATTATGTGTCATTGGCTCTGATTGGGTCATGTCTAGCTATTGTCACCAGATGAATACAGTGCACTGATTGATTTAGGACTAGATCTTATGCTCCTTCGCTGAACTGAGGGCGGATTCTTGCTCACGGACATGAGCTAATCATGTATGAATGGCAGGACTTGTTTTGACGTAGAGTTGACAGCAGTTGATGATGAATTTTAAAGAAATAATAGAGGAATGATTTTCAATAGGGGTGTCACCACTCAGAAGGGAGTTTTGAAAATTTATGGGATTATTTCTGATTGTCAAATCATTAAAGGGGAATGGCTGGATTTGTGTAGTCAGGAGCCAGAGATGCCAGATATCATGCCAATGTGCAAAGGTGAAATAACCCTTTGTCCTACACAAATTTGTAAATCTCATCCAAAATTAGGACTGAATGTATGGATGGTCTACAATCAGGTAGAGTTGCAAAGAAATGTGTTTTCTATGATACTCCATACCACTCTGACCCACATCATAACGAAAAATTCTTTTTATCTATATTTACAAATAATAAGGTTGCACTTATTTATAAGATTACCATACTTCCTCATTTTTGACACTTTAATGGCCTGAGTCTGTAAACTATTGTCTTAGTCTGCTCAAATTGCTATTAAAAAAAAAATCACAGACTGGGTGACTTAAACAAAAGAAATGTATTTCCTGCAGTTGTTGAGGCTGGAAGTCCAAGATCAAGGTGCCAGTAAATTAGGTTTTATTCTAAGACCTCTTTTCTTGGCTTGTAGGTGCAGCCATTTCACTGCGTGCTTATATGACCTCTTGCTTTTGTGCACCTGGGTTGGGAGATGAGGGAGAGCTCTCTAGTCTCTCAAAGCCTAATGGATCTTGACCATTTTTAACCCCAATTCCCTCCTTATGGTCCCCAACTCCAACTACTGTCACATTGGCTGTTAGGGCTTTGGCACAGGAATTTAGGTCCGAACAAAACATTCAGTCTGTAACATTTGTCTTGACGTGCTATTCATGTGTATTCATCCATTTTCATGCAGCTGATAAAGACATACCCGAGACTGGGTAATTTATAAAGAAAAAGAGGTTAATGGACTCAGAATTCCACGTGGCTGGAGAGGCTCACAATCATGGCGGAAAGTGAAAGGCACGTCTTACATGGTGGTGGCAAGAGAGAATGAGAGCCAAGTGAAAGGGGAAACCCTTATGAAATCATCAGACCTCATGAGACTTATTCACTACCATGAGAACAGTGTGGGGAAACCTGCCCCCATGATTCAATTATCTCCCAATTATGAGAGCTACAATTCCAGATGAGACTTGGGTGGAGACACAGACAAACCATATCATCGTGTATTCAGTTCAGGTTATTTCCCTCATCCTCTTATTTTATACCCTTGTGGAGAAAAAATCCACAGACTAAGAAACCCCTCCAAAGATTTTCCTCAGGGTCATTGGAGAAAGAATGGCTTCAGGCATTCAAGTAGGGCAGATGGAACATCCTGAGGCTGAGCAGAGAAGGAAAGAGTGGAGTTATCATCAGAACTTCACACATTTGAAGGTGGAAATGCTGTTTAAAAGGGCATTGAGGATATACATTTTTTAATATCATAGCATTTGTCAAGGAAGACATGTAGGTTCTATAAACAAATCACAGTGTTCATCCAGGGAACTAAAGCATCAAGGATCTTATTCTTAGTTAAGATTTTTAACTTAGAATAAATGCCATGAAGATTGCTTGGCTGTAGAAGGGATGATTTTTCAAAATAAATATTGGAATAACTCTGGTTATCCTACAACTAGTTTTAACCTAACCTTGGCTTTTAATCCAGGGTCTACTTGGCTCTCTGCTCTTTCTCTGCCCTGAACTTTCTGTTGAGAATGATTTCTGATCTTACGCCTCTAATATCCAAATAATTCTCTAAGAGTAGATGCAAGCATCTCACAACTTCATTGTGGATTATATTAGTTATCTATTGCTGAGTAACAAATTATCTTAAAATTTGGTGGTTTAAAACAACAAAATTTATTATCTCAGTTTCTGTAGGTCAGGACTTCAGGTACTGCTCAGCTAGTTTCTCTGGCTCAGGGGCTCTGATAAAAGGTGCAATCAACTGGGGATGGATCCATGTCTAAGCTCACACATGTGGCTGTTGGCAGGATTCCGTTTCTTGCAGACTTTGAGACTGAAGGCCTCAGATCCTCCCTGGCAATGCGCCCGAGGTTGCACAGAGTTTGTTTCAACATAAGCCTCTCTGTCTGGCAGCTTCCCCTATCAGAATAAGCAAGAAGAGCTGAGAGAAAATGGGGTGTGTGGGGGGGAGTAGAGAGAGAGAAGGATGGAAGTCACAACTTTTATAATGCAATCAAGGAAGGGACATGCCATCTCTTTTGCTGTACCCTCTTGATCAGAAGCAAGTTAGGTCTAACCCACACTCAAAGGCAGGGAATGGCACAAAGGGATAACTGGGAGCCATTTCAGAAACTACTAACCTCATGTTCCAAGCATTTATGTATTAAAACACATTATCCTATTTTATATTGCATACCTTTTATTTCTCCATTTTATTATGGCTAAGGCATTTTATTCATATTTTTACCAGGTGTGCCAGTAAGTTATAATGTCAATGAATTTCATTTTGGAGGGAAAAAAAGGAGCAAAAATATTTGTTTTAAAAAGGGGGATGTTGCATCTGACAGAGTTGTAGAATACTATCCTAGATGATGGATAGTTCTAATAGGATAATGTATTCGAGACAGAGAGAGATTGACAAAATGAGGTAGAGACAGGAAAGAGAACTCCTTGAGAAGCTAGAAGAGGTGGGAACCTGAGCACATTAGAGGGGTTAGATTTTGATAAAAACAAAAATACATATTAAAGAAACTCAGAGGGAGTAGGATAATTATTTTCAAATATTTGAAAGGCCATCCACATTAGACCGATTCTCCAGAGGGACAGAACTAATATAATTGATGAATATGTAAAGGAGAGTCTGTTAAGGAGTATTGACTCACACAAACACAAGGTGAAGTCCCACAATTGGCAAGCTGAGGAGCAAGGAAGCCAGTCCAAGTCCCCAAATCCCAAAAGTAGGGAAGCCGACAGTGCAGCCTTCAGTCTGTGGCTGAAGGCCTGAGAGCCCCGGCAAACCACTGGTGTAAGTCCAAGAGTCCAAAAGCTGAAGAACTTGGATTCTGATGTTCGAGGACAGGAAGCATCCAACACGAGAGAAAGATGGAGGCCAGAAGACTCAGCAAGTCATCTTCTCCCACCTTCTGCCTGCTTTATTCTAGCTGTGCTGGCAGTTGATTAAATTGTGCCTGCCCACATTGAGGGTGGGTCTCCCTCTCCCAGTCCACTGACTCAAATGTTAATCTCCTTTGGTGACACCCTCACAGACACACCTAGAACAATACTTTGCATCCTTCAATCCAATCAAGTTGACACTTAATATTAACCATCATATCATCCTGTGAAAGAAATTTATATTTGCTCAATGTTGCCCCAGTTGATAGAATTTAGACTAATGAATGGAAATTAGAAGGCATAATGATACATGAATAGGAAAGAAAACATGTTTACCCCTCAGAATCTTTTACTGTCCAAGATAAACAAGAATTCCCAGGAAATGGGTTTAACAAACCTAATTGCATGCCCGCGTTGTGTTCTTACTTATGCTACCTCATCACATGATGGGAGCATTAGAACAAGAACTGACTGGAATAAATCCCATCACAATTCCTTCCACCATGAGGTTCTCTGACTTCATGAACTGATTTTTCCTAAGAGACTGTTTTGTGAAGACATCTGAGCTAGATCATTTGTCCATTCTCAATAAGATTTTTTGTTTGTTTGTTTTAGAAGAGAAGCTTTGCCTTTTTCATGTATGTACTGCTTGTATGGAAGCAGAAGTCAACATCTTCTCCAAGCTTCAGATTCTACAGGGCAAAAGACACTGAAAGCAACAACACAAGGCAAATGGCCAAAGTCTGAGAGAGGGCTAAATGCAATGATTCCTTCATTCAAAAGCATTTCTTGAATACCTTCCATGTGCCAGTTCTGTGTTAATTATTCGAAACTGTGTGAGGGGTTGATTATAATTCTAAGCAAGATATCCTCATCTAAGTGAAATTACGTTCCTAACTAGGTCAGGGACACAGAAAGACCTAAGTAGAACTTCTTAACTACCTCCAAAAATTCCAGATTTGATAGACTGGGATCTTGATAGAGGTTCATTGCTAAGTTAAGATGGTTTAAATTTGGACACAGATATGAAAAGTTTTTCTCTGAACACCCATTGATGAGGCACAGAGCAATTGTGTTGAGTTGGCTGCCTAGAAGTAGAGCCTGAGAGAGGATGTTTGTAAGTGATTCATTGAGAGTCATCAGGGATGTGCAGGCAGCAGGATAGGGCAGGAGGCAAAGCTCAGTAAGAATGTGCATGATTTCAACTGGAGATGAGCTTCAGTCTGAACCTGCAGGGAGGCTCACTGCACCTTGTTGCGAGGGGGCAATGTTTACACCCTTGTGTCACTCAGTCATTGACTTTCACCCACATGGATTTAGCAACTGCTTGTCACTTATGACCTTCATCAAATCAGGTTCAGTGATGAGGTGGGAATGTACCTATTGAGTGTGTCTAAGAGACAGTGGGAAGGGAGAAATTGTAGACAGTGAGCGTAGACAAGTCTTTTGAGCAGTGTATTAGTCCATTCTCACACTGCTCTAACAATACTACCAGAGACTAGGTAATTTATAAAGGAAAGAGTTTTATTTGGCTCATAGCTCAACAAAGCTGAGGAGGCCTCAAGAAACTTACAGTCATGGCAGAAGGCCAATGGGAAGCAAGAACCTTCTTTACATGGCAGCAGGAGACAGAAGTGCAACCGGGGAAATGTGAGATGCTTAAAATCCATCAGATCTAGTAAGAACTCACTTACTATCACAATAACAGCATGGGGGAACTGTCCCCATGATCCAAGCACCTCCCCCTCTCGACATGCTGAGGGGATTACAATTCAAGATGAGATTTGGGTGGGGACACAGAGCCAAACCATATGAATGAGTGATGCTGCAAATGGAAGCAGGGAAATGGGGAAGTGTAATTGGATACATACATGGGGTCAAGTGAGTCTTTGTAAAAAGGAAATAATTAGGTCATGTTCCTGTGTTGATATAGATCAACTAATAGAGTAGAAAAGTGGTGAGGCTGAGGGAGACAGAGAATTGAGCAGTAGAAGGAGTAGAAGCCAGTTCACACACGGGGAGCTTGGCCTTAGTGAGGACAGCTTACTTCTAGCAACATGAGAAAAGATGGAGCACAGGGAAATACGTGCACATAAATGGGGGCGGGTCCCGTGGTGGGAGCATGTGAGGAGTCTCTTCTAATTGCTTTTAGCTTTTCTCTGAAATTAAAAGCACATCCCTGGTGGAGAGTGAGATGCTGGGACATTGAGAAAGTGAGAAAAGACGTGGGAGGTTTGAGGAGAGAAAAGAGAGTGAGAAAATAAATGGAATAGGGAAAGTGACAGTCATTAAATAAATAATTTTACTAACTCTAGCTTTTCAGTTGATGATTCGAGATTCCCTAGGTATACAGTCTGAAAACAATGATGTCTCTTATTCTTTCTGTATCACAGCATGTCCTTTATTTCTATTTCATTCTGATTTTAGAAGCCATAATTCCTCAACACGACGTTCTGTTGATTTTTGTCTCCTAAGTATCTTTCATTCCATCTGCTTCTCTCTCTTGGCTACCATCATGTCAGCACAAGCCTGGACACTACAACAGCCTCTTAATTAGTCTCCTGACATCGTGTTTGGCCCTCTTCCAACCATTCTCTACACGGGGGCCCAGGTGATTTTTTTAATACACACGTCTGATTCCTTCGCCTTCACCCTAAACTCTGCAATGGTTTCCCGCTGCCTGTTGGCTGAAGATGCTACACAATCTTCTCCCTGCCCATGTCACCATCCTTACATCATACCTCTCCCGATCAATCCCTGAGCAGCAGCCTGTGTGGTTTTCCTTCTCAGTTTTCCCAGGAAACCACACAGTCTTCCTTCTGAAACACCCTTAGCCCTTCTCAACTTAGCTCAGAGTACCTCTTCGTCAATCATTTCTTGTAAAATATGAAAGACAAGTAAAGAGAAATGGAAAACACATTGAGAAAATTAATATTAATATATGCATAATTGGTGTTTGTAGTGAAGAGAGAACCTGAAGAACAAGCAATATTTGAAGAGATACCAAGAATTTTCCATAAAGTCATCAGTACATATACTCAAGTACTCAATAAATGCCAAACAGGACAACAAAAAAAATCTACCCACATCACAGACAAAAAACCCAGGCACATCACAGTGAAGCTGAAAAATGCCAATGACAATAAGAAAACAATTTTTTAAGAGGAACCAGAATAAAAATACATTATTTTTTCTAGCTTTGTTGAAGCATAATTGACAAATAAAAATTGTTTATATTGCAGAGTACGAAGCGATGCTTTCATATATATGTGCATGGTGAAACGATCACCACAAATCAACTAGTTAATATATCCATCACCTCACATAGTTATTGTGTGTGGGCGGGGGGATGGGTAACATTTAAGATCTACTCTCTTAGCAAATTTCAAGTATACAATACAGTATTAACAATAATCTCCAAGCAGTATGTTAGCTCTTTAGAGCTTATTCATCCTGCCTTATTTGAAAGTTTATACCCTTTGACCAACATCTCCCCATTTTCCCCATTCTCCAGCCTCTGGCAAGCACCATTCTACCTCTGCCTCTGTGAGTTAGAGTCTTTTATATTCCACATATGAGTGAGACCATGCACTTTCTTTGTCCTTCTGGGCCTGGCTTATTTCATTTAACATAATGTCCTCCAGGTTAATCCATGTTGTCACAAATGGCAGAATTTCCTTCTTTTTTTTTAAGACTGAATAGCATTCCATTTAGTATGTACTATACTATACATTATATATGTTACATTTCCTTTATTTCTTCATCTGTCAATTGACACTTGGGACTATTCTATATCTTGACTGTTGAGAATAATGCTGCAATGAACATGGGAATGAAATACCTCTTCAATATACTGATTTTATTTTCTTTGGGCACATATCAAGTATTGAGGATTGCTGAATCACATGGCAGTTCTCCTTTTAACTTTTTAGGAACCGCCATACTGTTCTCCAGGTAACCACACACTCTTAATTGGTAATGGCTGTGCTAACTTACATTCCCACCAATGGTGTACAAAGGGTCTCTTTTCTTTGCATCCTCACTAACACTTGCTGTTTTTTGTCTTTTTTATAATAGCCATTCTAATAGATATGAGGCGATATTTCACCGTGGTTTTGATGTGCATTTCCCTAGTGATTCTGATGTTGAGCACCATTTCATACGTCTGTTGGCCATTTGTATGTCTTCTTTTGAGAAATGTCTATTCGGGTCCTTTGCCCATTTTTGTAATTGGGTTATTTGTTTTTTTGCTATTGAATTGTTTGTATTCCATGTATGTTTTGGATACTAATCCCTTATCAGACAGATGCTTTGCAAAGATTTTCTCCTCTCCTGTAAGTGATCTCTGCACTCTGTTGACTGTCTCCTTTGCTATGCAGAAACTTTTTAGTTTGATGCAGCCCCATTTGTCTATTTTTGCTTCTGTTGTCTGTGCTTTTCGGGTCATATCAAAAAAATCATTGCCTAGCCCAATATCAAAAAGTTTTTTCTTTATACTTTTTTCTCATTGCTTTAAGATTTCAGGTCATACATTTAAGTCTTTAATTCATTTGAGATTATTTTCTATACAGTGTCAGATAAGGGTCCAATTTCATTCTTCTGCATGTGGATATCTGGTTTTCCCAATACCATTTGTTGACAAGACTGTCTTTTCGCCATTATGTCTTCTTGGAGCTTTGGTTGAAAATTAGCTCACCGTAAATGGATAGATTTATTTCTGCACTCTCCATTCTGATCCACTGGCCTATGTGTCTGTTTTCATGCCAGTATCTTGCTGTATTGATTACTATAGCTTTGAAATATACTTTGAATCAGGTAGTGTGGCCTCCAGCTTTGTTCATTTGCTCAAGATTGCTTTGGCTATTTTGTGGTTCCACACAAATTTTAGGTTGCTTTTCCTATTTCTGTGAAAAATTTCACTGGAATTTTGGTAGGGATTGCACTGAATTTGTACATCACTTTGGATTAGTATGGATATTTTAACAATATTAATTATTCCAATCTGTGAATATGGGATATCTTAAATTTATTTGTGTCTTCAATTTTTTTCACCAATGTTTTATAGTTTTCAATGTACAGGTCTTTCACCTCTTGGTTAAATTTATCCTAAATTGGCCTCTTTTTTTTTGGTTGCTATTATGAATGAGATTGTCTTCTTTATTACTTTTTAAAATAGTATATTAGTCCATTTTCACAGTACTGTAAAGAATTACCTGAGTCTGGGTAGCTTATGAAGAAAAGAGGTTTTGTGGACTCACAGTACTACAGGTTGTACAGAAGCATGGCTGGGAGGCCTCAGGAAAACTTACAATTATGGTGGAAGGCTAAGAGGAAGCACACACATCTTACACGGCCAGGGAAGGAGAGAGAGAACGAGAGGGGGAAGTGCCATGCACTTTCAAACAACCAGATCTCATGAGAACTCACTCACTATCATGAAAACAGCATGGGGGAAACCACATCCATGATCTCATCCCCTCCCACCAGGTCCCTCCCCTGACATGTGGGGATTACAATTCGACATGAGATTTGGGTGGGGACACAGAGCCAAGTCATATGAGATAATTCGTTGTTAGAATATGGAAACACTGCTGATTTCTGTATGTTGACTTGTATCCTGCAACTTTACTGAATTCATTCATTAGTTCTAACAGTTTTTTGGTGGAGTCTTTATGGTTTTTTATATATAAAATCATGATGTGAAAAAAGACAGATTGTCTTTAATAGAGTGGCTATTGGATTTCCAGACGATTTCTTAATGGCAATAATGGAGACCAGGATTGAAGAAAGATACTGTCAACCTAAAACTGTAGACCAGTAAAAATGTCTTTTAAGAACAAGGGTAAAATAAAAACATTTTCAGACAAAGATTAAGGATTTTCCATTCTCAGATCCTCACGATAGAAAAGCCTAAAGGCGGAAGAAAGAGTGATTCAGATGGAATGTCTGAGATAAAAGAATAAGTAAAGAGCTAAAGAGTAGTAAGTGAGTAGGAAATTGGCGATATAAGTCAAAAATACTCATGACAGCTGGAAAGAGAACTTAAAGAATGACTGAGTTTTCTACATCCTTAAATTTTCCAGGTGGAGAACAAAGATATTGATTAATTTTAGACGTTGATAGTTTCAGCAGATAATTAGATGTCTAAAATTCCAATCTTTATATTTTTAACTGGAACATTTATAGTTAATTGATAAAGCTTAGATGTGAAAGGCAAAATTTTGAAACATTAAGAGAAATATGGAAGATACTTATGACCTTGAGGTAGCAAAGAATTTTCTAAAATGACGCTAAACCATTTATCATAAAAAGATAAGATTGATAAATTGGAATATATTGGGAGTATATAAATGGGCTGCTGCTTGCCCATTTTTATGGTTGTTTATTGATTATATGCTAAACAAGGGGTAGATTATTCATGCCTCTCCCTTTTAGACCATATAGGGTAACTTCCTGATGTTGCTATGGCATTTGTAAACTGTCATGGCATTGGTGGGAGTGTAGCAGTGAGGACCACCAGAGGTCACTCTGGTTGCCATCTTGGTTTTGTTGGGGTTTGGCCATCTTCTTTACTGCAAGCTGTTTTATCAGCAAGGTCTTTATGACCTGGATTTTGTGCTGACCTCCTATCTCATCCTGTAAGTTAGAATGTCTTAACCATCTGGGAATGCAGCCCAGTAGGTCTCAGCCTTTTATTACCTAGCTCCTATTCAAGATGGAGTTGCTCTGGTTCGCATGCCTCTGACACCATCCCTCAATAAGAAAAACAATCAAAAAGATGTAAGGTGGAATTTTACAGAAGAGGAAACTCAAATGATCAATAAACATATGAAAGATATTTAGCCTTAATAACAATATAGGAAACTCTCATTAGAACCACGATGAACCAGCTTTTCATGTCCAAAAGTTGAAAAAATTAAAAATCTGATTATACTAAGGTTATCAAGCATGTCAAGTAATGGAAATGCTCATAGAACATTTTAACAGTGTAAAATAGTGTAACTTTCTTAAAGAAAAAATTGGCAATTATAGTTAGACTGAAAATGTACAATCTTATAAGGCAGCAATTCCATTTCTAGATAATCTCTTACACATATGATATATACAATAACATTCATAGAAGCATTATTTATATTAATAAATAAAAAGGAAAAAGCTGGAAACAACCCAAATATCCTTCAACTATAGGAAAGATAAATAATCAGGATATATTCATATAATGTCATACTATACACTGAACATAATTAAGATACACATATCAACATGTTAGAATCCCAATCCCATAATGTTGAGCAAAAAAAGCAAAACTCAAAAACGAAACACAAATCTAATCTTATAATGGGCACAATAATATGTTTTACCAAACAGACAAAAAATACGTGTAGTTTAGGGGGACATACAAATTTGGGAAAACTATAAAGAAAGCCTGAGGCTCTCCCTCCCTCTTTCCTTCTTTCTCCTCCTTTCTTTCCCTCCTCCTCCTCCTTCTCCTTTTTCTTTCTCTGTCTTTCCCTTTTCTCCCTTTTTTTTGTTCTCTCCTCTCACATCCTCTCTCACACTCACTCACTCAATTCCTTTCTCCCCACCTCTTTTTCTCTCCCTTTCTCCTCCTTGAATGAAACTACAACTCAACTTCCCTTTTCTGACTGGCCTGGGTGCCCTTGCTCTGTTAAAGCTCATTATTTTTATTAAACTCTAGGATCAAAAAAGAGAGAGAGAGAGAGAGAGACAGAGACAGAGAGAAGGAAGGAAAGTAGAAAGTATTGGGATGATTATCACAAAGTTTGCGAAAGTGTTTATATCTGTGGGGGCAGGCCACAGTATATGATTTAGAAGTGTCACTTGGGGGACTCCTAGGGGCTGGCAACATTTTATGTTACTATTTTAGACATAGATTTTTGAATACCTCTATACATTTATATATATAATATATAAAGAAATATATATTTATATATGTTTTATATGCCCTCGAATGCATGACATATTTCACAATACATCTCACATTGTGAAAAGTAAAGAGTATGTGAGAGACAGCAATAAATGTAGACAACTTTTTCCAGACATCTTACTGTGAAAACAGAGCCGAGAATGGTGCTGTGGCTAGAAGAGAATAAAGGTCAATAAAAGATCCTTTAGAATGAAGGTCAATAAAAGATCCTTTTAAAGAAGTGAAACAATACAGCTTGCTTGAGTGCCCACGGGACTGAGCCAGCAAAGAGGGAGAAATGGATGGTGCAGAGCAGAGAGGCAGGGTAACTCCCAAAATAAAGACCTGGTGCAGGTGAGTGAGGAAAGGCAGTGCAGATCATGAAAGAAGGCATTTGCCTCTCAAAAACAGCACCGGTGTCTCACTCCGGTGACAGGAGAGAGAGGGCAGAATCTGGATGTAGATGCAGATAGGTGTGTTGATTTGGTAGCGGAAAGATGAGGGATTTCCCATCTAATTGTTTGCAAGTCAAGGGCAGTGGCTAAGAGAGGGAAGTAGAGGGGGCCAGGTATAGGGTTTCAGGAAGAGTTGAAAAGTAACAAAGATCTTGGAAAATATGGTAGAACCACGAGGGAGTGTCGAGTGCTCACATGGGTCTGTGGTCATGAAATTTCAGTGAAACCTTCCACCTGGTGTACAATGTTCCCAGGGAATTTCTTTTATCTTTTGTTTTCTTTTTTTTTTTTTTTTGAGACAGAGTTTCATTCTTGTTGCCTAAGCTGGAGTGCAGTGGCCTGATCTCGGCTCACTGCAACCTCCGCCTCCTGGGTTCAAGTGATTCTCCTGTCTCAGCCTCCTGAGTAGCTGGGATTACAGGCACCTGCCACTACGCTTGGCTAATTTTTGGTATTTTTAGTAGAGACGGGGTTTCACCATGTTGGCCAGGCTGGTCTTGAACTCCTAACCTCAGGTGATCCACCTGCCTTGGCCTCCCAAAGTGCTGGGATTACAGGTGTGAGCCACTACAACTGGCCCAGGGAAATTTTAACTTCTAATGGATGAAAGTGCAGAGGAGCTGGATACTTGGGTTGGGTAGTTGGGTTCACCAGGTTGGAGGATGAATGTAATCAGTAATTTGTCATGAACTACTATAGAAGGAAAGCAATCAGAGAATTGAGAATGTTAGTAAGGGAGGAAAGAATTTGAGACAGTAATGGGTAAGGAAGTGGTAAACTCAAAGAACTGGGGTTCTTGTGTAATTAAAGAATGGTGGAAGGAGATAAGAGCAAATGAGCTGAAGGAAATAGAGATGGTCCATGCAACACGTGAATGAATGAACCAATTGCAGACTGTTGCCTACTTTGCACATTGCTAGGAAGAGGTCAAGAGGTCCTCATGGCCACCCTGTGAGAAAGCATCCTTAGGGATTATTTGTCTAAACAGCCCCAGGGAGGCCAAAGAGGCTCGACAGGAGGGCTGCCAAATTGGCAAAGTCATCAGGTGCACCTCCGGAGCTCCAGATGGATTTGTAGGGCAGTTATCTGGAGCTTTGAGAGCAGAGGGAGTGGAAGAGTAAATACCGAGCCCTGCTGAGGTTCACAACAGTCATGTCCAGGCACGGGGAACAGAAACAGGAGGGAAGCCAAGGGGCAGAACTGAGTAAACAAAGAATGAAATGCATGCTCAGAGGGGCAGGTGGGAATCAGGCAAGAGATCCAAAACTGTTTTCATGAAAATTGTTGGTTGGATGCCTCTTGTGTTAGTCTAGGCTCATGGCACAGGGTCGGTGCCAGAGCTCATTCCCACGAAGCAACTGATTGTCATCTCAAGACCCTAACCTGGAAGCATCAGGTTTCGAAAAGACAAACAGTGGTTCACCTAGAAAGAATGCGGAGACATCTGTTCACATTTGTACACGAGGGTGAGCACTTGAGTGAGTTCCTCTGTGAAAGATCACTGAGAAATTGTGGCAAAAAAGAAATTAAGTCCGCAGAGAGCATGAAACCTCCTAGGAGCAGGTTTCTATTTCTCGTAAATCCAAAATGTCAGCATTGGTGAAGAGATGATCTTAGTTTTTCCATGTAAAGGCCTTCAAGCACAAGAAAATAATTAGCATCTGGCAATTCTGAAATCTAGACATGACTGCAGGCTTGTGGCTTTTGTACTCTTTCACACTTTTGCCACACCTAGTCAGAGATTTTAGGAATATTGCACTGCTTCTATTAAGCAAGGATCATGAACTCTAGAAATGGTTGATTTATGCGGGCATTATTCATTCAGCAGATGCTGCTTCTCTTTTAGGGATAAGGATATGGTTCTAAGGGTTGTTAAGTTTAACATGGGGTTGCACGGCACATTAATTGCACGATTCTATGTCCTTATTTAATGGGTTATGCTTAGCTTCATCCTAGACACAAAATCACCCAGAGTTTTAAAAATAAAAATATTGGCTCTTTTATTATAAAAGAAAGTCTTGCTTCTTGAAGAAAAAACAGCAACTACAGAAAATGTTTAAAATGAAAATTTGTTTTCTACAAAATCGCTTCCCAAAATAACCACCATCAATATTTGAAGAACACTTTTCCAGGCATCTTTTTCTGTTTAGGTGCACACATATATATTTCAATCTAAAATGGAAACTCTGTATATGTTATATATTTATTATATATATGTTTTGCAATTTTGTTTATATTTAAAAATACATGTGGGTATCATTTAGGTCGATAAGTACACACACACACATATTCATTCTTAATGGCTGAAAAGAAATTACAAAAATGAGATAATTTATTTAACTGATCTCTTATTTAGGCTATTTAGGTATTATAATATTTTTAACTTTTTACTATTTAAAAATGTAGTAAGGCCCAGGCGGGCAGATCACTTGAGGTCAAGGTGATGAAGGGTTTGAGACCTGCCTGGCCAACATGGTGAAACCGTCTCTACTAAAAATACAAACATGAGTCAGGCATGGTGGCGGGCAACTGTAATTCCAGCTACTTGGTCGGGGGAGGGGGTGAGACAGGAGAATCACTTGAACCCAGGAGGCGGAGGTTGCAATGAGCCAAGATCACGCCACTGCACTCCAACCTGGGCAGCAGAGCTAGACTCCATCTCAGAAAAAAAAAAAAAGTGAAGCTGAAGTGTAGTTAAATAGCTATATATTTGCTAGTTTATTTCCTAGGGGTAAGTTTCTTGAAGTGAAGTTACTGAGTTAAAGGGAATGCATTTTTAAAGACGTCTAGTGCACTTTGGCAGATTGCCCAGCAAAAGTTTTTCCTTCCCACTAGCTGCATATAAAAATGTTCATTTCCTTTGACTCTTAACCACATTGGGTATTATCTTTTACATGTTTTCTAACCAGCTGACAAATGTTCTTTCTTTTTTGGTTGATTTGTATGTGATTGCTAATGAGAGTGACACTTTTTTAACGTTCAATAACTTAGTATCAGATGTTAAATAAGTGACATGTATAAGCCTTGATAAGTAATCAAATGTTGAATGTGGGGAGAAGCACAGGATGACCTTCACAGGCTTGGGGAGATTAGGGTTCTGGTAGCTGAGATCAAGAGCAATAATAGAAAACTGCATGCACAGGTTTGGGGAGACATTGAAAATGAAGATTCTCCTTTGGGCCAGGGTGAGTTTGAGGGGCTTGGAGGACACGTGAATGAAGATGTTCAGTGGGCAGTGTGATACGCAGATGCTGTAACTCAGGAGTTTGCGGCTGCTTGTGGGACTTAAGAATCATTAACACACAAGTCTAGTAAAGATTGTAGTTTTGGATGATGTCATCAAAAAGGAGCAAAGCAGTGGGGAAGCAGAGGGCTGACTGATCAATAAATAGAGCAGGGTGGAAGGAGAAAGAGAAGGCAAGAGAGTCATTCACTTCAAAACCATTCAACTCTCAGACACTACCAGGTAAATGAGACTGAGTAATCAGCCCTAAAGTAGAAATTACACTTAAATTGGCTTTCTGTTTGACTTATTCTATTAGTTTTGGCTAATGTAGATCAACTTCAATGGCGAAAAGAAAAAAGTGTTGCAATGCTTTAAAACTTTACTAAACTTTATATATTAACTTCCTTTACTTTGTACTAAGATAAGTGACAAAGACCTAAGGAGAGGGCGTAAAAGTGGGAAAAAGACAAGCTATCAGTCAATAGCCTAATTTCATTTCACTAATTTGTATTTGATATGGTTTGGCTGTGTCCCCACCTAAATCTCATCATGAATTCCCACGTGTTGTGGGAGGGACCCGATGGGAGGTATTGAATCATGGGGGCAGGTCCTTCCCGTGGTATTGTCGTGATAGTAAGTCTCACGAGATCTGATGGTTATTACAAGGGGGAGTTTCCTTGCACAAGCTCCCTCTTTGCCTGTCACGTGAGATGTGACGTGCTCCCCCTTGCCTTCCACCATGATTGTGAGGCCTCCCCAGCCATATGGAACTGTAAGTCCAATTAAACCTCTTTCTTTAGTAAATTGCCCAGTCTCAGGTATATCTTTATTAACAGCATGAAAACAGCGTAATGCAGTATTCGTTATTTATTCCATTTTTTAAAAATAATTTATCTTATCATTTATTAAGTGAGAAAACAATAAAGCAGCTAAGGAAAACTTAGAAAACAAAGAGAAAATAGGATCCCTTAGGAGGTCCTATTTTACAGATCTAATAGGAGATCCTGTTAAACAGATGCTACAATCCAAAGGAAGTGCTAATAAACAAAAACTCTTAAGCAAAAGGAACTGGACAGAACTCAGTTAAACAGCTCTCGTGTGACTTACCTTGCACTGCTGGTAAGAAAGAGGTGGAATGTTGGAATTAGATATGTTTCTTTCAATTCTATTGTATCATACCATCTTCTGGGGAAAATTGCCTTGGGAAAAAAAGCTGTTGATATGCTGTATTAGTTTGCTAAGGCTGCCTTAACAATGTACCACTGCCTGGGGGGTCTTACACAACAGGCGTTTATTTTCTCACAGTTCTAGGGACTAGAAGTCCAAGGTCAAGGTGTCGGCAGGTTTGGTTTCTTCTGAAGCCTCCCTCCTTGGCTTACCGATGGCCAGCTGCTTTCTCTGTGTCTTCACATGGTCTTCTCTCTGTGTATATATGTGTCGTGGTCTCCTCTTCTTATAAGGACACCAGTCATATCAGATGAGGGCTCACCCACATGACCTTATTTTACCTTCCTTACCTCTTTAAAGGTCTTGTCTTCAAATACAGTCACACTCAGGCCATGGTGGGTTAGAACTTTAACATGCGAATCTTGGAGAGGCACAATTTAGCTCATAACACATGCTATAAATGTTTTTAAAACTACCCCCCCAAGTTGAAATCTGTGAACGTTCAACAGTGCCAGTAGAGAGCCAGAGGGTGCCCCTTATAATTAGAGGGGTGTTGAGTTGCTCAGGGTCCTGGCAGGAAAGAGACAGCACAAATAAAATGGGTGATTGTCGAGAGTCTAAGGAGACCAAAAGGTGAGATCGGAGTTAAGAGAAAGCAATAAGAGGTAATGAAGAGCCAAGCACAGCACCATTTTACTCTGCAGGGGTGAGGAGAGGAAGTGGTTAGCAGAGATCAGCGCTGCTGGATCTGCTGGTGAAGGCACCTGATGGGGCCAGGGCCTGCCATTGAGAAACACAGACACTGCCGAACAGGGAACATGAGGCATAAGCACCCAGCCACTCTCCTCCTGTGGGGCCTTCCCCTTGGCTGGACCCTGCAGGCAGCTAGAGGGCAAAGGAGCCTGTATGACGCATCCCCATGGCCAGCCTTCCCGGTCAAAGAGAGAGGCAACTGGAGATTACCTAGTAGTGACACAGTGGACTCACGTTTACCCCTGCCTGGAAAATTGCAAGTACAAATCTGGACTCCCAGCTCTTCAGCAGTGGAGTGAAGGAGAACTCCTGCAGGGCTGGTTCAGAGTTTGGCAGGATAAACATCCTTGTAGCCAGAGCTGGGTTGTGCAGGGGGAGAGTTGACTTGGAGCCATGGTACTCCCAACCAGGAGGATGGCCTGGAGGGGCATTTGGATCTCCACAAAGAATGTGTTGAATGGACTCTTGAAAAACCAGGTGCTCAGAGTGACTGGGAAAGTTACATATTTCCTATGGGATCCTGTATGAGTTTCCTGTGGCTGTTGTAATGGTTACCACAAATGGGATGGCTTCAGGAAACAGGTATCTATGCCTATAGTCCCAACACTTTAGGAGGCTGAGGCAAGAGGATTGCTTGAGGCCAGGAGTTCAAGACCATCCTGGGCAACATAGAGAGATTCTGTCTCTACAAAAAAAAAAAAAAAAAAAAAAATGCCAGGTGTGGTGGCATGTGCCTGTAGTCCCAGCAACTTGGGAGGCTGATGTGAGAGAAATTGCTTGAATCTAAGAATTCAAGGCTGCAGTGAGCCATGCTTCAAACCACAAAAAAAAAACCAGATTTCTTGAGGCCAGAAGTCTGCAATCAGGCTTGAGTTGGGCTACATTGCCTCTGAAGGCTCTGGGGAAAACCCTTCCTGCCTCTTCCAGCTTCCAGTGGCTCCGGGCGTTCCCTGGCTGAGGTGGCTTCACTCCCTCCTCTGCCTCTGTGGCCACACAGCTGCCTCCACTGCGTGTGCTTCATCCTCAGCACGGCCACAAACATGGCTGACAAGACCAAGTACTGGGGAAGGAGAAGTCAGGAAATGAGGACTTGTCAAGTGGCAAGGTCATGAGAGACAAGGAAAGGCCGAGAAAATGCCACTAATTGAAGGAGATATAAGGAGACTTGTGGGATCCTAAAACAGATAAAGAACATTAGTAGAAAAACAGGAGAAATTAGCAAAAAAAAAAAAATCTAAATAAGGTTTGTGTTTTAGTTACCAGTACTGTGCCAGTGTTGAGATGAGTTTTGATGCATACAATGGAGTCCTGTGAGATGTTAGCTTTCGGGGAAGCTGGGTGAAGCCATGAAGGAATTCTATGTAGTATCCTCACAACTCTTCCGTACGCCTAAAATCATTTCAAAATAAAACCACAAAGGAAAAAATAACTCATCTGTTGAAGGCGCCTGTTGGCTAAAAAAGCATATGGGCTCCATGAAGCAAAATCTTAGACCAGCGCCAAACGTGCAGGAGTAAATACTGAGTCCATACCAGGGAGGATGGAGACAAAACTGCGGCACCCACCATGTGGAGTCAGCCAGGCCGTTTGCAGACAGAAGGCACTGCCTCCCAGCCTCTTCCTCAGCCCACTCGCTGCACAGTTAGATAGAACCAGCTTGCCTCACCTTCTGATAGAAAAGTGAGTTTAAATACAACAAAAATAAAAAGTAGAACGCAAGTTCGACTTGGACAGAAAATACATTTACTTAAACTAAAGCAACTCTCAAGGGAGTGTATGCTGCATGCCAGAGAAGTCCAGGCTAAGGTCCAGAAGATACAGGAGGGCTGAGGTGCCAGAAGACTCAGTGGAGGGAGTAGGTGTGAGTCTGGCTCCCTGACAGGTGTGTTGGAAGGGGGGGAGTGGAGAGTGCATCACAGCTGAGAACCACGGTGAGAAAGTGAGATGGTGGGCAGGGTATTTAGGAAAAATTAGACCAACTGAAGTGAAAAGAAGGCCTTGTGGAAGGCCTGTGAGAGATAGTGTGGCAAGGTTTAGATGCTACACACACTGCACACACCAAACACACACAACACACAGTACGACACACACATCACGCACAACATGCAGCATAATGCACGCACCTATCACACCACACACACAGCACAACACACGCAGCACGCCATACACACACATCATACACATACAACCCATACAATGCACACAACACACACACACCAATCACATCACACACACACACACACAGACACCACACATCACACATCCTTTGCATAAAATGAAAGTAAACACCTCATTCCTTGATCTAAAAACATTAAATACGGAAAAAACTACATTTGGTTGTAATATAACAATTTATTCATATTTCCATGGTAAGATATTTGTTCCATCTTTCCTGTTTCCTCCCTCACTCCTTCCACTGGGCCTGGTGCCCAGGAGCCCAGCTCCTCCTGGCCTGGAGAATGGAGCCAGGCTCCTGCAGACATCTGGAGGCCTGGCCGCCTGCTCCTGGGTGTCAAAGGGCAGGCCAGCAATGTGACTGCTCTGTGCACAGATGCCAGGGTTCCTCCTCCTTCCAGACCATCCTGTCCTGCTTCCTCCACCCTCGATGCTTTACTTTCTCACTTCTTCTTGCTGTCCCCTTCTAGAAAGACTTCGATTCTAGATCTCCCACTCTCCCAACTCAGCTAGTTGCCATTTTGCTTCTACTTTCCACCGTCTAAAAATGCTCTGAATTTGTCATTCATCTGACATTGTCCTTCCTCATATTCTTTGTGTTTTTATGTTTATTGTTTATACTCTTTTATTAAAATTACTTTTCTGTTATTTCTGTTGAAGATTAGAGAAGGTATGGAAATTGTAAATCACATATGTTCAATGCGCTGCGTTTAAACAAAAGTCTCTATAGTACATTTTAATTGTGGAAAAATGGGAAAAGAGCCTGGGTAATCCAGCAATTAAACTGAATTCCTTCTCATCTGAGAAAAAGTTTTGCTTTCATCCAACCCCTAGGTTTTTCCAAATAAATGCACACAAAAGCATGCACAAGCTCATCTATGTCCTCGTTCACACCCACCCACACACACTGCAGAGATTCAGAGACCAACCAAGGAGCACTACATTTGAAATAAAGTGATCTCAGATTTTTGGCAATAGGAGTGCTCAGCACGATATACAGCCTGTTTAGATAAAAATCATCATAGCTTTCGCCATAGATATAAATGTGCTCTAAGCATGCATGACTTTGCATCTTAATCCTGTCATTATCGAGTGGAAGCAACTTTTATGAAACAAACTTAAGCAATGGAAGCTGGTTATTTAAAATAAGCTGGAGTCCCTAGTCATCTAAACAAATAAGAAAATTGCGGACTTAAATTTCTGGATAGTATCTGGTTTTGCTCCAACCTTCAGACGTCAATCCCCCAGCTGAATCTTTAAAGCCGTACTCCCTACCACAAGCCAGGCTTTAAAGGACAAGACTGTCCTCTAAAGGTTTCAGAGGCTGCTGCCCCTACCACTCCTGCTCAGAGGCTTTGTGCGCTTCCCTGGCCACCAGTCCCCAGCCTCCAGGACGTCTGCAAACCCCCACCCCATTCTGCAACATTAGAAAGCATTGATGAATCCGTGGCATTTGTTTTAGGGGTGCTGCTGATAGGATTGGCGTGAGAAGGGATGTAGCAGAGATAGCCTCCAGGAAGTTGGAGACAAAATATTGTAATCTTTCTTTTGTTTTTTTGAAAACAGGGTGAACTTGAACAAGGACTTTGAGATCCTCCAACTCTAACCCAAAAACAGAACTCCACAAATATAAAATCTTGTGAGGGCAGGCATCTTATCCTTCATCATTGCGTCATCTGGAGGATCTAGCACAGTGCAAAGCACATACATTTTTGTTAGATGAATAAATAGTATTACTAAAGGAAAACAGTTCAATAAAAACCCTGCACATGTACCAGGTCATTTTACTTTTTTTGTTTGTTTGTTTTTTGTTTTTTTGTTTTGTTGTTGTTGTTTTGTTTTGTTTTGAGACTGAGTCTGGCTCTGTTGCCCAGGCTGGAATGCAGTGACGCAATCTCGGCTCACTGCAACCTCTGCCTCCCGGGTTCACGCAATACTCCTGCCTCAGCCTCCCAAGTAGCTGGGACTACAGGCATGAGCCACCACATCCATCTAATTTTTGTGTTTTTTAATAGAGACAGAGTTTCACCTTGTTGGCCAGGTTGGTCTTGAACTCCTAACCTCAAATGATTTGCACACCTCAGCCTCCCAAAGTGCTGGGATTATAGGCATGAGCTACTGCCCCCAGCTGGGTCATTTTACTTTAAACATTATTTCTAAAAATTTTTACCATAAGAAGCTTTAGGTTATTATTTCTTAAAATTTAGTAATACTTTCTCTTGTTTTTTCTTCAGTGTCATCTTTAAACAATTAGTCAATACATATGGAAACGTAAAAATATCAAACCACAAGCATAGTTTTATTTTTACATTTAACTATTTAAAATATGAAAAAAAAAACAAATACTTAAACTATAAATCAAAAAGCAAATTTGTACCAGGATGCGCAATACATAAAAACGTAAGTTTAAAACCATTTCACCTGGAATTTATTTGCTTATTTGTCTATAGGCAAACAGGTGGGAAATGAAATTTATTTTTCCCCAAATGGTTAGTTAGCAAATTATGTCAATATCAATAAATAAATATCAATTATTTATCCACTAGTGTATGTCATATTCATTATGTATTAAAAGTTTATGTGAACTTGTGTTTGTTTTTGAATTTTCATTCATTCATTCAACCATTTTTATCGAGCAAATACTATGTTCCAGGCACTGTTTTAGGCACAAGGAATATAGCACTGAATACGATGGGCAAGACCGCTGCCTTTTGTAGCTTTTGTTTAAGCAGTAGGCACAGACCATGAACAGTGATTCCCGAAAATGAGGAAGAGCAAGCCACAGCAAGCCACAAGGGTGACTGTGTGGGAGAAGGCTGGGAGCCATGTGAGCAAGCATGGTCAGGACGGCCACTGTGAGGGGTGGTCTTTGGGCAGACACCTGAAAAAAGCAGAGGGAATAGGAATAATGCAGGGAGTTCTGAGATGGAGTAAGGAAGTCAACCCCACAAAAGTATGGGGGTGAAGGAACAGGAAGCACAGAGAGCCTGGGGCAGGGACAGGTTGGTATCCGGGGGAAGAGCAAAAAGGCCACTGTGGCTGGACTGAAATAGACGAGGAAAAGTTTAGAGGTTTAGGTTGGGGTCTTTGGGGGCCATGGAATGGTATTTGAATTCTACTTTATATTTGGTGGGAAGCTAAGGAAGACTTGTTTGCTAGGGAGTGTAGTCTGGTTCACATTGATTAAACAAGCACTTTTGTTGCTATGTGCAAAGAACTGGCATTCGTGGGGCAGGGACAGGATGAGAAAGGCTAGGTGAGAAGCACTTTGACGGGTGTAGGAGACTAGGCTGGGGTTACAAAGATGGTGAGATGGGATCAGCTCTAGCGTATAGTTAACTGAGAGCTTTCCAAACCAGCTAATGTATTGAACATAAGGAAGAAATTTGGCAATGGAAGGAAATTTGGAGATGGTTTGAATAATGGGGTGAATGGTCGTGCCATTCACTTAGGTGGAAAAACTGGGGGTATGGGAAGTTCCAGTTAAGAACACCAAATTTTGTTTGGAACATGCCAAGGTTGAAAGTCTTCCTATCTATCCAAGGGGCAATGTTAAGCAGGTGATTGGATATACAGTTGATCCTTGGACACCGCAAAGGTTAGGGGTGCCACCAACCCTCCATGCAGTGAAAAATCTAACTTTGGACTCCCCAGAAACTTTACTAATAGTCTACTATCGACCAGAAGCCTTAGTGATAACATAAATAGCCCATTAACAAGTATTTTGTATGTTATATGTATTATATACTCTATTCTTACAATAAGTTAAGCTGGAGAAAAGAAAATGGTATTAAGGAAATCATAAGGAAGAGAAAATTTATCTACTATTCACTAAATGGAGGTGGATCATCACAAAGGTCTTCTTCCTCATCGTTGTCACATTGAGTAGGCCAAGGAGGAAGAGGGAGAGGAGGAGGGGCCATTCTTGCTGTCTCAGGGGTAGCAGAGGCCAAAGAGGTGAAGTAGGTGGAAGGAGAGGCAGGAGAAGCAGGCACTCTCGATGGAACTTTTATTGGAAATAAATTCAAATGGAAGTGGATCCACACATTTTAAGCCCATGTTATTTAAGGGTCAACTCTACAAATCCAGACTCAGGGGAATGTTCAGGGCTGGAAATACAAGTTTGGAAAGCGGGATGGCGGTCTCCAGCATTCAGGTAGTGTGCAGGGCCTCGAGGAACCCCTTGGAGAAAGAGTATATAGAGATGAGAGGAGGCCCACGGGAAAAGGCAGAGGAATGACCAGTGAGTGGGGAGTGGGGAGTGGCTGGAACCAGTAGAAGAAAATACTTTGAGAAAGCAATAAGGAGACGCCCTGTCGAAGCAGCTGAGGGGTGAGTGAAATTGGGGCTGCACATGGTCCCCTGGACTTGGTGAGCTGAAGGTCACCGGCCATGCTGACAAGAGCTGCTCTCACATAAGAGTAGGGCTCCCAGCAGGGAGAGGAGTTGAAGGAGAATGGGGAAAAGACTAAGAAACAGTGAAAACAGAGATAGGTATATGGAGAACTGCTTGGAAAAATATGTAACCAGGGAGGTTTTCTGCTTGTTTGTTTTTAATGGGAGCTAATTTAGCATGTTTGTATGCTGATAAACCCCAGGTGAAAGATAAAGTGACCCATGCTGATCAGACGGGATAAAGGCAAGGAAAAGAAGTGATTAAGATCTGGCCCCAATTCTTTAATCCATCTTGAATTAATTTTTGTATAAGGTGTAAGGAAGGGATCCAGTTTCAGCTTTGTACATATGGCTAGCCAGTTTTCCCAGCACCATTTATTAAATAGGGAATCCTTTCCCCATTGCTTGTTTTTGTCAAGTTTGTCAAAGATCAGATAGTTGTAGATATGTGGCATTATTTCTGAGGGCTCTGTTCTGTTCCATTGATCTATGTCTCTGTTTTGGTACCAGTACCATGCTGTTTTGGTTACTGTAGCCTTGTAGTATAGTTTGAAGTCAGGTAGCGTGATGCCTCCAGCTTTGTTCTTTTGGCTTAGGATTGACTTGGCGATGCAGGCTCTTTTTTGGTTCCATATGAACTTTAAAGTAGTTTTTTCCAATTCTGTGAAGAAAGTCATTGGTAGCTTGATGGGGATGGCATTGAATCTATAAATTACCTTGGGCAGTATGGCCATTTTCACGATATCGATTCTTCCAACCCATGAGCATGGAATGTTCTTCCATTTGTTTGTATCCTTTTATTTCATTGAGCAGTGGTTTGTAGTTCTCCTTGAAGAGGTCCTTCGCGTCCCTTGTAAGTTGGATTCCTAGGTATTTTATTCTCTTTGAAGCAATTGTGAATGGGAGTTCACTCATGATTTGGCTCTCTGTTTGTCTGTGATTGGTGTACAAGAATGCTTGTGATTTTTGTACATTGATTTTGTATCCTGAGACTTTGCTGAAGTTGCTTATCAGCTTAAGGAGATTTTAGGCTGAGAAAATGGGGTTATCTAGATATACAATCATGTCATCTGCAAACAGGGACAATTTGACTTCCTTTTTTCCTAATTGAATACCCTTTATTTCCTTCTCCTGCCTGATTGCCCTGGCCAGAACTTCCAACACTATGTTGAATAGGAGTGGTGAGAGAGGGCATCCCTGTCTTGTGCCAGTTTTCAAAGGGAATGCTTCCAATTTTTGCCCATTCAGTATGATATTGGCTGTGGGTTTGTCATAGATAGCTCTTATTATTTTGAGATATGTCCCATCAATACCTAATTTATTGAGAGTTTTTAGCATGAAGGGTTGTTGAATTTTGTCAAAGGCTTTTTCTGCATCTATTGAGATAATCATGTGGTTTTTGTCTTTGGTTCTGTTTATATGCTGGATTACATTTATTGATTTGAGTATGTTGAACCAGCCTTGCATCCCAGGGATGAAGCCCACTTGATCATGGTGGATAAGCTTTTTGATGTGCTGCTGATGGATTAAAGACTTACATGTTAGACCTAAAACCATAAAAACCCTAGAAGAAAACCTAGGCACTACCATTCAGGACATAGGCATGGGCAAGGACTTCATGTCTAAAACACCAAAAGCAATGGCAACAAAAGCCAAAATTGACAAATGGGATCTAATTAAACTAAAGAGCTTCTGCATGGCAAAAGAAACTACCGTCAGAGTGAACAGGCAACCTACAAAATGGGAGAAAATTTTTGCAACCTACTCATCTGACAATGGGCTAATATCCAGAATCTACAATGAACTCCAACAAATTTACAAAAAAAAAAAAAAACCCCATCAAAAAGTGGGCAAAGGACATGAACAGACACTTCTCAAAAGAAGACATTTATGCAGCCAAAAAACACATGCAAAAATGCTCATCATCATTGGCCATCAGAGAAATGCACATCAAAACCACAATGAGATACCATCTCACACCAGTTAGAATGGCGATCATTAAAAAGTCAGGAAACAACAGGTGCTGGAGAGGATGTGGAGAAATAGGAACACTTTTACACTGTTGGTGGGACTGTAAACTAGTTTAACCATTGTGGAAGTCAGTGTGGCGATTCCTCAGGGATCTAGAACTAGAAATACCATTTGACCCAGCCATCCCATTACTGGGTATATACCCAAAGGATTATAAATCATGCTGCTATAAAGACACATGCACATGTATGTTTATTGCGGCACTATTCACAATAGCAAAAACTTGGAACCAACCCAAATGTCCAACCACGATAGACTGGATTAAGAAAATGTGGCCCATATACACCATGGAATACTATGCAGCCATAAAAAATGATGAGTTCATGTCCTTTGTAGGGACATGGATGAAACTGGAAATCATCATTCTCAGCAAACTATCGCAAGGACAAAAAACCAAACACCGCATGTTCTCACACATAGGTGGGAATTGAACAGTGAGAACACATGGACACAGGAAGGGGAACATCACACTCCAGGGACTGTTGTGGGGTGAGGGGAGGGGAGAGGGACAGCATTAGGAGATACCCCTAATGCTAAATGACGAGTTAATGGGTGCAGCACACCAACATGGCACATGTATACATATGTAACAAACCTGCACATTGTGCACATGTACCCTAAAACTTAAAGTATAATAATAATGAAATAAAATAAAAGTAAAAAAAAAAGAACAGTGATCTATTGATTAATGAGGTTGAGATAAAATAAGTGCTTTCTTTTTAACTACATTGTAAACTGTTTTAAACATATATTAAACACATATTTTACATTCTCTTTGGTATATCATTAAATAATTTTCTGTAAAAAAAAAAAAATCTGGACCCAATTCAAGGGTTGAACTTTGTTTAGGGCAGGGACAATTCTTCCATTTCTATTCTAATCCCTTCATCTGTCTCTCTAACCTTGGGCTAAATCCACAACAACCTAACTCTAGAAATCTATGGAACATTTTAATGTCTGATAAAACAATAGACATTTTGATAATGTTATATTTAATCCCTATTTTAAAAATTTACTGTAGAGTATTTTGCACAATTTTTCCAGATGATCTTAAATTTTTAGTATAAAATTAATTTCAGCTACTTTATTAATTGAAGTGACAATACATTCATATGGTTCAAAATTCAAAAGTTACAAATAACATACAATAAAAATCTCTCCTTTACTAGTGCTTCCCAAACACGTTTTTCCCTCCTGGATGCCAATATTGTCACCATTTCTTGAAAATTCTTCCAGAATTATTTTATGCATATATAAACAAATATTGGCATTTTGTTCTCTTTCTCCTTTTTGCACAACTAGTGACATACAGCTCTGTCTGTTGCTTTTTTCACTTAAAATATATCAAAGATTTTAAAATATCAGTAACTAATGAGCATTCTCATTCTTTCAAAAGACAATCTGATTAAAAAAAAAAATCCTCTATGAAGTAAGGCCACATAAGAGAAACACAAAAACTCGAGTAAGAAATGGCAAGACAGACTGGGTGCAGTGGCTCACGCCTGTAATCCCAGCACTTTGGGAGGCCAAGGCAGGTGGATCACAAGGTCAGGAGATCAAGACCATCCTGGCCAACATGGTAAAACCCCGTCTCTACTAAACATACAAAAATTAGCTGGGCGTGGTGTTGCGTGCCTGCAATCCCAGCTACTCGGGAGGCTGAGGCAGGAGAATCGCTTGAATCAGGGAGTCAGAGGTTGCCGTGAGCCGAGATCGTGCCACTGCACTCCAGCCTCGCGACAGAGCGAGACTCTGTCTCAAAGAAAAAAAGAAATGGCAAGACAAAACAAAATAAAGCAAAACAAAAATTAAAGGAAAAATTATACAGAAATGAAGATAAATAGGAAGACAAGCAAGGGATAAGAGATACTGTTGAGAACATAGTAAGAAAAATAGAAGATAGAAATGAGAAAAACATGCAATTGAAATGGAAATTAAAAGTTTAATAGGATTCAAGAGAGATGAAAGACTGAAAAGAAAACCAGTGTACTCAGTTAGAATCTTCCCACATATAATAACCAATAATAACAATAATAGAATAGAACATATTAATAAATTTAAAAACTTTCCTCACATAAAAGAAGATGTAATTTAAGGGAAAAAAAAGTCTCCCACTATGTCCAGGAAACTGATTAGAATCATCAACACAGATACATATCCTAGTAAAGTTATCTGACCACAAAAATAAAGAAAGACTGTGTTGGGCAGGTAGGTAAAAGGATTATTCTGGCTTCTGATTTCTTCACAGCGAAAATCAAAACCAGAAGACAATGGAGCAGTGACCCTAAGATTCAAAAAACAAACAGCAAGAACAGAAAACCTATGATTCAAGGATTTTATATCCAAGCAAGCTGTCTTCAAATACAAAGGTTCATAGATTTGAAATTGATGACCTCCCATGACATGCTCTTGAGGAACTGTCAGAGCAAGAACGTCAGCTGACTAAAATTACAACAGAATTACTAACTCTAATGTGGTGATTAAGGTTAAAGAGAAGAACATAAATGTCATATGTGCTGACGATGTAGAGATGACACAACTGACAAACTTAAGGAGGGGAAGAGAGAGGGAGGTAGAGTCAATCCACACCAGTTGCTGGGAGTGGACGATGCACTTTAAAGATGATACATCAAGTACTAGAGGTGTTAAGCAGATTACACGACTCAGATGTAAAAACAGAAATACAGCATCATTGACTAAAAGCAGCTTATAGAATAAAGGGAGGGGAAAGATTCGAATATCATCATTGCTATTTTAAAAAAGTAAAGGAGTAAAGTATGTGCAATATTACATTTATCAAAGTAGCCAATAAAACCAAATACCTACTTTAAATATAAGGACTCTACACAAAAAGCAAAGAGGGCAGATTACATAATGAAAGACTTTTTAGAACTACCCTAAAAACTGAAATACAGCACAAAATAATGTGAAAGAGCTAATATCAAACATTTCTGTTAATCACTAAGTGAAAACAGGATTAACTCACCTATTAAAAGGAAAGGGTCTTCAGATATGAACACAAAGCAAAATCCAACCCTATGCTATGCACAAGAGACATGCAGCACAAAAGCAATTCCATTCCACTGAAAATTAAAAGATGGGCCAAGTACAACCAAGCACATGCAAACAAGAAGAAAGCTGTGGTCTCAATATAAAGATCAGACTGGGTAAAATCCGGGCCCCAAACCATTAAATGTGACATGAAGGGTGGTTTTTAATGCACTAAATACCCCACCAGCAGTATTACCAAGAGATTCCATGAGACACAAGGAGAAACAGACACAACCCAGCGTAGAAAGAGACTTTAATTCATCTCTCAGCATATGACAAATTCACAGGACAAAGAAAAGGCAAGTATCAATTGTCAAAAGAAACAGTGATTTCAATATAAACACTAAGGAAAAATATGTTCAGTTATATTCAAGACAAAGGATGGATTTCCTAATATAAAAGAGCTCCCCAAAATTGATGAGAAAAACAAGAAACTTAGAAAAAGAAGCAGGCAAAAGATATAGACTGCTCATAGAAAAACCAGTGTGAATAACCCTTAAACATATGAAAGAATGCACAACCTCACTCATAATATGAAAAATAGTAATTGAAACTACACTGAGATGCACAATATCTAACTAATCAGCTTAGCAAAATCCCCAAGTTCTCCAGCATACTCTGCCAGAGAGGCTGTGGGGAGGGTGGCACTGGTAGCTGGTAGGAATGTTCCAAATGGAAAAGGCCAACTTTGCAAATGCAGGCTTTGGGGAGTTGTCTATGAAGTGCAATCAGCAAGTTCCAGCAGCCCACAGGGTGCAGCAAGAACTTCCTTGACAGAAAGAAAAATGAAAACGATATGCAGTTAACATTGTGAGATTTAGCAAATGAAAATACAGGTTGTCCAGTTAAATTTGAATTTCAGATAAACAACACTTTCTTTTAGAATAAGTGTGTCCCAAGCATTGAGTATGTTCAATGCAATATTTGTGGCATGCCTATTCTAAAAAATGATTGTTGTTATTTAATCCAATTCAAATTGACTGGATGTCCCATATTTTATCTTGCAACTCTATACATAGTTAAATGTATAAATGGCCAAGAAGTCATCAAGCAAAAGGCATTCTTGATACTTAAAGCTTGATTTTGAGAGCTCAATCATTTAGTAACTACATTTATTTTTTGTAAAACACATCACTACAAAGGGCCTAGAAAGTCAAGCCTCCAGCTCCCAGCACTTCTTTGAGAACAATTCACAAAGCAAAGTGCCTTTTCCTCCCCTGGTCTTTCTTCCTGTTATTAGGTGTGTCTCTGTAAATTGTTTATCACACATGTCTCCACCTTCTGTAAATACTGTAGCTAAGGTAGTTTCACTGTCATTGAGGTCTGACTCAATGAAACCCTGCAACAGTCACAGTCATTGTTCTGGCCAATGAGATCCTCACTCACAGATCGAATGGAAAAAAAATACCTTCTGCAGGGTAATTGATCATCCTTCTGTATCAAGATCCACAAATGCTTTTCCCACAGTTTCCACGGAACCAGGAAGAGCAGGATGGTTTTGTTTTATTTTGTTTTTAAATCCAGTGATGAGGGGTCTGATATAGTAGCTATTTCAGTGGTTAGTAGTGGTGGTTTCCAAAAAGTTCTCTCTGAATGTCTGTTTGTGCAAAATGTAAAACAAACTCACCCCTGAGATGTGCACTGTTTGGAGCTGCAAGTGAAAAAAAGCTATATTCTCTGTGTTGTGTTTTTAAAAATGATATACCCATATTTTTAAGGAAAAAAAATTACTAATTCCCTTGTTAAAGTGCAGTAAGGCAGATTTTATTCAGGGCCATCACCCTAGGAGTAGGGAGCACTGCAATATGGTTTTGCAGCAGGAGAGAGAGGGCAGGCTCAACTTGCAATACAGTAAGGAAAAGTAGAGATTTACAGCCAAGAAACAGGCCGGAGGTCATTGGGTACAAATTACTAAGAGGAAACATTAGGGGTGAAGGGGGATTCTGGGTAAACTGACCTAATAGGATTCTCACTGAAGGCGGGCTAAAGTGATCAATCACCTGGGAGATGGTGGAGGATGAGGAACCTGATAAGACACTGATAGTGATCAGATATAGAGGGTGGAGGGTTCTGGCTAAATTGACTTAGCAGGATTTGGGACCATGCAGAAAACACAGAAGCCCAAAATTAAGGACCCAGTTGAGACGAGAGTTCAGAAAAGCCTAACGAGATTTTGCTTGCTTGAGGAGAGAATCTTTGTCAACACACACACACACACACACACACACACACACACACGCAGCCTTAAAAAAGCAGGCTTATTCTTTTCCCTGCACTAAGATGACTTCATTTTAATCAGGGTTCTCACTTTTCCAGGAAGGGCCACACCTCTTGCTTTCTTCTGACCATTATTCATAAAGAACATCCAATTTGTATTATTCCATTCTCACACTGCTATAAAAATACTACCATAGACCGGATAATTTATAAACAAAGGAGGTTTAATTGACTTACAGTTCTGCATGGCTGAGAGGCCTCAGGAAACTTACAAACATATGGTGGGAGGGGAAGCAGGCACTTTCTGCACAATGTGGCAGGAGACAGGGTGAGTATGTGAAGGAGGAACTGTCAAACACTTATAAAACCATCAGATCTCATGAGAACTCACTCACTATCATGAGAACAGCATGGGGTGAACCACCCCCATGATCCAATCACTTCCCACCACATCCCTCCCATACATAACATGTTGGGATTATGGGGATTACAATTCAAGATGAGATTTTGGTGGGTAGAGACAGCCAAACCATATCATTCTGCCCCTAGCCCCTCCCAAATCATGTCCTCACATTTCAGAAGACAATCATGCCTTCCCAACAGTCCCCCAGAGTCTCAGCTTATTCCAGGATTAGCCCAAAAGTCCAAGTCTACAGTCTCATCTGAGACAAGGCAAGTCCCTTCCATCTAGGAGTCTGTAAAATCAAAAGCAAGTCTCATTACTTCCAACATACAATGGGGGTACAGGAGTTGGATAAATGCTCCCATTCCAAATGAAAGAAATTGACCAAAACAAGGTGGCTACAGGTGCCACACTAGTCCAAAATCCAGCAGGGCAGTCATTAAATCTTAAATTTCCAAAACAATCTCCTTTGACTCCATGTCTCAGATCCAGGGCATGCTGATACAAGGAGTAGGTTCCCACAGACTTGGGCAGATCCTTCATGGGCTGGCATTGAGTGCCCACAGCTTTTCCAGACACATGGTACAATCTGTCAGTGAATCGACCGTTCTGGGATCTGGAAGACAGTGGCCCTCTTCTCACAGATCCACTAGGCAGTGCCCCAATGGGGACTCTGTGTGGGGGCTCCAACCCCACATTTCCCTTCTGTACTTCTCTAGTAGAAGGTCTCCATGAGGGCTCCACCCCTGCAGCAGACTTCTGCCTGGAAACCCAGGCATTTCCATACATCCTCTGAAATCTAGGCAGACATTTCCAAACCTCAAATTCTTGACTTACAGGTACCTGCAAACCCAACACCACATGGAAACAGCCAAGGCTAGAGGCTTGCACCCTCTGAAGCAATGGTCCAAGCTGTACCTTGGCCTCTTTTAGCAACAGCTGGAGCTGAAGTGGCTGGGGGATTAGGCAGGCCCTGGGCCTAACCCATGAAACCATTTTTCTTCCTAGGCCTCTGGGCCTGTGACAGAAGGGGCTGCCACCAAGATCTCTGACATGCCCTAGAGATGTTTTCCCCATTGTCTTGGTGATTAGTATTTGGCTCCTCACTACTTATGCAAGCTTCTACAGACAGCTTCAATTTCTCCCCAGAAAATGGTTCTTTCTTTTCTATCACATCATCAGGCAGCAAATTTTCCAAACTTTTATGCTCTACTTCCCTTTTAAACATAAGCTTTAATTCCAAACCATCTTTTTGTGAACACATAAAACTGAACACTTTCAGAATAATACTGGTCACATCTTGAATGTTTCGCTGCTTAGAAATTTTTTCCATCAGATACCCTAAATCATGTCTCTCAAGTTCAAAGTTCCACAGATCTCTAGGGCAGGGGCAAAAATTCAGTCAGTCTCTTTGCTAAACCATAGCATGAGTCCCCTTTACTCCAGTTACCAATAAGTTCATCATCTCCATCTGAGACCATCTCAGCCTGGACTTCATTGTTCACATCACTATCAGCATTTTGGCAGAAACCATTCAACAAATCTCTAGGAAGCTCCAAACTTTCCCACATCTTCCTGTCTTCTTCTGAACCCTCCAAACTGTTCCAACTTCTGCCCATTACCCAGTTCCAAAGTCACTTCCACATTTTCAAGTATTTTTATAGCAGTACCTCACTCTCTGCAGTACCAATTTACTGTATTAGTCTGTTCTCACACTGCTACAAAGATACCAGCCAAGACTGGGTAATTTATAAACAAAAGAGGTTTAATTTACTCAGTTCCGTATGACTGGGGAGGCCCCAGGAAACTTACAATCATGGCAAAAGGGGAAGCAAGTACCCTCTTCACAAGGCAGCAGGAGAGGGTGTGAGTGTGTGAAGGAGGAACTGTCAAACACGTATAAAACCATCAGCTCTTATGAGAACTCACTCACTATCACTAGAACAGAATGGGGGAAATGGCCCTCATGATTCAGTTACCTCCAGCTGGTTTTTCCTTGACATGTGGGGATTATGGGGATTATTAGAAGTACAATTCAAGATGAGATTTAGGTAGGGATACAACCAAACCATATGACCATTTTTATTCAAACTCCTAATATCTCCATCACTTTGCTGATAATGTTTCAAGTCATTGGTTTCAAGTGAAGCTTTGCAGTCTGTAAAAGTGTCACTGGTTTTAAGAGAGACTTTGAAGTCCTCTCAACTGCTGTCCACTCCTACCTGATACCCAAGGAGCCTTGTCACCTACTACCATCTTGGATCATCGGTAACCAAGGTTCTGCCCCCACAATCCATAGTCTTCAGGAGCATCTTTTGCTCACTGTGGATGGCTGTTGCTCTGGGGACACTGGTGGATATTTACTTTACAGAAGACTATGAGGTCCACCTCTGTGAAATTGTGGGCACATCTTTACAGTGGCCATTCCAAAAGGAAAGCGGGTAAGCCTGCCCTTTCTTACCTGCATTATAGCTTATGCGATGGTATGTCTCCTTGAGGTCATAGTTTCTCCCTCGAACAGGAGTACTGCCTTTAGCAAATGGGTAGTAAATAAACTGGATTTCTACAACAGGTAGCACTGTTCCTACGGCCAGAGTGTTTAAAGCTATTTTCATGTGTTTCTCTGTATTAATTTTTCTCAAAAAGAACCCTGCCTTTTTCTATACAGCTGGGCCCCATGAAACCATATTAATTTTTTATCAGATGTACAATCTAGAAATGTTGTTTTGTTTTTCTTTCATTTTTTAATTGTGTGAAGTCATGAAGATACGCTCAGTGAAGAGAGTGGTATAATGACCCATATAACCTTTGCTTAGACGTAATTATTGTTAACATTTTGCTGTATTTGCTGCTCATATTTTTGTCACTGTCTGTAATACACATATCATGAAATTTTATTCCTAAACATTTTAAAATATACTATTAAAGTCTTAGGGCATTTTCTTACATAATCATAATTATCATGGTCACATAAAAAATTAACAAAAATTCCTCAACATCATTCAATACCCAAGTTTCCTTTATTGTCCTCAAGGTGTCCTTTACAGGTGGTTTGTTTAAACTTTGATTGATTCAACAGGGACACGCATTGCATTTAATTATCTTATCTAGGAAAGTCAGCCTCCTTTCAACACCTTGGCTGTTTGTTTGTTTTTTTGTTTCACATTGATTGTTGACCAGTCTGATTCCAGATTTTGGCTACAAGTAACCAGAGACCCAAATCAAAATGCTTCATACAATACAGGAATTTGTTATCCTATGAAACAAGAAATCAGAAGGGAGGGCAAGGCCACAGCTGGCAATTCAGTGGTTAAGCCAGTGGCTCAACAATAAAATCAAGGTCACAGGCTTTCTCTGCCTTTCTTCTCTGCCATCTGCATCATGCTAGCTTCCATCCTCATGCTTATCCTATGGAAGTTGCAAGAGAACTGCAGCACTTTCAAGCATCTTAATCCCATAGGTTTAGAAAAATCAGAACATTCCTTCAAGAGTCCCTTTTATAGAATGAGACAAACTTTCTCAGAAGCCTCCCAGCAGAATTTTCCTAATATTTTGTTTGCCAGATTGTGTTACACACTCACTCCTAAACCACTCACAGCCAAAGGGAACAGAGCAGCAGTGATTGTCTTCAATACATTAATATTTACCCCCACAGGGGCTATGGACGGACCAAAACAACATGGCCTCATGACACCTGAATAATGTAGGTTATTTGTGGCAGCGAAGTATGGAGGGAGGCTGGTGGTTAGGCAGTCAATTGCATTGCAGCAAGCCTTGTCCTAATAATCCTTGTGTATTATCAGTTCCACATAATATATATGTTATTAAATATTTCCTTCCAGATTTGGAAATCAGTCATGCTGTTGATGCATATTCACAATGCAAAGCCAAAATGCAACTGATGTGCCTTATTTATCTGGCAGCAATGATCAGGGCTTAGTAACCCACAGACTAGCTGTAAGGTGCATCTATATTATGACTGTCCAATGCATCCCTCTTCTGCAGTGTAGGGTATACCTGCCTCAGTCCCTGTTCTGTTGCTTATAACAGAATATCGGAAAGTGGGTAATTTATAAAGAAAAGGAATTTATTTCTTACAGTTATGGAGGTTGGGAAGTCCAAGGTCAAAAGGCCATCCTGGTGAGGGCCTTCTTGCTGGTGGGGACTCTCTGCAGAGTCCCGAGGCAATGCAGGATACAACATGGTGAAAGGATGGAGCATGCTGGCTTAAGTCTCTCTTTCTCTTCTTATAAAGCCACTAGTTGCACACCCATAGAACTCATTAATCCAGTAACCCATTAGTCCTTAATTTATGAATGGATTAGTCCAGTCATGAGGGTAGGACCTACCTCTTAACACTGTCACTTTGGGGACTAAATTTCAACATGAGTTTAGGAGGGGACAAATGTTCAAACCATAGCAACATTTGTTTTGGGACAAATTCATCTCAAACCAGATGCTATTGGATCTGGTTTGAAACCACTGGTTCCTCACTTTGCCCACAGCAAAACAGAGCCCTAAGACACAGATTCAACTGTTCATGATCTGGAGAAACCTGGTAGAGGAGCAGAGCAGTGAGAGAGAGAAGACGAAGCAGCCAGTAACAGTAAATCATCAAGCCACTGCCGCTGTGGGCAGCTGCACCCTAATCCTGCAGGGGAAGCTGGGGAACAGTGTGGAACTTAGCTGGGAGGCATTGCACCTAAGGAGTCAGGGGCTGGCACAAGGGGAAGTAAGTTAAGTGAGAGCCTGGTGCCAGGTATGCATGGAGAACAACACCATGCACCAGGATGAAGGGAAGAGGGTGTGTACTGATGAGCACTGGGGAAGACAATCTGGACGGGATGGGGCAGTCTGGAGAGGTACAGGGATCCAGAGTATAGATGCCACTGAAAGGTAGGTTGAGAAGCTTGGATTCAAGTGACAGGCGCTTACATGCCATTGACAGCTTCAGAAATGAGGAACAAAGTCCTGGGCTTGGATGGAGACTAAGAGCAGAGAGAGAAAGATAAAAGGGAAAATCATTTTGGAGAAAGGATGAATAGGACCAGGGCCAGATCCAGGGCCAGGTGACCTGTAGTCACACAGCACCCTGAGCTCACAAAGGCTGGCACCTAGCTTAATGCTCTGCTACTCCCCTCTTGAGATTCTTAATCTTATCTTTGAGTGTGTTTTCTATGTAAAGTTTGATGAGAAATGAAGCATGCTGTGGAGTGGGGGACCTTGCAGCCTTGGCTCACATGAAACCCACCTTCACCACCTCCCCTGCCCAAGCCAGCAGCACCACATCTAAGGCCAATGACAGAATGAGCCCCCACCCAGATGTTAGCTTGACCCAATGTGGAGATCACGCATTGGCCATGGATTGGGCATTGCCTTTGGAAAGGAGGTGTGCCTGCCTGCCTCAGTTCCCTCACTCTCAGCTAGGACATGAATCCCAAGTTGGTGGGCAGGGGGTGCGAGGGTGGCAGCAGGATGCTTTTGAGGGTCTGCATTTGCCTGTGGACCCTTTCCTTTTTTAGGAGAAAACCAGACATTAAATTACAAGAAAAACAAACAAAAATTATCATTACAGCTCGAGAAAGAAACCACTGAAGAAATGAAAAAGCTTTATAGTTTAGTATCTTTAACAACACTCTTTTTCCTGCTTTTTGAAGAAAAAGTCCCCATGTTTTCATTTGCAGTAGGTTTTTCAAATTATGCAGCCAGTCCTGGATAGGAATGAGTACCTAGTGGAGGGGAAAAGCGTGATGAATCAAGATGGTGCTAAAGTTTCAATGGTGGATGATGGGGAAATCTGACAAAACTCAACATGTTTATGGAGAGAAGACAGAAGACAGGTGTGGGCTCAGAGTTAGAGTGCCTGGATTCAAATACAGTGCTATTTAATAGCTGCCTGTTACCTTCCTAGACAAGTGATTTAAGTCCAACCAGATTCATTTTCTTCTTCTGTCAAATGGAGGAAAACAAATATGTTAGTTATCTCTCTCTCATTTCTTGTAAGGATCCATGGAAAATGCTGAGCTTTGTATCTGCCACATGGGAAATTGGTATTGTTATTGGCCACCTGAGAGGTGCCTTTCATCTGAACACAGGAGCTTCTGCATTCTGAGTCATTCATGGGTGCCAATATGCCTGACAGGAGTTTTCTGGCAATTTCCTTCCCATGGGACTTCACTTTAGCCAAGCCAGAAACACCACCTCTATCCTCCACCTCCTCCCACCTCCTGACTGCCTTCTATTTTCATGAACACAGCAGCTTTGCTTCTGATGATTAATAGTCTTGGGGCCAGGCACAGTGGCTCACGCCTGTAATCCCAACACTTTTGGGGGCCAAGGCAGGTGGATCACGAGGTCAGGAGTTCAAGACCAGCCTGGCCAATATGGCGAAACCCCATCTCTACTAAAAATACAAAAATTAGCCTGGTGTGGTGGCGTGAACCTGTAGTCCCAGTTACTTGGGAGGCTGAGGCAGAAGAATCGCTTGAGCCCAGGAGGTGGAGGTTGCAGTGGGCCAAGATCGTGCCACTGCACTCCAGCCTGGGCAACAGAGCGAGACTCTGTCTCAAAAAAAAAAAAAAGTCTGGGATCCTGGACAATTCCTAAAGGAGGCAAAGAAGGACACCTTTACAGTGAATGGGGTGGGCCCATGCAGAGCCTTCAAAAAATGTCTACAAGAAATACCAAGGCTAGCACTGTTGTGGGTATGGAGAGCAAATGAGGCAAAGAAATGGCTTTCAGCACTAGGCAATACATGGTAGCTATACCTGCTATGAATAATAATAGGAAGAGCTAGAATTGAAACATTGAGATTAGATGTGTTTCTACCTCATTCTGCCATAGACAGCTAAATGTGGCAAAATAATGTCCTCTCAGATAAATGTTGGCTATAAAATTCAGTCTTGAATCTCTAACAATTCGATTGGCACAATTACAGGAAGAAGCCAAATCATAGCTCTGCTAAGGACCTGTGGAGTCCACTCAGTGCGACCTTTCATTTTGCAGTTAAGGAAAGTAAGGACTAGAGAGGTGCAACATCTTACTCAAAATTAAACAGAAATCCATCAGTATCTTTCAACTAGAAGTTGATGCCATTTTCATTGCATGTTATGTGAAACATGTATCTATTAAAAGCATTATGATGATTTTAAAACACACCTGCACATTCTTTTAATTCTTTCCATCCAGAAGTTGAGCTTAGTTCTCCTCCCATTAAATTTGGGCCAATTGTAGGGACTTCACTGGTAACCAGTAGAATATAGCACAGCTTTTGAAGCTATGAGAAAAGCCTCTGTTGCTTCTGTCTAATTCTCTTGGGTCACCTGCATTTGGATCACTGAACTGCCACAAGACCACCATGTTGTAAGGAAGCCCAGGCCATATGAAGAGGCCACATGAAGGTGAAACAGCTGATAGCCTCAGGTGAAGTTCCAGGCAACAGCCAGCATCAACTGCCAAATTGAGTCATGCTCCCCATTCTGCCTTTGACTCTTCTCAGCTCAGCCCCGAGACATTGTGGAACACAGACAAGCCATTCTCACTGTGTCCTTCTCTGAATTGCTTACCCACAGAATTTTTGAGCATAATAAAATGGACGACTTTTTTGCCACTGTGTTTTAGGGTGATTTGTTAACCAGCAGTTGAAACAGGAGCAGTATTTTTGTTCTACTACAGACTTTTGGATGGGAAGCAAAAAAGAAAAATTCATTCCTAGTCTATTTTACTTTCACTCAAGGCCAACTAAAGCCAAAATACTGTATTTGGTTTGAAAAGAGAAATAAAACTGGGCTCTGCATTTTTACTTTCTGCAGCACAGATTCTTTGAGGAACAAATAGAAGGCAACCCCAAGAGGTTTTTCTTTTTTAAATGTCACGAGATTTTTCAGATGATAAACGTTTGCTTGGCAGTATAGCTCCCAAGCAAATATCAGGCAATTCATTAATCACACATATACAACAATTTTTCTGTGGAGAAATTTTTTCATTAAAAATGCAAATACTTTAAATGCTAAAAATACTTTCCAGGCTTTAAACATCTCTTAAAAAGTATTTGAAAATATGAGTAACAAAGGGTTTCTCTGCTCTAAAGTACAATACAGCTGATTTACTTTTATAATGTAAATATCATTTTTTCTCCTAATGCTGAAAGCCAAGTAAACAGCAAGGTGGGCTGAGGGCTTGTGTGGGTCAGATGGGCTTTTGGCAGTCACTGAGTTTGCCTGATGAAAGTCTAGAGGGCAGACAGACACAGTCAGCAACACGGAAAACCAAGGCAGTATACTCAGTATTTTTATTCATTTCCTAGGGCTGCTATCACAAATCACCTCAAACATGGAAGCTTAAAACAACAGAGATGTATTATCTCACGGTTATGGAGGCTAGAAATCCTCAATTAAGGTGCCGAGAGGGTCATGGTCTCTCTGCAGGTTCCAGGGGCGGCGCCTTCCTGGCCTTTCTGGCCTCTGGTAGTGGCTGGCAATGCTTGACATGACTTGGAGCCACACCGCTCCCATCTCTGCTACGCGGTGTTCTCCTCTGTGTGTGTGTCCATGTCTCCTTTCCTCTTCTTATAGGATACCTGTCATGTTGGATTAAGGGCCCCCGTACTCAAGTACGGCCTCATCTTCACTCGATTATATCTGAAAAGACCCTATTTCCAAATAAGGTCATGTTCACAAGTACCAGGGGTTAAGACATCAACCTAGCTTTTAGGGAGACACGGTTCAACCCACAGCAGTGTCCTAAACAAAAAATCTAAATAAACAGCTGTGGTAGCAGGAGGAGATGAGGATTAATCCGGGGCACCCCTGCTGCTGCTTTGCAGGTGGCCCGAAGACCCTGGCTGTAAATACCGACTGGCTGTGAAGCTGTGCAAAAGTGACTTCCCTCACCAGTCTCAGAGTTCTTACCTGTGAGTGGGGGCTGACTGAGACCAGTGGCCCTGGGCAGGCCCTGCGAGCACATCCTCCTGCAAAATGCTGACACCCAGGCTGCACCCCAGCCAGCTGAGCCAGAGCTTGCATGTTACCAGATCTCTCGATGATTCTGTGCACATTAAAGCTTGAGGACTACCTAACACAGTTCTTGGGGTATAATGATTTGCCAATAAGTGCTATTCCCTTCTATTCATAAACAGCACAAAAACACTTCAATAAAACAGCTGAGTTTACATTTAATTTAATAACTATGGACTGCAATGAAAGGGAGAAGGGAGGAAAGTAGGCCGTGTTTAAATTAACTTCCTCCTCCAGAAGGAAACTGGCTAACAAACAACAGGCTGTGTGAGACACTAACTATGGGGACTCTTTTGAATATCTCAGCTTTCTTTTTTTACTTAAGGAAAGATTGCTAGGCTCAAGTGGGAAAAAGCCGTTCAGAGAGAGGAGGTAGCTCCGATACATTTTTTTGAAAGGTCATGTTAACTGAAAAAAACAAACAAACACAGGAGTTTAGAGATCATTAGTGTATAATTCTAATGAGAATTTAAATATATATGCACATTAAAATCTAAAAACAACAACCAACGAAATAAAAATGCTTGGAAGTCATCTCTACCCCTCTCCGAACAACAACAAAAACAAGCTGAAAATCAATCACTTTTCTTAGATCCATCACAGAACTGAGGTGGAGGATAAATCAGCACCCTGAAAACGGAAGAGATGGGTGGGTAGGGAGAGTGCAGATCAGCTAGCCGGAGGCACAGGCCACTGGAGCTGGTGAGAACACTTGAAGGGTGCAGCTGACAAATCGCCAGGGGCTGAGGGTGGACTAACATGAGAGTTAAAAACTCCTGGGGACCCTAGAGCAGGGTTGTGTGACATATTTTTTTTTCCTCCAGGAACCCCACCAGGTTCTCATGGTGAATATATCCCATGCATGGCCAGAGAGAAGGGAAGAGTAACCATTTTGAAATACGCCCAGATCATTCTTCACAACAAACACCAACAAGCCAGAGCTTTATCCAATTTGGGGGAAAGGAAATGACCCAATTGCAGTCCCCTCTAGCCTGCCTTTTCTGGCATGAGAAGAGAAAAACCATCAGAGAAACACTGGTGAAGGTCACAGCCTGGGGTCACAGGTTCACTGAAACACTGAGACCTGGTCATAGGATCATGAACTGGTTCCCCATCCCACATCTTATCCCACATCAACAGGGCTCCCATATAATAGCAGGGGGGTGCAGCACAATAAAACTTCAAGGACCAGACTCCTAAGAAAAAGTTCCTGAGAAACCCACAAACAACAGGAGAGCCAAAAACCAGGACCAAGGACAAATAAGCTTCTGACACGTACAGCTACAGGGGACAGTAAGCAAAGACTAACTTTTAGCCAGAAAAACATCAAACTTCTCACCAAAGGCCTGTCTGCTTGAGTTCTCATAACCCAGTACATCATCATGTCTGGCTTTTCACAAGAAATTACAAGACATGACAGAAGGCATGGAAAAAAAACCATCTGAAAAGATAAAGCAAGCATCACAGTCAGACTCAGATATGGCAGAGACTTCAAAATCATTATATCAGGAATTCTAAGTAACTGTGGTTAAAATGTTAATGAAAAAATTGGACAACATGCAAGAACAGATGGGTAATATAAGCAGAGAGATGAAGATTATAAGAAAGAAGCAAAGAAATCTTAGAAACCAAAACCACTTCTGTAACAAAAATGAAGCATGCACCCTGATGGGCTCATGAGTAGACTGGACACAGCCAAAGAAAGAATCAGTGAGCTTGAAGAGACATCAATAGAAACTTCCCAAACTCAAATGCAAGGAGAAGAAAAAAAAATATTTTAAAAGAAATAGAATATGCAAGAATGGTGAGACATAAAAGGCATAACACACACTAATGAATACCAAAAGGAGAACAAAGAAAGTGAAGGAGCAGAAGAAATATTTAAAGATTATAATAATGACTGAGAATTTTCTAAAATTATTAACAAAAATCAAACCATAGATTAAAGAAGCTCAGAGAACATCAAGCACAATTAATATCCCCAAGTCAACACCTCAGCATATCATACTCAGACTACAGAAAAACAAAGACCTAGAGAAAAATCTCGAAAAAAGCATGGGGTGGGGGTGGCATGGTGGAGGACACCCACCCAGAGAGGAACAAAGATGGGCATTCCATTAGACTTCTAGTCCGTAACCAGGCAAGTGAGAGAGTGGAGTAAAAGATTCAAAGATTTAAAAGAATAAAAAACTCATGTAAAATTTTGTATCCTGCAAAATTATCCTTCAAAGGTGATGGAGAAATTAAGACCCAAATCAACAAAACTGAGGGAATTTGTCACCAGTAAATCTGCCTTGCAAGAAATGTTGAAAGAAGTTCTTCAGAGGGAAGGAAAAAGATATAGGTCAGGAACTGTTCTCTACCTAAAGAAAGGAAGAGAGTTGGGGAAGGAATAAAAGAAAAATCTTAAGTTGTCCTTAGAAGCCCTTACGGCTGACAGTGTTGAATTTTACCTGTGTTCTTAGAAAACAGAGGAGGCTAAGAAATCTCCCATCCTTTGTGTTAAAGGAAATGACTTAACTTCAAGATCCCTCTACCCTGTATGACTTAAATTAGATTCATGGAAGTCCCCTGTATTAGTCTGTTTTCATACTGCTATAAGAGCTGCTGAAGGCTGGGTAATTTATTACTTTCGATGGCAAAAACCACAATTACTTTTGCACCACCCTAATATAAAGGAAAGAGATTTAATTGAATCACAGTTCAGCATGACTAGGGAGGCCTCAGGGAACTTACAATCATGGCGTAAGGCCATGGGGAAGCAAGGTGTCTTCTTCACAAGGCAGCAGGAAGGAGAAGTGCTGAATGAAGGGAGAAGAGCCCCTTATAAAACCATCAGATCTCATGATAACTCACTCATTATCACAAGACCAGCATGGGAGAAACCACATCCATGATTCAATTTCCTCCACCTGGTCTCTCCCTTGACAAGTGGGGATTATGGGGATTACAATTCAAGGTGAGATTTGGATGGGGACACAAAGCCTAACCATATCACCCCACCCCCGCCCCCATTTACTTACGACGGGCCAGACATGGGCCTTCCAAATTCCTATTCTTTGCCTCATAAATTAGCTGAACTATTTTTTCCCCTGAAATTAATGGAAACAAAATGCTCGTTTATTGAACTTTGGTTAAGTTTATCTCCTTTCCCCAGGTCCCAGAACCTTGGCCCACCATCAGCCTGAGTGGGTCTTCACCCACTCCTAAGAACAGGCTGGCCTCCAGAAGAATGTTCCCTGATCCACTACCCACTTTTGGGACCCCTTCATCTACTTCCTCACATCCAGTTCTTTTAAACTTGTTTATTCCTCCTATAAAAGAAAACCCCTTTTTGCCTAACTCTTGAGATGCCTGCAGATCTCATGTGTAGAGTGTTCTATTTATTACAACAGTCTCCCCGCACCCCACCACCATCCAACCGCTTCCAATGATACTTTTGAACAAAATCTCTCCTAAGTCGTGGTTTATTTGACACTGTAAATTTGGCCTCCCACTTTGGCCTGGCTCCATGTCAGAGCCTGCCAAGCTCACACTCCCATCTCGGGAATCAGCTCCAGTCACTGTCCAGTCCGAGCAAGTTGCTGGGAAGTATGTCCTTAGCCTTCTATGCTCACAGCACCAAGAGCTTTTGCTGCCTTGCTTTTCATGCACTTGAACAGAAATGACAGAGATCTCCAGGTTTGTTGCTGCTGGAACTATCAATATGTGCTTTCCCTAGTCAGGAGGTATTTTTTTCCTGCCTCTTGAGTAAAGACTTCCCTTTTTAACAAGCTTTTTTTCCCTTGTTTGTTTGTTTGTTTTTGCATACAGTCACACTCACAATTAGTCTTGCATAGCATAGGGACTCCTGACAATGGTTTTAGATGAATTGATGATCATTTGGCTTAGGAAAAAAAAATGTACGATGTGTGCAGAACTACACATTCTGAATTGAATCATAAGATAGTTTTTAGAAGCTAGAGTTCTCCAGATTTCCAGATTTTATTGCCAAAGCAGTGATGAAAGCAGTTTACTCATCTTCAAATTATGTAATATTCTGTAATTGTGAATTCTCTTTAAAACTCTTCAAAGAACCCATGCTGCTAAGAAAAGCCAGACAACACATTCCATATTGATTTGCTCATTCTGAATGTTTTGTTGAACGCCTCCCATCATGTGCTCCTAGGTCCTAGGCCTGAGATTGATGACCCCAATCTTAGACATGGACGCCGACTCCCCCAACCCCCTGCCCCGCCAACCCCCGAGCCAAAGGAGCTCACTTTTTAGCTAGAGAGATGAATATTAAATAATTAATGAACATGTTTATTTTTTTTTTAAATTTACTTTCATTGTGTTGACGTTTACCTTTAAATTATTGAACACATTTATATGTCATTTTTAAAACTTACAAATAAAGCGCTGCCAAGGAGACAACCTGCCAAGGGACTGGGAGTCAGTGGGATAGGGAGAAATGGGCATAAACTGGGTGTCAAACAGCTCAGGAAAAGTTAGGTAGGTGAGATTCTAAGAAACAACACTATAGAGAGAACAGGACCATGGTGCCCAAGGACTCCACCTACACTGTAAGTGTAAACATAACTCTCTGAGCAACTAAGATGGTATTTTCCATTAACAAGGCAATCAATACTTATGACGCTTCATGGGCATGTTGCAAAATACATCTCAAATTTTGAAAAGCTGGCAAAAACAACTGAGGATCAGTAATTTAAGAATTAGGAGTATATTAGTCCATTTTCATACTACTATAAAGAACTGCCCGAGACTGGGTAATTTATATAGGAAAGAGGTTTAATTGACTCGCATTTCAGCATGGCTGAGGAGGCCTCAGGAGACTTACAATCATGGCCCAAGGTGAAGGGAAAGCAAGGCACCTTCTTTACAAGGCGGCAGGAAGAAGAAATGAACCCAGGAGGAACTACCACTTATAAAACCATCAGATCTCATGAGAACTCACTCACTATCACGAGAACAGCATGGGGAAATCACCCCCATGATTCAATTACCTCCACCTGGTCTCTCCCTTGACACATGGGGTTTATGGGGATTACAATTCAAAATGAGATTTCAGGTGGGAAAACAGCCAAACCATATTAAGGAAGAAAGATACATTCATGCATCTCCTATTTTTTACATTAAATTGTTCTTTGGAATGATCTGGATTTGAATGATGTGTTATTTATATTTGGCTATCCTAATTATTCAAACATGAACTGAGGAAATGCTTTTATTGGAGAAGGGAATGGAGGAAGGGAGGCAACTAAAAATTTTAAGAGTCTGAAAACAAAACAAAACAAAACAAATGAAGCCAAACTTATACTCAGGATAAAAAACCACGCAACTCTTTTCTTTCAAGGTGTATTCGGCATATATTTATCGAGGTTAGCTAACCCATAGGGCGTCAGTGGACACAAAACAGTCAAGATGCCAAGAATTTGGATTCTGGTGGCAAAAAAATAGTCAATAAAGAAATACATGAGAAAATAAGGTGAGTTCGGGGAGTGTGAAATGTCAAGATTTTGATAATTATACTACAAAATGCAGGCATAAAATGTGTGTGTTCCTCATTCCTTCAATGCATCCTCAGAGATGATCCCTGGTAAATTAAGGGCTTTCATGCACTTTTTCCTTTTTTTTTTTTTTTTTCTGGGGGCAGCCAAAAGACATGGCCAGAGCCTGAGCAGGATAAATATCATCTTTTTTTTTTTTTTTTTTTAGACAGAGTCTCGCTCTGTCACGCAGGCTGGAGTGCAGTGGCCCGATCTCAGCTCACTGCAACCTCTGCCTCCTGGGTTCAAGCAATTCTCTGCCTCAGCCTCCCGAGTAGCTGGGATTACAGGCACCCACCACCACGCCTGGCTAATTTTTGTATTTTTAGTAGAGACGGGGTTTCACCATCTTGACCAGGCTGGTCTTGAACTCCTGACTTTGTGATCCACCTGCCCCGGCCTCCCAAAGTGCTGGGATTACAGGCATGAGCCACCACGCCCGGCCCAATATCATCCTCTTTTAAAAGCTCCATAATCCCCTCTACATCTACATCCAATCTCTAGTGGTCTTGTAAGAAGAGGACAGACGTACAGTAAAGATGGAGACAGGGACTAAAGGCCAAGGAATGCCAGCAAGCACCAGGAGCTAAGTGAGCGGCAGTGAACAGATTCTTTTCCAGAGCCTCCAAAGGAACCAACTTTGCTGACATTTGATTTTGGACTGCTGGACTCCAGAACTGTAAGTGAATAAATTTCTGTTCATTTAAGACATCAGTCTGTGGTAATTTGTTGGGGCAGCTCTAGAAAATTTATACACTAACTCATTGGAAATAACTATCTTTATCATTAAATAGACATCATTCTGGATTATATATATAATATACATATATATAAACAAAATTCCAGATGTATCTATATATCATATCATATATTCACACCATATATGGATATAGAAACGATATATATCATTCCCACTGGATAGGTACAGATATGTACAGACAGATGGTTAGACTGACAGAAATATTTCTACTATAATGGGGGTAATTCTATACATTCTATATTAAATGTGATTTTACTTGAATGTATCTGAAGTAAAAGAATAGATCTATCCTTCTATTGTATCGTTTTCCTATTTCTGTCCTAAAATCTTGTCGTTCAGTTTATTTAGTTTTGTGTAGCGCAAACACGTACTATTTGCTACAGTCTAAATGTTTGTGTGCCCTCCCAAACCCAGATGTTGAAATCTAATCACCAATGTGATGGTATTAGGAGGTGGGGCTGCTGGGAGACGATAGTATTAGGAGGTGGGGGCTGCTGGGAGATGATGGTATTAGGAGGTGGGGTTGCTGGCTCTGCCCTCATGAATTGGATTAGTTCCTATCTTAGTCCATTCAGCCTACTATAAGACTACCTCAGACTGGGTCATTTATAAACAGCAGAAATTTATCACTCAGAGTTCTGGAGGCTGGGAGTCTAAGATTAAGGCACCGGCAGATTCAGTGTCTGGTGAGGCCTCACTCTCTGCTTCATAGATGACACCTTCTTTCTATGTCTTCACATGGTAAAGAAGGGGTGAACGAGCTTCCTTGGGCCCCATTTATAAGGGCATTGCTATGGCTTAAATGTACGTGTCTCTCTAGAATTCCTGTGTTGGAGCCTAAAATCCACTATAATAACATTAAGAGCTGAAGCCGTTTTGAAAGTGATTAAGAAATGAGGCTCCACCCTCTTGAATGGGATTAGTATCCTTATAAAAGAGGTTGACAGGAGTGTCCTAGTTCCCCCACCTTTTTTTTGCCCTTTTGCCTCCATCGCTTCCCTCATGTGAGAACACAGTGTTCGTCCCTTTCTGTGGACCCAGCAACAAGGCACTGTCTTGGAAGCAGATAGCAAGCCCTTATCAGACACTGAATCTGCTGGTACCTTTATCTTGGACTTCCTAGCCTTCAGAACTCTGAGAAATAATGTCTATTATTTATCAATCACTCAGTCTAAAGTATTCTGTTGCAGCAGGGGGAATGGACTGAGATAGGCACTAATTCCAGTTATGAGGTTAGAGCCCTCATGACCTAATCAATATCCCAAAGCCCCACCTTTTAATACTATTGCACTGGTGATTAGGTTTCAACATATGAATTTGAGGGAACACAAACTTTCAGACCCTAGAGGTGCCACTAAAAGAGAGCTCAGAGAGCTAGCTTGCCCCTTCCATCATGTGAGGGCACTGTGAGTAGGTGCCTTCTGTGAGTCACCTGTGAATCTCTGGGTCCTCACCAGCGACCAGATCAGCTAGCACCTGGATCTTGGATTTCCAACTTTCAGAACTGTGAGAAATAAATTTGTTGTCCATAAGCTGCCTAGTTTATGGTATTTTGTTAGAGCAGTCGACACAGACTAATACACTACTCTTCTTTGTTTCCAAGTTTTATGGATAATTATGTGATCTTCCATATAAAACTTAAAATTAATTAGTTCTAAAACACATATCCCCAAGAGAATTTGGGACTCTCATGAGAATTGCACTAATTTTGTAATTTGACTTGGGAAGAATTGACAATATTTTTGATACTGACTACTCATCTAAGAATACAGCATGTTTTACATTTACTAGGGCCTTATTACTGCCTTTTCAGTAAAGGTTTATAATAAAGATGGTGTAACTTGTTAAAGTTTATTCCTAAGTATTTTATGGTTTCTGTTGCCATGGTGGAGGAAATATTATTTCATTTTTAATACGTTTTTGCTTATTCAAATAATTCTAATTTTTCTTCTACTTAGTTAAGCTTTATTATTGCACTCAATTTTAAAATTGAGGCGCCTAGATTTTCAAGGGTTCCTGTTATCTGCAAATATTAACATTGCCTTTTCCTTTTAGGGCTCAACAATGACACAGTTTGTTGTACTACATAGGGACGAAGCTTTTCGTGGCTAGGGTTGAGGAGGGCTTGCTGGTTATGTGCAAGGGCTTTGCACAATATGACCTAGGTTCACGTCCCTGCTCTGTCACCTACTAGTTGTGTGACCTTTATTTAACCTCTGTGGACCTCAGGGTCCTCATCTCTGAAACGTGGATAATAGTAGCACTTAATTCAAAATTGTAAGAATTAAGCACTTGTTAATACATTAAAGCATTTAGAAGGCACATTAAGCCCTGTAGTAAGCATTAGGTTACATTCATCAAAACCTGCTGCATACTTACCTCCTGCAAGTCTCATAAGCACTTCAGAAAGTGTGGTGTCTCCATTCTACGAATGAGGAAACTAAGCTCAAGGCAGCAAGTGATGAGTGCAGGGTCACTTGGAGATACATTTTAGGGCTGCCCCACAAGACCAGCTCCTAGAAAGTAATGCAATCAATCAACTTCTGAGAGGCGGGACTTAAATCTCATTAAAACGTGCTTAATTCATTCAACATGGCGTTGGCATCTTACCAGGGAGGAAAAAAAAAACAAGAGTACGCCAAGGCGAAAAGGAGAGTCTCCATTTATTGCGTCTCAGACTTCCGCCAAGATGGGCGAAAAAAACGAGTCCGCTCGGAAGCGCTCGCCTGCCTTCGGCAAAAATCGTCAGGAGGCGGGGTCCACGTTTCGGCACGTTCCTCGCACGGCATTGTGGGAAGGGCGGCCGGTGCAGCCACAGCTGCCATCTTAGGGGCGCCTTGCGCTGCGGCTTTCTCGTTGGAGGTGGCCTTCGTGGCAGCTGTAGACGTCGGGAAAAGGCATAAAGTCCGTTGGCCGACACCTTTCTTTCCTCCGGCCTCGGTAGAACCGCCAGCCCGCGTCCGAAGGCGGAGGCGAGGGGAACTGGCCGCGTGAGGGGCCTGAGGCGAGCGGTTAGAGCGTCGCCCGGAAGGATGGGCCGGTCTCGGAGCCGGAGCTCGTCCCGCTCCAAGCACACCAAGAGCAGCAAGCACAACAAGAAGCGCAGCCGGTCCCGGTCGCGATCCCGGGACAAGGAGCGCGTGCGGAAGCGTTCCAAATCTCGGGAAAGTAAACGGAACCGGCGGCGGGAGTCGCGGTCCCGCTCGCGCTCCACCAACACTGCCGTGTCCCGGCGCGAGCGGGACCGGGAGCGCGCCTCGTCCCCGCCCGACCGCATCGACATCTTCGGGCGCACGGTGAGCAAGCGCAGCAGCCTGGACGAGAAGCAGAAGCGAGAGGAGGAGGAGAAGAAAGCGGAGTTCGAGCGGCAGCGAAAAATGTGAGTGCCCACGGGGGGAGGGCCCGGGGCGTGCGGAGAGCGGGGCGCGGGCCGAGGGCGTGGGGCCGGGGCGGGACGGCGCGGGCCGGGAGAATGGCGGGGACGGTCCGGGGCTGGGGACCCGGCGCGGGAACGGGCCGGAGAGGCGGCGGCGGGGCGGGCAGGCTTGGCGTTTGGAAAGCTTGGGGTGGGACAGACCCACGAGTTGTTTGGGATGGAAAATTCGAGGGCTTGAGCAGAAAGGGCTTAAATAAGAGAAGGCGATTTTGGCGCGAGAGAGGAGTGGTGTCCCGGAAGTAGGGGTGGAGTTCGGAGTGAGGTCGGAGAGCTGCGTCGTTTTGTGAGGCCCGGAGCGAGCCGGCCTGCACATGTGGAGGGTGGTGAGCGTATGCTGGTCAGCTTGAGAAGGAGAGAGAAGGGAATTAACCTTTGAGATGCGAATCACAGCTGGCCAGAAGCATTCTTCTATTGAAGCTCAAATTTGGGACAGGACCTAACTACTGTCGGGAATCATACACTTTAGGTGGTCCGCCAGAAAAATGCATTTTCCCTCTAGTGTATTCCTATTGTTAAGGTGTTGGGATTGCTTTTTTCCCCTTGAGCCTACACCCTCACCCCTTCTTTGAGATGTTAAAAAAAAAAAAGATACACCCTAAGTGTACAGTGCGATGAGTTTTTTGACCTCTGAATTCACCTGTGTAATCACCATCCCAAAGCCTACCCTTTTTTTAACTTGCTTTCTATTCCTCTAGCAAACACGTGCAGTTTTGTTGTTTCCCTTACACTGTGCTTCTTCAGAAGACACTTGAATAGTTGCTTTTATTTTGGCGTTGCTCACATGAAGGATATTAGTGAAATCTAGAGTTAGAGTGTGTTTCCGAAAATGTCAGCTCCCAAGTATTTCTGGTTATGAAAGTAGGTGTGGATAAATAATACCAAACTAAAGGAATTTTGGGGTTTTAAAATTTAGGGATTTATTGTGTGTTTTGCTTTATGATCGTCGTACTTTGATGCTCTGGGTATTCAGTTTCCAAAAACCACATTGAAAAGTAGATTTGAACAGTCCTACTAACTCCCTATTCAACCAGCCATACTTGGTCAGTTCTTCAGTGAATATTTAGAAAGTGCTCATGAAGCAAGAACGTAACTGAATTTATGATTTTCTCGAGGTGAGTTTATGTGTACTGAATTGACTGCAGGGTTTGTAGTTTTCTGTAGTGGGGTTTGTGTTAGGTAGATTTTCCAGCACACACACAGCTTGTTTCTAAAACCAAAGTTACTAAAAGGTAGGACTGGAGCACTAATATTACAGAGGAAGTTGTACCTGGAGCTGTTTTGCTTCCAACACTCCTTTGAAACACATGCAACACTCATTTTTCCTGTACTTAGAACTGTCAATGATATGTATGAAAACAAAGTTCAAGTAATTGTTTCAAATTAAACCTTGATTTTGTAGAATACAACTTTTGGGTCTGCAACAAGGCCCTTAGCTATAAAGATCTCAAATAGCTCTCAATAGATGGATGTATGAAAAGTTACCTAAGACATTGCTGAGATAATTTCTTCATGTGAAAACAAAGGAGACCTCCAAAGAGTAATAACTTGCCTTTCACTAGAAAGCTAAGATATGTAGGAAAAATGAAAAGAAACTTGGTTTGCAAAGAATAAATAGAAGCATTTAGCAGGTTTCACATGGATAGCAGAGAAGAAATTCAGGAATGAAATATGGCAAATAGAGGAGCTATATGGTTCTCTGGTTTGAGAGAAGACACAAACTGCCAATAGTATTTAGGAGGGAGAAGGGACCAGGGCTGGCAGCTACCTATACTCTAAATTCCTGGGTGCCGTGCAATAGGCATTACTTAATATATTCTAATGCCTTGGAAGCAATGCAGAAGAAACAATGGAAAGACTTAAGTGTTGGAGCTTTGGGAATGTAAGGAAACAGTTTTCAGTCTACATATCCTGTTGGTTATTTTATTCATTTAACTGATGTTTATTGAGCGTTTAATAAGTGTCAGGCACTGTGCTAGGTGCTGTTAATATAAAGATGATTGGCCCTTCTCCAAGAGTTTGATCTAGCTCAAAGACAGATCATTAAATAGGCAATAATACAGTGTAGTAAATTTAGTGACAGTAATATAAACTGTATAAAGGAAGTATCCTGTGTGGGTGGATGATATAAGAATATGACAATGTCAGGCAAGGTATAGGACATATGTGGAGCACGGAAAAGAGCCTCCTCCCCCGACTCCTGCCAAAATAGAGGAAATGGTCTTAAAAGTGGAATAATCAGGTGACTGTTGACTTAGAACGCGAAGTTCTATAAATATTTAAGTCATGGAGTGACTGGAGAGGTAAATAGAGGCTGGGAATCATGTTAGGGTTATTGTATGTCATGTTAGAGCTTGGATTTCATCCTAGAAATGGGAAGGATTTTAAGCAGGTAAATGACATGGTGCCTTTTTTGTTTTGATTGTTGTATAGGATGGAAACTAAGAGGTGGGTACAGAAGTTTACACAGGAGTAGCGAGGATAGTTGTTGGAATGGAAAAGAGGGACAGATTGAAGAAACATTTAGAGTATATTAAATGGAATGTGGGACTTCAGAAAAAGAATGGTGGTTCTCATGTTTATAGTGTGGCTATTGCAACTCATCTACCAAATGTTTCAGTAACAACCATGTGGCAGGTACTGGTAAAAATGTCAGAAACTCTGTAAATAGTGGATAAGGGAGAGGGAAAGGGGATAAGAGAATGGTGCCTTCACTGTGAGCACTAGTTTTGGATATACTCTACTGAGTTTATCCAGAGTTGATCATGTGAGACTGAAGCCTAGCTGAGAGGGGCTTCACTGAATGTCAGTGAAACCTTGAGAGTATATGGAATGACCCAGGGAGAGTGTGGAGAGAGGAGAGCGGTTCATTCAAGGAACTGAAAGAACCTTAGGACATGCCTGTATTTGCAATTAGGAAGAGGGAGAAAAGCCTATGGTGGAAGCAGAAAGGAATATGGTAAAAATGCAAAGTGTCAAGTGCCCTTAGAAGAAATCTAGTTAGATGGAAAGAGACCGTAAAATAAGAATCAACCATTGGGTTTAACTAATTAGGAATTCTTTGGTAAGATTGGAAACCTTATTAGTTTACCACTTACAATTCTGAGTTGTTGAATAAATCACCTACTTCTTTTTTTTTTTTTTTTTTTGAGACGGAGTCTCGCTCTCTCACCCAGGCTGGAGTGCAGTGGCGCAATCTCGGCTCACTGCAAGCTCCGCCTCCCGGGTTCACGCCATTCTCCTGCCTCAGCCTCTCCGAGTAGCTGGGACTACAGGCGCCCGCCACCACGCCCGGCTAATTTTTTGTATTTTTAGTAGAGACGGGGTTTCACCGTGGCCTCGATCTCCTGACCTCGTGATCCACCCACCTCAGCCTCCCAAAGTGCTGGGATTACAAGCGTGAGCCACCGCGCCCAACCTAAATCACCTACTTCTAACCTTGTTTTTAAATCTGTGAAATGGAGATAATCTGTCTTGCTTGTTGTGAAAATTGGAGATAATGTATTTAAAGTAGGTGATACTTGGCATATAATAGTTCTCAATAAGTAATGTTATTTAATGTAACTAACTTACATGGAGCCAGACCAAGCCTGATGAATTTAAGAAGTGATCTTATGAGTTGTAATCTTAATGCTTAAAAGGTAGGCCTTTACATTTTTAAAGACTTTTACCCTCAATTTTGAATAGGCAATTCACATGGTTCAAAATTCAGTTCAAAAGATCTTCCTCTCATCCTAGTGTCCCAGCCATTCAGTGTGGTTCTTCTCACCCCGTCCCCACACCAGTAGCACCATTTTCTTAAATGCTCTTTTGAGATGCTGCATCCATGTTGTATCAACTGTTGAAAAAATAGACAACTGAAAATAACTTGCAGCAAATCAGGAAAATGTTAATGGCATAGTAACTTACTCTAGCGTGTGATGTCTAGGTTAGAATATCCTTGGTGTTCAACTGGATGACGGATTAAGAGCCTTCTAAATTAGAGTATCTACAGTGAACTGGGATCTATATAAGTGATTCTTAAAATACTTGGGCAGTCCGTTGTGAGAGCAAAGAAGAGCTTTTAGGAGGAAATTGATTATATGGAACCGCATATTTTTGGAGGTTAAGGCTCTGACAGAACGTTAAGGCATAAGACCTAGCTGATGTTAAGAATATGTATTCATTTATTTATTTATAATTTTTGTAGAGACAGAGTTTCACTGTGTTTCCCAGGCTGATCTTGAACTCCTGGCCTCAAGTAATCCTTCTACCTCAGCCTCCCAAAGTGCTGGAATTACAAGTGTGAGCCACCATGCCTGGCTTATACTTTTTTCTTTCTTTTTTTTTGGTAGTTAAATCTGTGTGCTTGTCTTTGCCCCTCTCATTTGTCTTGCAGAAACCGATGTAGGGTGGTAGTATAGTGCTTGCTTGAGATCATTAGCTTTGGCATCTGCGTAGGTTCAGAGAAACAGCTCAGCAACATCCAGTGTGCTCGAGTCCAGAAACTTCAGCTCCTTGTTCTTAGTTTCCTCGGTAAAAGTGGATACATACCCACTGCATAGGAATAATTATATGATTTAGATGATGACATGGTATATAAAGCTTTTGGCACAATATTATATGTTACCTATTAAGTAATAAGTAAATGCTGTTTGCTAATAATAATTGAGCGAGTCCTAGAAGTAAGCCCCTAGGATTGAGTTCCCACATTTTAAAGATGTTTTAAAATAATGGTGCCAGTTACTCTATAACAGTGCTGAAGTGCTGTAGCCTTATGTTTTGTTTTTAATAGTTAGCATTTTAAAGTTCATTGTGACTAGTGGTGTTTTTTTTTTTTTGTTGTTGTTGTTGTTGTTGTTTTTGTTTTTTGAGACAGAGTCCTGCTCTGTCACCCAGGCTGGAGTGCAGTGGTGCAGTGGCGCAATTTCAGCTCACTGCAGGCTCCGCCTCCCAGGTTCACGCCATTCTCCTGCCTCAGCCTCCCGAGTAGCTGGGACTACAGGCGCCCGCCACCACACCCAGCTAATTTTTATTTTTTATTTTTTTATTTTTAGTAGAGATGGGGTTTCACCGTGTTAGCCAGGATGGTCTCGATCTCCTGACCTCGTGATCCGCCTGCCTCGGCCTCCCAAAGTGCTGGGATTACAGGCATGAGCCACTGTGCCCAGCCTGACCAGTGTTTTTAAAATGCATTAGAGCACAGAGAAAATAGGACCTAGTATTATACCGTTTCCTTTGAAAACCTTGAAGATCTTGATTTAATGCTTTCATCAGTATAACACATTATTGGCAGGGGAATGGATATTCAGCAGAGGAGTGTAAGGACGACATTAGAGAAAAGAACATCATGAGGGTAACAACTACTATGGCAAGGGTTTTGAGGAGTGAATAGGCTGTTAGCTGATACCTATTTTGCAAGACACCAATGACCCACTCAAGAAAGTTCAGTGCCTCTTACGGGAGTAGGCATAATAGTGGTTTTATCATTGATTATGATGATAAATTTGCCATCAGTAAAGATGAACTCATGCCTAGTTCAGTTGTATATGTGCTCATTGGTTTGCTGAATTCAGTATATGGCGAGGGGATAAAATTGAGCTTTCCTTCAGCACTGTTTCTAAAATTTGATTTAAAATTTTTTTCTGATTACTGAAGTAGCATTTTTAATTTTACCAAGAAAAACAGCAGAAATTATATTCTTGCTAACACTTGTAGGCAAACAGTTTTGCTGTGGTACCCTGAACCCGGCCTGTTGCAAAGCTTAATTTTCATGTTGGGATGCCTTGCAGTTCCTCCAGGAACAAAGGGAGATAAGCAGCTTTGTGAGAAACTGCACTGGGTCATTTCTCATTCTCCAGTGTTTCAGTTGAGCATGGGACTTTCCAGTTGCCCTCCCTTTGGGCTATAAAGTCGCTGAGCTGTAGTTAGAATTGACTCCTTAGCAGCAGAGCAGTCCACGGCCTGCCTGTACTGCCTGTTACATGGGCCCTCTGGTTTGATGTCATCAGTGGAAATAGAAGCAGGGAACAGACATTCTGATTTGGCTTTTGCTGTAAGTAAATTTATTTGGCTCATTTTCTCCTTACTGACCAAAGCTATGGAAATGAGGCCCTGTTAGCCACTGCGCTTTTGCTGAGGGATGGCTTGACTGCCAAAAATAACCTTGAGTGTGTATCATGTCTCTTCCACCTTCACCAAATTCTTAAGATGGCAACTTTTTACTCCTAGGGCCTTCTTTCTACTTTGTGTGAAGTTTTAATTGAAACTGTGTTACATTATCCTTTTTTTAATAGTCAGTACTATGATTCACTTAATATTAATTAAAAGTCACATTGTACTGGTTTTGAAATTTTAAATATTAAGTTTCTTCTTAGGCTTCTCTACATTTACTAATTTCAGAAGAACGAACTAGCAAAAGTGTGTGTGTGTGTACACTTTATTATGAGAAATTTACATATACACAAAGGCAGATTATTATCTTTATTCTTGGGTACTCATTATCCAGATTCAACAGTTGTCAGCCTTGTTTCATTGATTAGTTTTCTTTCCTTTTGGGTGAAGTAGAGAAACAACATTTTATATGGAAATGTGATTTAATTTCTACTGAAGTTTCTGTCTGGTTTCCTTTTATATGCTCCCAGTGATCGATTATTTTTAGTATTGGGGAAGATACCTGCTGTCTTACTGAGCTGCTGTAGATAAAGACTTAAAACAACAGAGTCCCGAGAATGAGTGTTGGGCAAACATCTAGGCCCTTAAAGGAAAATATGCTTTCTCTAGTACCTACTGTCTCCTTGACAGAAGAATGTAGAGGATAAATGTAGAAACTGAGATGAATCAGATTGTTTAAGACACATTGGTATTAGTGTGTTATCACTGTGAGTAAGTAACGGGAGTTGAAAATGAGAGCCCTTGGGTGAGAATTGAATCCTCCTTAAGAATAGAGTTGAGTTGAAGTGGATTGGGGTATTTAAAGGTCACTTAGAAACTATAAAGTCTTTACTAAACAGATAAATTGAATGATTCTCATATATATGTATGTCAAATGAGTCATCAAAAGATAAAGGTTGCAGGTTTTATTTAATTTTGAGGGTTGTGAGAAAGTTGGAACATGAATCGTCCTCTTAGGATTTAGATTTACTGCAAGAGCCTCAGAATTTATTCATTCAGCACAAATTTATTGCCTCAGAGTGCTATTAACTAGAAATAGTATGAACAATATATGCAATATAAAATTTTTTAGTAACGTTAAGAAATGGATGAAATTAATTTTAGTGTATATTTTTATCCAAAATATCATTTTTAACATGCAATCAAATAAAAATAGGAGATCATTTATATTCTTTTTCTTCATACTAAATTTCAGTTCGGACCAGACACATATGACTAGTGGCTATCACTGAATATCATTGGTATGAAATGTGCAGGATTTCCACAGTGGTGCCTTGATGAATGTCAGTAATTTCAGCACAGAATTTTATTTTGAGTAAATTGGTTTATAATATCAAAATGGGATTGGAGTAATTAAAACTGTAGTATCATGCTTTATTGAACTTTTTCTGGTAATAAAAATATATTTTTACCCACTTTCCCATTTCTAGAGGAGCTTTTAATTGAAAATCAATTAACAAAAGGAAGAAAAGACATAGTAAGGAACTATAAAGCTAAAGAACTTCAGTTCAAAACTTAAGTTGGTCATATTTTCAGTAAAAACTATACACTATTACTCCAGCAGTCTGAATCTCTTCAATCTGTGTTTATTCTTTCTTTGCTTAGCGGGAAATGAATTCAGCCAATCTGAGTTGCCTGCTACATAATTTCTCGTTACTTCTCTGTAGCTCAGCCCCACACGAAGGGATTGGCAAATGAGCAAATCCATATTTTTTAACAACTTGTCCTCTGATTATAAAGTCGATAACAGAAGTAGATTTTCTGTTTCAGATTTATTGTTCCTAAATTAGAACTAATGAATTAGGCTCTTTGTATATACCTGTTCTCGTATTTAGAATATGATAAAGGAAAAAAAGATTTTATATTCATTTGTATTTCTGTATCAGTTAACATCTTGGTATCTGTCATTTCCTTAAATGTGACATGAAAATGAATTCTGAAAAAATCACTGAATAATACCAGGCTCAATGGCTTGATAGACTTAAAACTAGTTTTGTTTAAATTTATAGTTTTAAAAATAAATATCTAACTCGTTTTTTTCACTTTGTTTGCTAGTCGACAGCAAGAAATAGAAGAAAAACTCATCGAGGAAGAAACAGCACGAAGAGTGGAAGAATTGGTGGCAAAAAGGGTGGAGGAAGAACTGGAGAAAAGGAAGGATGAAATTGAACGAGAAGTTCTCCGAAGGGTGGAGGAAGCCAAACGCATCATGGAAAAGCAGTTGCTCGAAGAACTCGAGCGACAGAGACAAGCTGAGCTTGCAGCACAAAAAGCTAGAGAGGTAACGCTCGGTCGTTTGGAAAGTAGAGACAGTCCATGGCAAAACTTTCAGTGTTGGGTTCTGCCTCCTGCTCAGTTCAGAAAGAGATGGAATACAGACTATCTAATTCCTTTCTCGTCTAAACTTAACATTGCTGCGAAAGTTAATTTTTTAGCCTATTCAGAAGTGCTGACTGATAACTTAAAAGTTGGAAGCTTTTATAAAACATATTCAAGGATACTTTTTGATTTAATGGAACTGGCTATTTGAGAAGTGTTTGAAACTTTTGCCATGGCTGCAGGACTTACATTCTTTTTTGGGAGGACGGTGGGGAGACAGGGAGTGGTAAAGGGAAAAGGTTAAAAATCCACCTGTGGTTGTATATTCTTCTATTCTGTCACTCTGTTACCTAGACTGTGAGAGGCTTTTGCCTTCAGTCAGATTAAAAAGAGCAGGGCCTAACATTGAGTGATAGCACCTGCTTTGATAAATAGGTTTTCTCACTCTTCTTTTTTTCCTTCTTTTATCCCTCACTCCTTCCCCTAAACCCTGCTTCAGCACAGTGGACTAATTCTAGCATTCTGATCATAAGGCCCTCCATTTTCCTAATGTGTTTCAAGGAATCTTTTTAGGAAAAATATCCAGATTATTCATCCACTTTTTTTAGTATCTACTAACAACTCCTTTTTTTCTCTAGAGAGTTATGAAGGAACAGGTTGTCCTTGTCTGGAGTCAAGCTAAACACATGATTTGTTTTATCAGCAGCTGGAGCAGAAGTTGAAAATGTCTTTCTGTGAGACAGTAATTTGCTACTGAAGCTTTATAGCTTGTTTGCACTGATTACTCCAGGATCCAAAAACTTGGTGAAAGCCACTGAAACACTCAAGGCAAATTACTTTACAGCCCTGAGTGTCTGTCACCATAGTTTGCATAATGAATATGAATCCCATTGGTGTGTGATGTAGGAAATCCTGTAGTTGTATTTTCTTGAACTAAAATATTTGACTCAAAATAATTAAGACTTATTGTCATTTTTCATCTTGGCATTATTGTGGACAAGTTGACATATTAAATCTCCTTGCTTTCTGGTAAGCTTAGCTTTTAAAATGCATTTTCCCTTGTCCTGTCTTTAACTAGATATACATGCTTATATTTATAGTGGGTTTCACAGACTATAAAATTGAATGTATGAAATTTTTATTTGTATCAGTGCTTTTAATAATGAAGATATTTTTGGAGTAATGGTGCTGTCTTGTAGCGAGTTATTAATCATAGTAAGATTTTTTTCTCTTCATTTGCTTTTTTTGTTTCATATTAACAATTTTTTTTTTACACGGACACAACCCTCTGACAGTCTTTCCAAATATTAAAATCATTTGAATATGTATGCTGTGATCTGAACACTGCTCAAGCCCATCAAGCAGTCTTCATACAGTTTGCATTATAAAATCTCATTAAATTCTCCAAGAAAAAATAAGTTGAAGAGTTTTATTTCCTGACCATGCATCCCCTGGATTTCTGAGTTTCAGTTCAGATTGTAGATGACAATATAAGCTGCCTTCCGAAATTGTCAACATCTGAATGTTAAGTCCATTTTCCCCATGGAAGAAGCCCGTAGTTCCATGAAGTATGGATTACCATTTGTATTTTTCACTAACAGTAAATGTATTTTTCTTATTAATTGTTTGCCTTAGGAATGATGAATTACATTTTTTGTTCCTTCTTACCATAAACATCTGCATTCCTCAGCTCAGCCTTCCTTGTATGTTGTTTCTTTATAAATGGTTGAGCTGCTGATGCAGGTATTGCCAAGCTAACAGTACAAATCATTTTAAAGAGGAAGCTGGCGCGTATGGCAGCCGAGGAGCACACTCTGCAGGACACTGGACAAGACAGTAAATATTCAACTTTTAATGCTGATTAAAGGAGTATAGGTAAAGAATACGTAGGTATACATAATTGGTGAGACAAATATTCACTTTATTTATATTTTATATATTATTTTTTTAATTTGGTAAATACTATCCAGTTTTGTAGTTGTCCTTGTTGATTTGTGTGATATTAAAGTATTAGTAATAATTGCCAGGAAACTATCATTAGGGAGGGTTTAGTTGGTTACTGTTTGGACTGGGAGGGATGATTTAAATTTAGTGCTAGAAACCAATTTTAGTGACTGCACAGTTTATCATTTGTCAGACAGAAGGTAGCTATAAAGCTACCCTGTAAGTCATATCAAAAAAGTTCAGAGGAAGATTAGTAAATATTTATCAATAAAAATAAACATTTTGTTTTTCTAATATCTTAACATATCCTCCCCTTTAGGAGGAAGAACGTGCAAAACGTGAGGAGCTAGAGCGAATACTGGAAGAGAATAACCGAAAAATTGCAGAAGCACAAGCCAAACTGGTAAGTGTAAAGCATACGTGAAAAGTGTTTTGTATTTTGCTTTATTTCCCTTTTTCAGATTTTGTGGATTGATTTTTGTGCCCTATAATTTGACTTATTTTGGGGGGATTCTCTGGACTAACTTTAAAGGCTTTTTGAGGCAAGGATAGGAACAATTGAGATTTTTACTTCCAATCTGGACAGAACTTCAAAATTTGCAGTGATTTTAAAAAACAAGTTTTCTGGGGAAATTGTTTTGTTCTCTATCCCCAATTTTTTCTTTCCTAACCTCATTCACATTTCTCCTATGCCTAAAAAACTAATAGCAACAACAAAAGCTTGGGGGTATATTTAAACCAACTATAATATGCAGCATTTTACTTTGTATTAGTTGGCTTGTTACCAGGAGTAGATAGTATTTATTTGATAGTAAGTGCACCACAGTAATTTCCTATTCCTAGTTTATAATCTTAAGAAATACAGAGTCTTCGGTAATTATATAATATAGAAAGATGGGGGTGGGGGAAAGCAAGTTGTAAGCTCCAGTTACATGGTATAAAGAAATTTTGTGGTTATCAATGTACAGAAAAATATCCAAGTGGGTCTAAGTAGATAACAGTGGATCCCATTGAGAGTAGGGATGAAGGAAGACCATAAATAACCTTAATAAGAATGTAAAAAGTTAATATGGGGCAGTTGTTTCTAGAACATCATCTTCTGAAAAATAGTGTACTCTGGATAAGAGAGAATGCTAGAAATATTCCAGATAACTTAGTGAGCATGGCACAATGGATTCTTGGTAAATATCACCTGGTATTTGTGAAGGCCGTAATGGAATCTATTGGAAAGCCATAATCCGCTTTCCCAAAGAAAATCTTAAAATCTGCTAAGGTAGAAAAAGCAATAGGAATGTGAAATGGATGAGTCATTCTAAGTTATATTGCTGCATGCTTATGAATAAGTATGTGATAACTTTTTTTTTTTAGTGATTCCAGGATTCCATATAAGGAGAGAACCTCAGTGCAGATAGGAAGAAGAGGGAAAGTGTTCAATCTGAATTTGAGGTTAGAAGGTTGAGTGAGCTTTGAAGGGTAAATAAAATACACTCTGGTTTGTGAGGCATAGATGTTTCAGAAAAGAGGAAAAAAATATGGTTGACAGGTAAATCATTGAAGCAAAATTACTGAGCAGGTGGAACTGGACCTCCTTTTAGGACACGTTAAAGAGATTGGATAGCTGTGGTGGGTTCATTATGTGGGTGGCCTGGAAGCATGGTGTGCCCTGCCAAGATCTTGATCCCTTCTGACCCTGTGGTAGCTAGGGACGGCTTGGCCTCCTTGCATTATTCTTACAGTCCTCTATTGTTTGCCCACATGAAAAACGAAAATAAGATTTTCAGTCTGTGATCACTGGAAAAAATATTGGTAGGCATAACCTTATACTTCTCAAATGGTAGTAAAAGTTCAGTTTTTGTTTTTTAATCCCAGTTTGTCTCAGACCTCTACTTTTGCAAAATACAATTAAGATGAATTACTAGAAAAATGAGGTCATACTGCTGTAAAAACTTCTAAAACCCTTGTATTGATTTGTCCTTGTTGGGGATTGATTAGTTCGTAGATTATAAGTGGTCTGTGGGCCATGCTTAACATTAGCACTTTTCTAGATCACACAGATTTAGATTTGATCGGAGTGACACTATTCTTGCTTTGTTTTGTTTTTGAGACGGAGTTTTGCTCTTGTTGCCCAGGCTGAAGTGCAGTGGCACAGTCTTGGGTCATTGCAGCCTCCACCTCCTGGGTGGGTTCAGGCTGTTCTCCTGCCTCAGCCTCCCGAGTAGCTGAGATTACAGGCGCCCGCCACCATGCCCGGCTAATTTTTCTATTTTAGTAGAGATGGGGTTTTACCATGTTGATCAGGCTGGTGTTGAACTCCTGACCTCGGGTGATCCACCTGCCTTGGCCTCCCAAAGTGCTGGGATTACAGGTGTGAGCCACTGCTCCTGGCCTAGAGTGACACTATTCTGATGGCATGCTTGTGATAAACTTCAGTAAAAAACATATCTTAGGGAAAAAGAGGCTTGGATTTGAGAAAGTCAAGTAAGAATTTGAACATATTTAACATGGCTGCTTACAGTGTTCAATAAAGTTGGAAGCATAGTAAATTGATACTGGAGAATTTTTTTTTTTTTTTTTTTTTTTTTTTTGATGGAGTCTCTCTATGTTGCCTAGGCTGGAGTGCAGTGGCGCAGTCTCGGCTCACTGCAACCTCCGCCTTCTGGATTCAAGCAGTTCTCCTGCCTCAGCCTCCTGAGTAGCTGGGACTACAGGTGCCCACCACCACACCCGGCTAATTTTTGTGTTTTTACTAGAGACGGGGTTTCAGTATGTTGGCCAGGCTGGTCTCAAACTCTTGACCTTGTGATCCGCCCGCACCATCCTCCCAGAGTGCTGGGATTACAGGCATGAGCTACCGCGCCCGGCCAAGAAAAGTTTTTTATTTGATTCTGTTGGTAGTCATATGCTGGCAGGAAAAGTAGGGTATGCTTTGTGTATGAGGAGACAAAAAATGTATAAAGATGGCAAGGTACACATTGAGGCCCACTTCCACTTTTATTGCCTTTTTCCTTCCCCTTCCTCTCAATTTTGAACACTATTCTTTAATCTTTGTGTATGTTTATTGGGAAACATGTAAAATACATTCAAACTCCTATTAAAAGTACTTGATACCATATAATGCAAGAAGAGTGAGAAGCATTCTGGCCTCTAGAAAGTGATGAATGATGAGGGATGATCAAAGGTAACTGTTTGCTATAATCTGTATTGAGAAAAGCAACTTGATGAAAAAGTAGACAAGCCATTAAGTGCTTTTAAATAATTTAACATATTTTGGAAACAAAGACAACTCCAAAAAAAGTTACTAATACCATGGAAATATTTGGTAAGTGGTATAGGTAATGTAAGATAATGACATAGTTGCCCTGGGTGGCCTGGGAAACCTTCCTAGAAGAGGTAGTCCCTTGAGCTGGGCCCTGATGGATAGGTGGAAATTCTATTAGGAGGCGGACAAGAGTGCGAGGAAATGAAACAGGGCAAAGGCCTTTGAGGTAGTAGAATAAAACAAAGGCAAGGGCATGGAAACTTGGGATATTGGGAGAAGTAGCTGTAGTAAATGAGCAGCCATCCAACCTTATGTGTGCTAAGAAGTTTGTGTGGAAAGCGGATTATAGAAAAGTCAAGTTGATAATGAAAGTACCGTGGAAGTGGGGAGGGAGATTTCTTAAACATTTTAACTGAAAAAAATAATACAATGATGTTACAGATCAGTAAAGAAGACTAACTTCCTAATTAAAAAGGAGATTTGTACACAAGTAGGACAAGAAGCAACTACAATAAATTTCTGAAAATATATCTCAACCTCAGTAGAGAAGCAAAGAAATGTCCCCCTCTTTTCTTTTTCCTTAATAGAAATCCCCTAAAGCCATTGTTTTTCACAGTGTCCTGTGTTGGCAGATTATGATACAGATACCTCTTTACCTGATGATCATGAGAATTTAAATGGGTATAACAGTTTCTGAAGACAATTAACAGTAAATCAGTAAATATAAAAAACTTTAATTCTGTGTCTAAGAATTTATCTCATGAGATAGAATCATTTACAAATGAATTTACGTACAAAGATAATCTCAAATTATTTAAAATAGAAATGTCCAAGTTGTTGGATTCATTATTATTATGCAGTGGGTTTTTCTGTAGCCAAAAAGTATTTGATAATTCAGGGGAAATACAAAATAGGAGGTAGATAAATACAAAATTTATATATCCAATATGATCCTTTTATTTTGAGAAACATATACTTGCACATTTTAAGAGACAGAAAAGCCAAAATGCTAAAAAGAGTTATCCTTAATTGGTAGTCTTATGTGTAACTTTATACTTTTCTTCAGTTTCTACGTGCTACAAGTAATGTATATCACTTTTTTGATCACATACAAATAATAGTAAAGAAGTTAAAGTCATACTTTTGACTTTTAAGTAGCCTTTTGTGACACAAGTTCACAGATTGAATCCCGTAATGACTAATAAGGAATGTATTAGCCGAGCCACACGAGCTCACTCATATGTGAAAATCATTGTTAAGTGCTCTAGTCCATGGGTAGTTACTGTTTTTTTCAGTTCCACATTGTGTACCAAGATACTTGGTTTGTCAACAGAGACAGAAGTATTAACCAACAAACGTACTTTATTTACAAAGTAAAAGCATCCAAATATGACTTAACTTGGCTTTTTGGCAGATTGTTCTTTGTTCTTGAGTTAGTGTTGGTGGCACATAACTATCTTTAGGTATTTGAAGGGTTAATACAATGGAAAATTTTAATTTTCTTTTGTTAAAAATAGTGCTTAAAATTTTTTGAAGTCTTCTTCATGGTGTTTTTATGATGTGCCTGGGAAAATCTCAGATACTGTTCCGAAATGTATATGAGTTTTACTTTTTTCGAGAGGGAAACAGACTTAAAAGTTGGGGCTAGATTTTGCTATAGAGTAAAATACTCTTCCAGAAGATTGTGTCAGCAGGAGGAAGAAACTCTCAATCTGTACCCTTGTCAAGATTGTAAATACAAACCATACAACCTGGTTAGTGAATCTGGTGTAAACACCTCAACTATAATAATACATTGATAGTTTCTAATAAAATTTTAGGTAACATACTGGTCAAAGGAAGGACAAATTACTTCTGATGGGAGACAGGGGTGTTTGGGGTTTTAAAGTATATGCAAGTTATAAATTCTAGATTTACAGATCTCTTTATTAATGAAATAGTTTTCTTCTCACCCCCTGCCAAGTTCATCGTGTTATACCACTTCGTATCTCACCAGTTTGTTATCTCAGCAGTTTGAGAGAAAAAAAGATAGTGCCATGTTTGAAAGTTGCTTATATATCAAATGTGTACCACATACATAAGTTTAAAATAAACCAGAGTTTGCTTTGCAATGGAGAGATGGCTTTCTTTTAAATGAGTTTGTATGGTAGGCTGAAAAATCCCTTCTGTCCTGTCTCCATGAAAAATAATCTGTATTCTAATACCTGGAATTTGAATGTGCCCATATATGACAAGGAGGGCGGGGCTTTTGCAGATGTGATTAAGTATCTTGCAATGGGGAGTTTATTCTGGATTATGTGGTGGGCCTTAAATGCCATCACATGTATTCTTAGGCAGAGGGAAATTTTAGCATATAGCACAGACAGGAGAAGGAAGCTAGGTAAAGACAGAGGAGAGAGATTTGAAAATGTTGGCTTTGAAGATTGAAGTGATGTAGGCTGAAGCCAAGGAATCCTGGCAGCCACCAGAAGCTGTAAGAGACAAGGAGCAGACTCTCTGCTAAAGACTCCAAAAGGATGGAGAATGGACACCCTGCTGACACCTTGCTTTCAGCCCAGTGATACTGATTTCAGACTGCTGGCCTCCAGAATAAATTTATTTTGAGCTGTTTAGTTTGTGGTAATATGTTACCTAAAAATGTGGAAGTGGTTTTGGAATTGGACAGTGGGTAGAGGCTCCAATTTTGAGTCACATGGTAGAAAATGCATACGTTGCCTTTAAATACTGTTGGCAAAAATACAGATTTTAAAGGTGCTTCTGGTTACGGCTCAGAAGCAAATTAGGAACATATTATAAACTGGAGGGGAAGAGATCCTTTCTATATAGTGATAGAAAGCTTGGCTGAATTGTGTCCTACAGTTGTATGTAAGGCAGAACTTAAAACTTTTTCATATTTAGCTGAGCATTCTAAGTAAGTGTTGAAGTTGTAGCCTGGTTTCTTCCTGTTTATAGTAAAGTGGCAAGAAGAGCTAAATTGAAGAATGAACTGATAAGTATAGAAAGAACCACCAGCACTTGATGTTGGGAAAATCTCAGGCTATTCAGATGGCAAAAGATGTTCACGGTTAGAAAAACTGGCTCTGGAAAGAAGGCCAGGGGTATTGCTAGACAGCCTTTTGTTTGTGTGGAAGAAACTATGCATGTAACTCATAGGTTCCCGGACTGTCTCAGTAAAACCCAGAAATAGATGAGATTATCCAGGAAATATCTGTGGAGAACGATGTTTAATGATGTGACATGTAGGGGACCTCCAAAGTTTCTGAGAATGTTGTGTCAGCAGAAACTGCCAACTGGGACTGAAAAAGACACATGACACGATGAAGGAAGGTGTTCAGACTCCTGACAGAATCCACACACATAGGAAAGGTGATGTGAAGACAAACAGAGATTTGAGGATATTGACCTTGGAGTGAAGTGTCCACACACCAAGAAACCTTGGCAGCCACCAGAAGCTGCAAGAGGCAAGGAACAGATTCTCCCCTAGAACCTCTGGAGGAAGTGTGTCCCTGCCAACACTTTCGATTTTTGTTCCAGCGATACTGATTTTGGACTTCTGGCCTCCATAATAAATTTCATCCAGTTGCAGTTTGTTACAGTGGCCACAGGAAATGAACACAGTTGGAAAAAGAACAGAGTATCTTAGAGTGAGCATTTCTATAAGTTGAAATGGCACAATACTTAGGAAAAATAAGGCAACAAATGTAAATGTCAAATATTTTAATTTGAAATGAAGTTTTGAGTAAGTCAGGTAAGGATTTTCAGAGAGCGAGAGGCTTTTTCCTGATTGTTAAGATAAAAAGCTGGTTGAAGACCTTATGTTAATGTATTTGGGACAGTAATTTAAAAAATAAATTTCTGGACATGAGTGAGTATATTGACATTGTGAAGGATGGGTTTGTAGGACACAAACTGGAAACACGAAGCCACTGAAGGCCAGTCAAAAGATGGGGCCCCGAATCACCGAAGTAGCAGTTCTTAAAAACTGTAAGGGAGAACTAATAAACTTGGTAAGTGAAGAGGTATGAAAAAGCCGGGACGCAGGGGGAAGTCTGTTGTAGGAACCAGAAAAGACCCTCCTGATGTAATCATTCCTAATAAACTCATTCCAGGTATCCCCAGGCATTTAAGGAAAACGTAGTGCACAAAATAGTGAATGACCAAGACAGAAGAACTGTAAAAAGAGAGAATGTAGGATACAGAAGATTAAAAGAGCCACATCTAGATAATACCTTTGTTTGTGAAATTTTAGAACAGAAAGTATAAAGAAAACCCCGAAGGCATCAGATTTTCCTTGGCAGAATTACAGAGCAGTCTCTCCAGAGTGCTCAGGCAGTGCTTTTTGTACATAATATTGCATACCAAGCTCAATCTGTCACTTCCTCCTTTTGAAACAGTTGTCTTCACTTCAGGTAACATGGAATCCATGGAGATATTATCTGAGGTTGAAGTTTCAAAAATGATTTAAGGTTATATATAAATGTCACAAGAGGGGAATTAAGAATAAAAGGGGGTAAAGGGAGTAGGTGGTGACAGGAATTTAGATGGTAGCTAATGATATCCCGTAATGATGGTTTGGCATATTAGAAACCCTAAGGACGTAAGTGTGAGAATAAATATGTTGTCACAGGGATGAAGGGGATCCTTGTGTTTTACCCTTCTGTTATTTAACGTTGTACATGGAATACTTCAGAAAAATTTACTGACATAGTTTACTAAGTGTCAGAACTAATCGTATCAAATGTATTTTTTCATTTTTTAAGTCATTGGTTATCTAAAGTGGGATATACATTTAAAAAGTTATGGAAGGGAAGATGAATAAAGGAATTAAAATTATAAATGGCAGAGTGGATCAGGCTATCTTGGAAGGTTTAAAATGTAGAAATCACATTTCTGAATAGTGGCATAGTTTCTAATTGTGCTGATTTTCATCCATTTCTATAATCACTCTTGAAAAGAAATATTTCTGTGGATTTTTAAAATTTTATAAAGTTACATATATTTCAAATAGAGAATAGATGTCAGTATCTCTGCTAAAGGGACTGTTGCTAAAGACTACCTTGATTAAATTTATAGACAGTTTAAGAAGGAGAATGCTTAGAAAAGTAATCTATAAAATCAGTAGATCCTCTGGGTAAAGACAGTAGGGCAGAGGCTGGGCGCAGTGGCTCACGCCTGTAATCCCAGCACTTTGGGAGGCCAAGGCGGGCGGATCACAAGGTCAGGAGATCTAGACCATCCTGGCTAACAAGATGAAACTCCTCTCTATTAAAATACTACAAAAAAATTAGCCGGGCGTTATGGCATGCGCCTGTAGTCGCAGCTACTCGGGAGGCTGAGGCAGGAGAATCGCATGAACCTGGGAGGCGGAGGTTGCAGTGAGCCGAGATCGTGTTATTGCACTCCAGCCTGGGCAACAAGAGCAAGACTCTGTCTAAAAATAAATAAATAAATAAAATAGGGCAGAGATTACTGGGAGGGGTAAGTAGGCCTTTTAACTATAATGGAACATTTTGTGTGTGTGTATTTCTTATCACCAGTCACTCTTTAGCTTGGGGTACAAGGTTGAAAGCCACCTTTGTGAGATTGAACAGGGTTATGGGCATAATGGCTAGGAGGGTCTGCCCCCGTGTAATGGTTCTGGTATTGTCGATGTTAGCTTTCTCCTTGGCCTCCAAGCTGTCCACCACATAATCCTTGTGAGTGAGTTACTTAGTATTTTTCATCTGTATAAATACATATATGCATCCCCAACCCCCCAATGCAAATACTGCTTTCTTGTGCATAAATGTGAAACAAGCAGGGAAAGGAACAATGGTTGTATTCTCTGGCAAGTCAAGTCATCAGGAAAGAAAAAGTTACTACAGAGAGAGGGTAGGATTTAGGAAAATACCTAGCAAATAAGGTGTTAGGGTCATACCACACTTACAGATGGTGGATGAACAGGAAACCAGCTTTTATCACTTGAGAGACTATATTAAAATGAGAGATGACTGTGGTTAGTGTTTGAATAATCTTATTTTTGTCAAAGTGTAATTAAGATTGATGCTTAGTTTAAAGCCATAGTAGAACAAAATACCAATATTTGTATATAGACAGTATATTCAACTAATTTTTAAATCATTGCATTAAATACTTCTAGTAGGCACTGTATGCCTAGCATTGGTGATTAACATTGTTGAGCCGTAGTCCCAGAGAAAATCAACTCTTCTGTACATACATTCACACACACTTTTACCTTCTCTATTTGTAGACCTAAATGAAGAAACTTGATTCTTTACCCAATCTAAAGTGCAGAATTAGTATTTTATCTGAAGGAAGTTGCTTTACTTTAAAAATCTGGATTTTAATTAGGCAAAATGATCACATGGTTCAAATTTTGTTTTTTTAGGAAGAGAAAGTGAAGTCCCTTTACCTTCCCCCCAACCCAATCCCCAATCCCAACCCCATCTCCAAAAGTGTACTCAGTTACGTGTTTTTAAAATCTTTACAGAATGTCTGTAAAAGCATATTCAGGCAGATACAAATGCATAATATTTTAATTCTCCATTTATTGCACAAAAGTAGCATGTATACATGGAACTTTATTTTTTTCATTTAACGGTGTAACTTGGAGATTTTTCCATTGGGGAACATAGGGGCCTCCTTTTTTCCTCTTTCTTAATTTGTTTTTAACAGCTATACAATATTCTGCTTTATATATCTTCAGTAATTTATTTAGTGTACCCCATATTGGTGGATATTTGGGTTTTTTTCACATTCTTTTCTTTCTATAAACTGTTGTAATATGTAACCCTGTAAATATATCAAATTCGCATGGGTGCAAAACTTGCACATTGCTGTACAAGTATATAATGTAAATTCCAGAAAGTGTACTTGCTGGCATAAAGTATTACGAAGATGTAATTTTGATAGTGTGAGAGTGCTCTTTATATGATAGCATATGTGTGTTAGTCCATTTTTTTGCTGCTATAACAGAGATAGGGTAATTCATAAAAATATTTGGCTTAGGGTTCTGGAAGCTGGGAAGCCTAAGAACATGGCACAGGCATCCCATGAGGTCTCCTCATAGTGGAAGGCATCACATGGTGAGCAAGCTAGACAGAGAGGGCCCTAGAGGGAGAGAAAAGTGGTGGCCAAACTCATGTTTTTATCAGGAGCCCATTCCCATGGTAACCAACCCACATCCCACTTGGGTGATAACAGAATTAATCCGTTCATGAGGATGAACCCCTCATGGCCTAATCACTGCCTAAATCCCCCCATCTTAATACTGTTAACAATGCCAGTTAATTCTAACAGTGACCTTTGGCGGACATATTGAAATCACAGCAATGTGCTGTCACACTTTGAATTTCTGTCTTACAGGGTAAAAAAATGGTATATTTGTAATGTTCATTAGATTTCTCTTATGGATTAGGGTGGTGATGTTCTGCTTTATGTACCCTCACTCTCCAGGGCTCTAGTATGCTTTCCTAGGCTTGAGTTAGAACCTTAGAAGAAAGTGAATCTGAGTATTTATTTTGATAAAATGTTTCTTAGGCACACGCACACATCCAAAGAACCCTTACTACATCTTGATTCAGTTGCACACGCTAAGCTCTTACCCCAAATTTGTGATGATTTATTAAAACTGGATAAAGTAATTGGCATATGAATTCACTAATGAAGACTGGTAGCAGGTAATTCTTTTTGTTGTAATATCAGTGAAAGCCTAAGGAAGAGAGTGGCTATTTGAAATAGATTCTGATGTACAGGTAGGATTTCCATAGAAGGAAAGAATGGCATGAGCAAAAGACGGGGGAACAAGATAGAAAGGAGAATTTAGAAGAGGAGTCGAAACCAAGCTGGAGCCAGCTTATAGAAAATCTTGTCTTAGAGATACATTATACTTTAGGAAGTTAAGCTGTATGCCATGGACAGTGGATATCATTGGAAATTTGAGAACAAGAAAGAGTGAGCAATGGTCAAGAAAGGTGAGTCTGGCAGTATCATGTAGGATGGATTGAAGGACACACTGGAAACAGGGGCACCATTTTAGATGTACAAAAGATATGTGACCCTAAACTGGTATGCTGGCAAAAGAAGTGAAAATAAACTCTAGGCAGAGAATATAAAACAAGAATTAACAAACTTGACTGAAGAAGAGATGAAATAAAGCTATAGAATTTGAGTGGCAGAAGGGAAAGTGTAAAGGGCAGATTTATTTTAAGGATAAAGTGGAAGAATTTAAATCTTAAAACGTTGAATTTTGAAGCAAGTCCTAGGTCTCCCAGGTGGATGTGTCCAGTAGCCAGGTCTAAATGTAGCATAGGAAAAAGGTTTTAGAGAGCTGTATCTTAAAGATATCTTTTAGCTCTCTGTTGGATTTTCCACCATGCTCACCTGCCGGATTCTCTCACTGCTTGTAATTCTGATCTTCGTTATCTCTGGCCTTACTTGGCTGCCATTGATTTGTTCCAACACCTATCTTTTAGTCTACGTCACATTGCTGTCTAAACTTCTTTGTGTTCTTCCCTTTTTTTGCTACTTAAGATAAAATTTAAACATTTTGTATTGCATACCAGAGTCCTGTTTCCTTTTCCATCTTCCTCTGCCATAAAGCCTATAAACCAGTCACATTACACTTTATTTAAATATATATATATTTGATATATATATATATATCAATGGAGACAAAAGAAGTAATTAGTGTATGGCATTAGAGAATGTATCAGAAGAGAGAACATTTTTAAGAGACTTAAGTGAACAGAAGAATTTATTTGAATAAAGAGAAAAATCACTGAATTTGATAGATTTTGACCATACAGAAGATAATTTTAGTAGAATAATGGAGATGGAATCAATGACCTAAAATTTGACTTTGAATGGGAATAGGTAGGCAGCTCAAAGGATGCAGTGAATGTTTTAAGATCACAGTCAGATAGAGGGGGAAAAAGGATAAATCGTGACAACTGATATTAAAAAAGGGTTAGAGCAGGGCTTCTCAATTTTGGCACTGATTGGATCATTCTTTGTTGTGGGAGCTGTCTTCCGCATTATAGGATGTGTAGCATTGTCCCAGTCTCCTACCCACTAGATGCCAGGAGCCATTCCCAGTTGTGGCAGCCAGAATCATCTCCATGCATTGCCTAATGTCCCCTTGGGGAAGGGATTAAAATTGTACTTGGTTGAGAATTGAAGATGTGTGTATGGTATCTCTACGAAGCATGAGAAGGGCCTGACTTTGATAAAGAGGGGGAAATCTGTAGAAGAGTGCAGGAAAGAAATTGCTTGACATGGAAGGAGTTGAAGGCACTGCAGGAGTGGAATCAGTTACACCAGTGTCCTTTTGAAATTAGATAGCACTTTATAGTTAGTCAGGTCAGAAGGTTTTCTGATATTTTTCTTCAGGTAATTGGGTCTGTGGTGTTTCTTGGTTGTCTACTGATACTATAATATAGTCCCTTTTTTTCAGCGTGATTTGACCACACAAACAAAAAGCCCCAGTGGAGATTTTTTCCTACGTTTTTGGTGTGTGTGTGTGTGTGTGTGTGTATGTATGCCCTTCAACTATAAATATGGTAATTGGTAGATAACCTGCTCTTTGAGTAAATCTGTGCCTTGGTTTATAATTAACAGTCTGTTAATCTGGTACAATGAAGTTAGAGATAAAAATAGGTATAGAACAAAATCTGTCATGATCTCAACATGTGATTTGTGGAAATTAATTTCCATTTCCAAAATGTGTAAGTGCTTTTCCATAATTTGTTCATTTATTTTCATTAAAAATGAAAGACAGAAAATGTAGATACAATTAATAAAGGGTTCTCTTTTAATTTTCTTAATTCTTTTTTCTCTACCACTTAAACTGCATGACCTTAGTCAAATTTTATGACCCATGCTATTGTGTGTAAGTTGTCACCTCGTAACTAAAATATTGTGAAGGCATGTAATTCATAGAAAGTCCTTCCCCCTTTTTTGCATTTGCATTAAAAATTTTTTTGTAGATACATAATAGATACACCTGTTGCAGGGGTACATATGATAATTTTTAATACATTTCTATTATTAATTTTTACTTTTAACTTTCAGGCCGAAGAACAGTTGAGAATTGTTGAAGAACAAAGAAAGATTCATGAGGAAAGGATGAAACTAGAACAAGAACGACAACGTCAACAAAAAGAAGAACAAAAAATTATCCTGGGCAAGGGGAAGTCCAGGCCAAAACTGTCCTTCTCATTAAAAACCCAGGATTAAATTGCAAACTCTGAACTTTTTACAAAGAAAAATGGAAAAACTTTGTATGGTAGCTTCATGTTGAAGTGGTTTTTTGTTTTTGTTTTCGTTTTTTTTAATTTGTAAAATCTGGAAAGTTAGCTTGTTCTAATAGGGGCTATGCTCTGCAATTCCCTTTTTTTTTTTTTTTTTTTTCCTTCCACTAAGTCAAATCCTTATCAGATCATTGTTGTCTTCTAAGGAGTGACGTATTTTTCACCTGTTTGGATTCTATATTAGTGGTCTGAGGAAGAGCAGATCACATTGTAAAACTATGGATGGTCTGATAAGGCTTTTACTGACCCCACTGACTTCAGAGTTATACTCTGTTTGCTACATCATAATGCTGGTTTTGCTGACTTTTTGTTTTTTTATATATTTATAAAAAAAGAAAAAGTTGGTGATTGCACTGGGAAATTCCCAGGGTATTACTGGACCTATGTGGTGTATTGTTAAACCAGTGTCCTTGTGATACTGTTGCTCTTGATGTTCCTGATACAGGTAAGGAAACAGTTGGTCAACCCTGATACAAAGTACATATACAGTTCAGTATTGTCTCTGTTCATTTTGTTTTTATTTCATTGACAAAATCAAACCAGCATTCCCCATTGTGTAAATAAATGATTTTGCTGAATAAAGTAAAGTCTTAAATTCATATGTTGAAGCAATTTTTTTTAATGTTATGTTAAGTCTTAAAGAGGGTGGTTCACTTTTTGATGGTCAACCATTTAGAAGTCTTAGAACTATATTTCCTCTTGTTTATACTTTTATCATAGGGTTTATATGTACATTAAATATACTTGTGAATTAGTATTTTATGGCTATTTTTACAAATATCAACTTTATGCTGATAGAGCAAATGGCATCAGTGTTACCTTTAAGAAAGACTAACAAAACCCGGAAGATTTAAATTCTCAAACCTGTGCCTCTGTTTTAGGATATAAGTATTATCACAAGTTATACTTAATAAAGGCTAGAAAAATGCTTTTAAATTATGGAATCTGAGATCATTTTCAGAGTGGGCCATCAGAAAGAACTTAGCTTTATACTGTCAAAAAAAAGGCTAAGATGGTCAAGTCAAGTTTCATTGTGTAGTGTACTTGCACGTTTATTTTTAGGACAAACACATTAGAACTTTATGAAGTTTTTTTTTTTTTTTTGCATGTGGAATCTTATGGATGGCTTTCATATTATACACTAGAATCTGCCTCATTTACTCTTACATATGTTTAAGTATACTGGTATTAAAACATTCAAGAAAAGGATATTGATCTAAAATGCTACCTGAGATGCATAAACATGTCATCAAGTAGAGAAAATATTTTTATTTTTGCCCAATATTTTTTAGACAGTTTGATTATTCTTAAAAATTGAAAACATAAGTTAATGAGATGACTAAATGGTAGATTATTTTGTGTGTGCATGCTAAGAAAAATGCTTTAGTTTTGAGCTCTTCAATGAGTCTAATTGTGGTAAGGAACAATATAAAATCAGTTTAAAGATCTTTAAAGGTAGAATTTTAAATAGGCATGAAATATAGTGAGAAGTTTTAGTAAACATGCTACCTACTCTAAAATCAAACATTTTATTTTCCTAAAGATATAGGTTGCCAAAAAATATTTTATCTCTAAGTATAGGTTAGCTGTAATTATTTCATGATTCTGTTTTTTTGTTTGTTTGTTTGTTTTTTCAGTGTAACTTTTTTTGGTGCAGATTCATGGTTCCTAAGTTCTGTATTCAAGTTTTTGGAAATGTTTATTTAAAAACTGTTATATACAAGTGTTCAAAACATTGTATCTAAAGAGAGTAGCCTGGACTTAAAATATCTGAAATCAGCTTATGCGTGCCTTTTAATTTTTTTTTAAGTTTCTTACTGCCACATATGGTGTGAAGTGACAGTAAGCTGCTTAATGACATCCTGCAGTATCTGCTTGCTGCTGGAGATTCCAGTGAGATGTTGAAATTGTTCCTGTGCTTGGTAACTACTTTCCTCTGCCAGGCTATGGGAAAGAGGATGTAATTGTGAATAATATACACCATCCAGTCTTTAATGTGCTGCAACAATGTAGTAATTTGTTTTTTTCATTTGTTCCCACTGCCTTTGTGTACATAGAAAACTTAAAAATTTCCCCCAATCTATTAGAAGTTAAGATGTTCCCTAATTTATTAAATATGCCTTTATTCACAATTTGTTTTTTAGGTTATTCTTAATGCATTATAGAATTAACTATGACTTTGTTTATTTTTATTACAGTATGTAGTTATTGACATATTGTGGTTTGCAGAATTATCAATTGTATAAACTAAACCTTTAAATTAGCTTGGTGTGAGGACTCTTTAATGCTTTAAATTGGGGAAGGGGTTTGTAGTATGAGATTTTACCTACTTCAGTTTCCCTTAGGAAGATGCAGCGAATCAGACTATTCTACCCTAAGTTATCTCCGTATTCATTTACTGTGCTAGTATGTGTCCATAGCTTTTTTTTTGTATCACCACCTATCCTGGATTTAGCAGTATCTTAAGAATTTTCAGTGGTTTGTATTTTTTTCAATTTTCTAAGTATAGTAAGCATAGAATCCTGGCTTGTTGAACTCTATGTATCATTTCTGCTGCCTCATTTTAGAATGAGGAGCCTGTTACTTCACTGACATTTCTCCAAAGCTATTTCTATCCATTAGAGCGTCTGTTTCCAGTTGTCTCAATTTTCTGCATCTTTACACCCAAAACCATTCATCTGTTTTGTATTAATGGCCATGAGAAATACTGAAGACAGGCTATCTTAATTTTTGAGGCTCTCCTCCCCCTCCAGGGGAGCCTTGTTGAACAAGTACCAGTGTTATTAATCAGACGACCTCAAGGGACTGCTGAAGGTAAAAAAAGGCCTCAACCTAGAAGTCTAGAAGGAGTGTGGAAGCCCAAGCCATAGGCCCTACTTTTTTGATTTGTTGAATTGCCATTTAATAGTGGTCTTGATTCTTTCACTATCTTTGTTGTCTGTAACGTTTTTTGTTTACTCTTGCTTTGTTTTTGGCTTTTAACATTCAGTTGCCCGTGATGATGGAAAATGTGATGCAGTAATCTAGAAGATGTGCATTTGCTGATGAACTACACTGTTCACTTTGTAGATATACTTAAGATGAGTGGATTGTATTACCTAATCTATCCATCCATCCAGTATTGGTTCTAGAGTAACTGATTCAGTGCTGGCAAACAGCGGAAGTGGGGGATACAGAAGACCTAATTAAGGGGTTTGTGTGTGAGAGAGAAATAACTAGCTTCTTACTCCATTAAGTATTTCTTTGGAACTTTCTTCTGATTTTACAAAGCAATACAAATCAGAATGGTTGCTTTTACATCTATGTAAGTGTTCCACATATTGAATGATAAGTGCTTTTATACCTAAGTCATCATTGGGTTTAGAAATTAAAATTTAATTGGAAGTCATAGTTGAAGATTTATCTTTTTCTGAGCCTCCAGTGGTTGATCACAGGATGTTGGGACAGTTCTATTTTTCTATTTTTATTTTTTGCTCTATCTCTGAAGAGCCAGTACATTAGAGAATAGTAACTCCAGTGATCCAGCTGTTTCTCTCATCACTGTTTTTGTATCAATGCTATAAAAGTGTATTTGTTTTGTTTGTTTTTTGCCTCCCCCCGCATGGTCTCTTGCTCTGTTGCCCAGGCTGGAGTGCAGTGGTGCAAGAAACCATCTTGGCTCAGTGCAACCTCCCACCTCCGGGTTCAAGCGATTCTCCTGCCTCAGCCTCCTGAGTAGCTGGGATTACAGGCACCCGCTAGTACGCCTGGCTAATTTTTATATTTTTAGTGGAGACAGGGTTTCACTATGTTGGCCAAGATGGTCTCAATCTCCTGACCTCGTGATGCACTCACCTCGGTCTCGCAAAGTGCTGGGATTACAGGTGTGAGCCACCATGCCCGGCCAAAGGCGTATGTTTTTAATATTGTGTGTTTTCTAAGATTGCTGCAACTGTTGATTAGCAAACCTGGGCTTATTAGGGTTAGAATAAAATGGATTTGTTTACCATTTGGATGATTCTCATTTTCTAGGTTTTCACTTTGGATTAAAGAAGTGCCAAGTAGAATAAGGAGTTAACAAAATAATACATTATTGCAGCTGGTTTTAAGTGCTGTTGAAGCTGTTATTGTTGAGTAGTATAAAGAGGAGGCAAAAAATGATTTTATGGACCCAAAAGACGAGATCTGTTATGATTGTCAGAAGTTTTCCTTATGTTTATAAGAGTAGTATTTAACTTTTAAATTTTCATCTATGTCTGTATCAAGTCAGTCTGAAAAAACATCCTGTTTAGAGAAGTTAAATATTAGAATTAATCATGCAATCAAGAGAGTGCACAGCTAGCTAGCCATTATCTGCTCCTTTATATCCACCACACCTCTTAATCCAGCTTGGAATGATGAGTGGAGTTTGATCCTCCACACTTGGTTTGCAAATAAAGAGATGAAGTTTCATGCCAGGTGTGCATGCTTGTTGGAGCCATTCGTATTTCCATGTGTGCTGTTTTTACATTAATAATGCTGTAAAAGAAATGAGAGGTTGAGCTTCAGATTAAAATGGATACTAGTGGAAAATACAGTATTTTTCTTCCGTAAGGAATATGTGACAGTCTATAAGGTATGAGTTTTCTCTAAATTTCCTAGAGAGAAGAATGATTCTCTTTTGACCAAGAGCCTAATGTAATATTTTTCCTGCCAAACAAACAGACTAATATAAAATGTTTCAGTGTTTTAACAATCTGAATTTCAGAAGCAGATGGGAGAAGGGTGTTTAGCAAAGTTGATTTTAAGAAAGGGTTTTATTTTCTCCTGTCACATCTTCCCCTCAAGGATAAATGGGGGAAAATATGATTTGCTAGAGAGTGCTGAAAACGTCAGTGACTTGTATGAAATAAACAGCATACAATGCCAGGAAACAAAGGGTATGATTTTGCGAGAGGCTTACAAGCTACATAGAAAATGTATGGCTTGGACAACACTTAGTCAACACATATCAAATTTATTTTTCTGTAATGTTATTTAGATAAGCTTTTGTTTTTGTAGAAGTTCTGTTACATATATCTTTTGAAATAGGTCCTAGAAGTGATGGAATACTGTAAGAAACAATCGTAAGTTCTAAAGACCAAAACATGTCTAGGAATTCAAAGGGGTAGGAACATAACTACTTAGATGCATTTTTTTGGTTGGAGGTGGGGGTTCCACTCTTTAAGCTGCGATTTTCTGTCATCTCATGTTACATTTATTCAGCTTTGTGTTAACTTTTATAACTCACTATGCTATTCTTTGAAATTCCCAAATCCTTACTTATTTGACTTACCAAAACTTTTTTTTTTTTTGAGACGGAGTCTTCACTGTCGCCTAGGCTGGAGGTGCAGTGGCGCGAGCTCGGCTTCACTGCAAGCTCCGCCTCCTGGGTTCACGCCATTCTGTCTCAGCCTCCGGAGTAGCTGGGACTACAGGCGCCCGACACACGCCCGGATAATTTGTTATACTTTTAGTGGAGACGGGGTTTCACCGTGTTAGCCAGGATGGTCTCGATCTCCTGACCTCGTGATCCGCCCTCCTCGGCCTCTCAAAGTGATGGGATTACAGGCGTGAGCCACCTCGCCCGGCCTTCAAAACTTCTTAACTCTAGAACACAGTGAAGTAACTTCCTCTGCTGAAATAAAATCTCATTTGATGAGGGTTTAAATACATCTGCTAAAAGTATAGATTTCTCGAAATACATTGATGATGATTCAAAGTGTGGTAAAGAAAAAAATTAACCAAGTTTTCCCAATAATTGTAAAATGAAGTCCAAATACCAAGAGATACGACACTGATGTGATTGGTTCTTGGTTTGGCATGCTTTGGAAATTCTACTTTGTCTTGTGCATGCCAGTATGACATACTTTTTGCCTGGCATGTTATACAATAGTAGATATAAATGGCTTTGAGGTGATGCTTTTAATTACCAAAACTACCGTTAAATAGTAGAATGTTGACATCTTCGAAGTGAGCTGCTACTGCTGATGGTTTTCACATTGTCTACATAGAATCTCTGTTGACTGGAAACTAAGCTGTATATTCTCACACTTTATACTATAGATTTTTTTGTGTGTGTAGGATTCCTTTTCAGTCAAATATGCACTTTGTTTTGAAAAGGAAGCGATTTAAAAATGTATATTTACATTTGTCCCAAGGTAAAACGCTTTGGATGTGAGACTATCTGATTTACTGAAAATGTTATTTTTGGAAGCTGGCTTATTTTCAGACAATGCAAATTTCCTGTATTTCCTCTAGTTTACTTGGAGAGAAGGACGTAGTGAGCTAAGAGGTCACAATTTAAATTTCACAATATAAGTTCGTCAAAAGGTACTGAGTACCCAGTGTTCTTTTAAAAGATCATTAAGCTAACTTTATATTCAATTTCAATGAGTTCTTTAAATGATATTTTAGCATATTAAAAACTAGCCCTTTCTCACCCTTGTCAAGTTAGGAGTCATAGTGCCTGCGCCTTCCTGGGTTGTTGGTGCTTCCTGGGAATCCGCTGTTCAAATCGTCATACCGTGGTGGAGCCTTTTTAAAATAAACTTTATATATAGATAGATAGTTTGAAGGCTTATTTAAAATGAAAATAAATTACGAAAGTTTTCTGCTCTCAAAGATTTGTTTGGAAGAGTAAGTGTATGCAGTACTTTGTATGCCTTAATGTGTTTTCGATCTTAAACTAGTTTTCACAAGCTTTTACCACTCCAATTGAGATGTACACGTTAAAAGACTAATGTTTCAAAAACGGATACTTAAAAGCAACGTACCATAAAAATCTTCAGAAATTGTTACAAAGAAGAGTGAAAGAAAACAAGGTGTTTTACCATATGCATTTTCGGTTTTAAATTTAGCGTAGTGGATAATTTGTTTTAAAAATACATCATTTATAGAATTACTGCCCAGTTTGTGTTTGAAACATAAATCCTGGGGTGGACGACATTAAATTTAAAAAAAAATTGGGCATACAGTATATTTTAATTTTTCATACTGAATCGTACATTTGCACTATGCCTTATTTCTACCGTGTTCTTCCTACTGTTGGACATATAAAAAGATTTTCCTTGGAACTGTGACTTGATTAGATGCTGCAGGATGCTGGATCCGGGTCGGTGGACCGCGGAGCTCTCGAGATGCGGAGAAGCAAAGCTGGCCGCTAGTGGGCGCTGTGGCTCCGTGGAAGTCACGGACGAGCGTCAGCACCGGCGCTCGACCGGGAAAGTAGCGAGGAGTTCCTGCCAGCTCTGCTCTGGGGTCTTGCAGGCGCCGAGTGAGAAGCACATGCCTTGACTTTTCCATCTCACACCCTCTAAATCTCTGGTCACTTTGGGAAGCGCGCGTGTCTCCTAGAGGCTAGTGAGACGGTCCCCGCGGTCGTGCCTGTGCCGGCGACACGCGGGGAAAGCTCCATGGGCGCCACCTTCCCGGGAGGACAGGAGGGAAGGGAGACGCCCGAGGAGAAGGCGGGAGGCGACGACGCTCAGGCCCTAATTAGAGCTGCAAATTCCGGCGCCGCGTCGCGGGAATCGTCTTGCAATTCCTGGCCCCACTGACTGAAGCTGAGCCGTAGGCGATTGGTACCAAAATCAAGTGAGAAGCCCTCGCCGAGCGGCGTCGGCAGAAGCGCGCAGAAGCCGGGAGCTCTAAGGGTGCGCGCGGAGTGCAAGTCCTGCACGCGGGGCAGCGCCGCATCTGCGGAGGGGGGATGCCGAGCGGAGCCCGTTGCCTTCCGCACCGCGCGAGGGAAAGCCGCGCCCTCTGATTCCGCCGAGAGGGAAGGCGCCCCCGGGCGCGGAGACAGGTGGCCCGCTACTCGGCCGTCGCTGTTTCCACGTCTGCACCGCGCCCAGAAGGCCTCTCGCCGCCCCGGGGGCGCCCTGTGCACGCGCTGATCACTTCTCCTGCCCGGCGTCTGCTCCGCTCCTACCGCCCGCGGGAGCCGGGGGCGGGGCTCACCTGTCAGCCCGAGCCCCGCCTCGCGGCGCCCAATGTCGGGCGGGGATGGCGGACGGACGGACCGACCGCCCAACCAGCGCGCGGCTGCTGAGCCGCGGGCCAATGGGCTTCGCGCGGTGGGGCGGGGCCCCGCGTTTATAGCTCTGTGACAGCGCGCCGGCCGCGCTGACTCTCCTCGGCGGGGACCGCGGCGCCGGCCGGAGCGAGGAGCTGCGCACGCAGCGGGTCCCGGCGCCCTCCCCGCACACAAAGGCCCGCGCGCGTCCGGAGCCCGCGGCGGGGACCGAGCTCCCTCTTGCCTGCCCTGGGGGCCGGGAGCCGCGCGGACTGAGAAGGCTCCTGTGTGCCCGGAGGCGCCCTACTCCGCTCCGTGCTCCGGGACATGGAACCGCGCCGACGCGGCGCCCGCGCGCTCGGGCCGCTGCCCGCTGCACTGGATCTATAGTCACAGGCGGCCCCGCTCGGGGCGCAGCGCCCGCCGCCCGCGCCGGTCGTCTCCGCTCCGGGTCTTTGTGTCCCAGCCCGCACCCGCCCCGCCGCCCCGCGCCCACCCGCCAGCCGCGGCCGGCCCGGCACCCTGGAGCCGCACGGGAGTCGGCCGTCCGAGCTGCGTCCGGCGCGGCGCCCCGGAACCCCGAGTCCGCCGCGCCGCCGCGCCCCGCGCGTGCGCTCCCGCCCCGCGCCCTGAGGGCCCCGGAGAGCGAGCGCATCTGGCCCGGCGACCGCTGGAGCTGCGCAGCGCGCCCCGGAGCTGCCTGCGGGCGCACGCCGTCTTCCCCGCCAGTCTGCCCTGGAGGATTGGGGGTCCCAGCCTGCGTCCCGTCAGTCCCTTCTCGGCCCGGAGTGCGCGGAGCTGGGAGTGGCTTCGCCATGGCTGTGAGGAGGGACTCCGTGTGGAAGTACTGCTGGGGAGTTTTGATGGTTTTATGCAGAACTGCGATTTCCAAATCGATAGTTTTAGAGCCTATCTATTGGAATTCCTCGAACTCCAAGTAAGTGGCGTCCGCGATCCCCCTATGTCCCTGCCCCGGGGTCCGCTGCGCCGTCCGGGCGGGAGGAGGGGTCAGTCCGCGGGGCCTCGGAGCCTGTTTCTGGAACCTCGATTCCACGTCCCCCACCCCCAACCCCACCCCATTTCACTAGATGAAGACTCCTCTTTCGGTTTTCCAACCCGAGCACCGCTGGAAGGGACGGTCTCCCTGCCTTTCCTCTCCCGAGCGCTCCCGGGCGCTAAAAGCTACTATCGGCTCGGGTGTCACGTCCGGAAAGGTGTCCGGTGGCGATACCTGACCCTCTCCTGTTTTCGAGGACGAAGGACATGGCCACAATCTAGGCTGGCCGGCACGCGGGGACTGGTGGGCTCTGGAGAGAGGCGGAGATGCTGCATTCGCGGGGAGCGCGGGCGGCGTGGTCCGGGGCCCGCGGGCGGGCGGGCGACCGGGTGGCAGGACGCGAGCAGCGGAGCGCGTCCTGGAGAGGGGAGCCTGGAGTCGCTACGCGGCCCGCAGAGCCCTGGAGCCGGGGCGCCTTGGCACCGCGCCGCCAGCCCGAGGGTGCGCGGGGAGCTCGCCTGCTTCGCAGGAGAACTCGGGCGTCGAGCCCTTTCCTCCGCGCGGGGGAGACGGACCTTAGGCTTCTCCCTGAGGGCCCGCCGCACCTCGGCCTCCCGCTTCGTTCCTAAGCCGGTAGCCCCGGAGTATGCGGTCTCGATGGCCGACCTGATTGTAATGTACTTCCTATAAAAGCTTAAGGCCCTGCCCAGTCGACACTGCTCCTGAAGCCTTCTCCCTCGGTACCCTGGTAGGAATGGGGTCCTTAAGATCAGATTTGCTCTTACCGGACGCTATAGCCGGGAGCGAGCCAGGCCTTGTGGAGAGTAACTTTCAGTTTGGGCCACCAGAGTGCATTCAGAATTTAGAAAATCCCATCCATCCCTAAATCTGTGTGGTCATAACTCTAGTCATCTGGGCATTCAGTACTGTATATCCCCTTATTTCGAATCACAGCCAAAACATGTTTTACAGAATCATGGAATTGTAGTCTCGGGAAACTTGGAGAAGTATGCAGACATTAGCTGGTTTCTGGAGAAAACGTTTGAGATCAGAAGCAAAATCAATGGCCTAATTGAAGTTGAGCAAGTTGGGCCTGGTTTTAGGAGAAAAGAAATGGGGGATTGATTTAGAAATCACGTCTTAATTAAAGGAGTGTCCATTCTCTTAAAAGTGTCAAATTTCAAATTCACTAACATGTTAACCAAGAATCCCTTCATGAAATGGGCAAAAACGTCGGTTACAAATCGGTTTAAACAAATGTTTGTATGATGCTAGAAGGCACTTTCAACACCGCTCATACGGAGAAGTTACTTAGCTCAGCGTCCTTCCATGTAGTCTGCTCTTGCATGGATTATATTTTTAATGTAAATTATTGTATTTGCTGATGAAGTACTGGCGGCGGCATCTTTGCATCGATGCCGGCTTGGGAGGCGCCAGGTGGTGCCGGAGGGAGCCGGGCTAGGACCTCGCGCTGCAGCAGGCCCCTGAGTCCGGGAGAGGCGGGCGGGCGGGCGAGGCGGTCGGGGGGAGCCCGCGGCGCCGCTGCCCGCCCGGTGCCTCCAGAGGTCACTCTTCCATGCGGAATCGCGCGGCGCCAGGCCTCGCCCCTCCCCCAGGCCGCCTTCTCCAGCCACTCTGCACTTTCACTGACCGGCTCTCTTTGAGGCTGATTTTTTTTTTTCTTATGAGGATTTAATATTTCTGTTTAAATCTAGTTGAAAGAAATTCCGTTAGCCTCTTCAGCGTTTAGTTCGGTGTGTGTGTACCTTTATCTTTGCGTTATTAACTATGAGTTTGTGTGTATCCGGTAGGAGAATTAGAAATATCTAGTTGGGAGAAAAAGAAAGGTAGAACAATAGTTATTTCAACCTAAGGTTTAGACATTAATAACTTCTTTCTGTAATGTGTCGAGGTGGGGGGTCCCGGGGGGAGGTGACAGGTATTTACCGCCCCCCCGCCTTCTGATGATGAAGATGAGTCTGTCTTTCCAGCTATGTCCAGACCTGCGAGGGCCCTGCGTTTCCGGAAGCCTGCCGTTTGCGCGGTTGAGGTTGCTGCTGCTGTCTTGTCCTCCAGCAGCATTTCTTTTAAAATTCTCCTGATAACGGCTTGCCTGGATGACTGGATCGTGTGTCCCTGGAAAAGGTCTCCTTTGCAGCTGAATGCTAGCTCCAGAGATCAGAAAGATTTCTCCCTGTAGGAGCCATAGGAAAGAGCCCTCTCTAAGTTTTTGAGAATGCATACAACCCCCTGACGCCAGGGGGTCGCTTTCCTTGGGCAAGTTTTATATTTATTTCCAGGGGAAAGTTTCAGTTGGTAAATATGATGTGGCAGGAAGGTAATCAAATGCATTGAAGTTTCACATCAGTTCCTATGAACTGTGGAACAATTCATTTGTAATGAAGCCGCCATCAGTAATTAGATTTGTTTCATTCAGGGGTCAGCTTTTTTAGCAGGTGGTCGACACAGGGAGCATGCAGCAGCTGTTTGGATACAGGGTCCAGAAAACCCTTTGTAAATTCAGCGTCTCCGTAACGACTTTAATCACATTGTCGGCTCGCCCGTCCCTGACTGTATGTAATAATGGAAAGATGTCCTGCGTGCTGAAACGGTAGCTGCCCTGTTAGGTTATTCACATTGCTTTGATATGTTCTGGTAGAGTTGGGTCCGTTGTAGCCATTTTGGTTGTTTAAAGTTTTTTTTTGTTTTTTTTTTTTTAATTCAGCAGAGAACAGCAATGCCTAGCTTCCGTTTTTAACTAACACTTCAGTAGAACATTTTTTCCCAAGAGGGATATTTTGGCCTAAGTAAAGTAGCGGGCTCTTTTTTTAAAACAATTAATTTTACTTTAATGTGAGCAAATCTGTATTGGTATGGTGTTCTGCAATGCATTACACTGACTTTGTTGAAAATTTCGAGTACTAATGCCTTATGTCTGGGGTTACCATTCCCTATGCATCACATACTAGTTAGTTAACATAGCGTTTTGCTTTTCCCATGTAATTTTTTCCCTATATAGTACTGGATTCCTGATACTAATTGACTTGATACAAAAGAATGGCTGGATAATATCCAGATAACGTATAATACGTGGGCTTCACCACAATCAGGCTCTGAATAAATACAGACCTGTTAGAGATTGATAAAATAAACTACAATGGACGGTGCTGTTTAAACAGTCCATTCAATAACATATATAAGCCAGCCTGCCTTCCATTGTGTCTGAAATTCTTATTTTTGTAGGTAAACAAATGCACATTCAGCACTGATTGAATAGCCCCTTGAACTATGCTCCACAGTTTGCGTTTGGGTTAATCTTGTCGGTTTTAATATAGAGAGAAAAAAGCTCAAAGCACCAGGGGTGGAATTGTTAGTGCTTTCACATCCACATTCCTCACATTTTGTCAGGATGATAAACTGTAGGTAATGGACTGTCGTTGTTCTACAGGACAAGTGAGCCAGGCAGAGCACAAAGACCAAGCTAAAGGGATACCTCACAACGTGCTTGGTAGCCTTGTTTTCAGATGAGAATTTATTTGAGAATCACGTGTCTAGGGACTGCACATCTTAACCTCAGCAATTACAGCTTCAAGCCCCAGAAACAGGAGCTAGAGGTTAAGATGATTTGTTAAGCACTTGGTTCTAAATCTTTTACAAAGCATAAGCTGTTGACACTTGTTCTACCGATGCAAAGAAATGCAAATGACTCCAGCATTTCCAAAGGCTTCTGACTTAAGCTAAAGCATGTGGACAGGTGAATTAGCCATTGGCCTGGAGACCAGCTAAAAACTATGTGTTTGAGTGGTTTTTCCATAGAGTCAGCTGAAGAACAATTGGTAGATTTATCTTAAAACCTCTTGTCTGTAAACTTACTGAGGTGCATCCTTCGGTTGGTGGATCAGTGAGATAATTGCCTTCAGTTGGACATTGCAACTGGAGCAACTAAATCCTTGCTGTCTTTCCTTCCTCTGAAATCTTCCAGGTAGCTCCCGAGAGCTTCAGTATGACACCAAACTTCGGGCGACGTTTTAGAGTGCGTTCACCTAATGGGAAACTTCGAGATCCCACCGCGACTGCAGTAGTGCGTCATAGGAATGGGAGTGGCAGGGAAAAAGGAAATACAGATTGTAGACCCTAATACAAAAATTTTTAGGAAAGATATTTCTTTAACGTTTTATGAAAACTTCATTCTTAAAATACTTAATTGCAAACTAGACAAATAGAAGTGCTCTTCTAAGGAAGGTGATTAAACTGGTCCTCCTATCAGCCTAATCTCTGCCTGCCTTTGCTGCTGACATAAAGAACCTGTTTTTCAGGTCACTTAATATACATCTACATAGATTTGCTTATGAGCTCACCCTTTGTGTAGCGGAGTAGAGCCTTAAAGAGGAGTGCTCAACTGTTTAAAATATTTTGATTAAAATATGCAGAACCCATAGAACTATAAGCTTCTCGTCAGGAATTAGCTCTTTCAGGGAAGAGCTCCCCCCTTCTTTTTAAGGGGGGAATTAGAAGGAGGCTGGGGGAGGAATATAAGAACAGCAAAGAAGGAAGGATAGCAAATGGGACATGTTCCGAACAGCTTGGAAAAACTCCTGTGGCTTCATTGTCTCTATAAAGCCAAAGAATACAAAGACATCAGCAATTCAGCCCTTCTCCCATGATGGAAGATGTAAACCGTTGACATGCCTCCCCTGTTTAACTTGTTTAATTCTCATTTTAAATTCAGCACGATACTAGCCGTGTGAACTCTGAAGATTTCTTTAGTAATCCATTTTGTAGTTCCGAATCAAAAACAAAGTGAAAGGGTCTGACACAATTTGCTTTTATTTTTAGGCAAATCAACCCTGGTCATAGTTAATAAGGGGATTACAACTCAGACTAGGTCTTTACAGATGTGATGTAAATCAAGGGCAGAGTATAAAGAAACTGATCCCTTTTGATTGAAGTATGGTAAAAAGGCATAGAGAAACTAGCAGCAGTAATCTGATTGTATGGCAATAAAACCACCATTTTCTGTCTTTCAGATAAAAATAATGTGGTAAATCCATGCAGTTCATAAGATGTAAAGGCAGATAAAGGGTGAAGCCATGGCAACATATAGATTAGCTTGATGTTAGAAATGACACGTCTCTGAAAAGGGCACGGGAGGAAGGCCCTTGCCTCCAGGCTGTTGGGCATTATGTGAGAACCGCACAGACTTGGAAACTGGGATTAGGAAGCATGAAAGCTCTACTTGTGGTCTGGGATGGCTGAGGCGGTAAAGAAAAGCTGCTCAGTTCTTGCTCATTGGTGGTGGATAATATGGCAAAGGTAGATTTCATTGACTGCCTTTTTTATAGATTGAGATTGGGGCTGATTAAAACTTCAGATCACTGCAGTTGTTAGGGCCTGGGAGATTTTCCTTTTTAACTCCTGGCCTAACAGCGGCAGCCGTTCTGTAGGATTAACTGCACTTCGCGGTCGTTGCCTTAATCTATTTGGGCTTCAGGCAGGGACATGCTGGGAAGGAACAGAGACCAGAGGGGATAGGTAGGGCTGGGGTTATCTGAAAAGAAAACAGAGACCTTTTGATTTCAGCCATCTTTTCAGACCAGCTCCCTCTCCCACTGCATGGTAGAAGCAAAGGTAAACAGGACACATTGTCCCTCTCCCTCAGCCACAGAGCTCTTCTGTGAGTTTTGTCTTTCCCACCCTGGAAAAAAAGATATAATACAATTTTTAAAAGGGGAGGGAGGAATTTAGTTTTAATTCAAATGAGTAGTAATCCAATATGCTAAAAGCAGTGGGCTCTACCTAGATGTAATTTTACTCGTAAATGTGAGTCTTAAAACTTTGAGTTGAATGGGGTAGGCTGTTAGAGGTAGTATAAATTACAGGATTATAAAAATGCTAGTGCTGCCCAGCCTTAAAGTCAAAAACAAAAAAATCTGTGTGCTGTTGAATCTTACCGCCCTCTGTCCTGAACAACCTTGTAAGTAAGCTAGACTTTTGTTTTTGCCTTCCATACTTTCCATTTCAGCCATTAAACAAAATAAGCCATTGAAACCACGATTGGGTTCCATGCAGAGTGACATACGCAATTGGGTCAAGCCAGAAGGAAATACTTGCTCGATTGCCCCCTATTTGGCATTACAGGAAAGTCTCAGCACTTTGGAAGAGTCTGAACTCTCAAGACGTTGGAAATGCCAAAGGCTGCAAACACCCTAAGTGTCTTTCTTGATGGAGTGCATCTTGGTGTGTTTTACAAAGGGGAATTCAGTGCTGGTTTTTTTTTTTTTTTTTTTTTTTTTTTTTTTTTTTTGACAGCAACATAGGGCCCTTCTAGACTCTTGGATTCTGTGTCTGACAAAAATGGTCATTAAATCATAAATATTATAGTTTAGACCCATTTCACTGATTTTATTCCGAATTCTCAACTGACTTGAGCATCTGTTTGGGGCTGTAGATACATTGCCCCTTGTTGCCTGTTTTTCTTGTTACTATGGGAGTTACTGTAGCCATTACTATGTAGCTTTCATAGACTAAAAACATTTTTAAAGTATTGCATATAGGCTGGCCATATCCAGTGCCTGTTACTTTACCTTCTTTTTCTAACTTAATTCAGCAATCTGTATTAATAGATCCATTTCATTTGTCTAGCTTCATCAGAGAGGGGCTACCCCCTAATTTACAAGCTGGTCACATCGAAGCACCTTGCATTCTACACTCGACAATGATTGCTAATGGCCCATTCAACTAAAGTATTTGCTTGTTAACAGGGAACAGAGCATGATAAATGTCCAGCAAGCTTGCCGCCTCCTTCAGCTTTTCAAACGCAGACTGGTGCATATTTATGGCAGGCAAATGACAAAAGAAAAAGCTGAATTGCCCTGGCCTCCAGCTTTCTATCAGAAACAGGGTTAAAGTGATTAAAGCAGTCATTCAAGAAAGCCCTGCCATTTGTTTACTAACCTTCATCCAACATTTAGCTTTGCAGTCTACCTGTGAGAAGATATTTCAGAAGTATTAGAGATAAGGAAGGAGGATCTAATGCAAACCAGTGAAAAGAGCAGGTGACCAGTTATAAAATGCTTTCCATGCACATTGAATGCCAGGCGAACCTATTTCTGTTATTCCAGCAGAGAACCAGCAGTGCCTCTAGACTATTAACATATTTTCCTTTCATGTATAAATTCAAATATGTAATTCTAGTCTAAAGCATTCTGTGGCTGGTAAGTACATACTTGCTGATTTCAAATAAGAAAACATGGAAGGGAAAGCTCCATTAAACAAGTTGTTTCTGCCCTTATAATTCTCTAAACAAAATAGGAAGAAAAAGTGGGCAGTAGTGGAGTATTAATAGTGTGCTCTTTTCATTCTCTAAAGCATGAGTAGGTAAGCGTTCACACTACTCTGTGGTGGGCATACATTTAGAGCGCTGCGAATGAACCACCGCCGTTCTGCCATACTTAATTTATTTATGTTATTATTTTTATTATTTTATTGTTGTTTTTATATATTATTATAATTATTTATTTATATTACCAGTTTATTTTCTCAATTTAAATCCTGTTGCATCCAATTTTAATTGCAGTATTTGTATCTGTCTTCCCATACTTGCTACCCACATCCCCATTGCCACTGCGGCCTTATCCATGTTTTCCGTGTACACCACTCTCGTATCACCCTAGAGTAATTATGAGTGCTACCCAGACTTTTGAAACCAGTAGAGACAACATGTTTGTCTTTGAGGAAAGCCAGTGATGCTTTAGCATTTTTGGCAGGGGTGGATGTGTGTTTAAGTGGGGTGGGTGCAAAAACCCCTTATTGTCTGCCTATTCTACTGTTGTTCCCAATCCACATTCCCTGCGGGGCACCTAACCTGTGTGCATAGCAAAGAATTTCCGACCTTCAGAGCCAGAAGTGTTTCTCAATCGATCTCTTCCAGCCTAGGGTTATAGCTGATGAATTATAATCCTTGCTCTTTCCACACCTTTACCTGGGCTTACCATGGCCCTAAAACATTTGCCCAGAATCAGAATTGTCTAATGAGTGAGTGGGGCAGGGCAAATCGTGTTCCAGACCAGCTGAGAATGTACCTAGCTGCAGAAGAAGTTCGAAAATGTCATCTTTTACTTATCTATCAGAACTATATTCGAGGTACATTTTAGATTTTTAAAAAATGCAAGTTCTCGTAGGCCTCGAATCCCCCCTTTCTATGGGAAAATGGATCATTATTATAATGGACTGTCCAGTAAAGTTCTTGATTTCTCCCAGACATGTTCTCTGTCTTTCTGACACAGATCAAGAGTGATCTCTTCAAGTCTTTTCTTCATAATCCCACAGCACTTTGTACTTAGATGTACTTAGAAAGAACCATATACACGGTACGTCATGATTGATATGCAAGTCTTCACCACTCTACCTGTCCTAAAAGTCAGGGACACACCTTCTTCATTTCATCAGTCCCTACTTCTGTCCAGCATTGGCATCCAGTAAGTATTAGTGGAATGGACAGACAACCCAGATTTGTGTTGATGGCAGTTTAGCCTGTCTTAACTGTCATCCTTCTGCTACTAGACATGGATGAGACCTGAGACAATGGGACTGCTCAGAGGTCCCTGGCACTTGAACTTTAGGGCACCAGAATCCCCTGTAGGGCTTGAGAAAACAGGAGTTTCCGGACCCCACTCCCAGAGTTCCTGATTCCTGAGGTCTGGGATGGGGCTTGAAGATGCACATGTTTAACAAGCTCCCAGGTGACGCTCGCAACTGCTGCCTCAGGGCCACACTGAGAACCCTCGCCCTACACCAACCTTTCTGGGAAAACAACTCAACATTAAAGCTGTTTGGGGATCTCTGAAGAAATCTGTGGTCCTTGCCTTGTTGGGGGAGCATCAGGGATCTAACCATTGATGGTGGAGTATTTGTTGTTAATTCAGCAAGCAACTATTAAGTGTTAGGCCCGTTACTCGGCTCTAACAATACAAGGCAGAGTGACCTGTACCCTCGAGATTTAAAGTGTAAGTCCAGTAGAGAGAAGCCCAGGTGGGAGCAAGCACATTTAGAGGTAGGTGCCTGGTGCAAGGTGGGGACACAGAAGAAGGGAATGGCATTTGCCCCTGGAGGGGTCCGGAAACAGCCCAAGGGAGGAGGAGCTTGAGTCTTGAAATACTGTGGGCATCTCTAAGCAAAGTCACAGTAGACCGAAATAAAGAAAATAGTAAGCAAGCCAAAGAAACAGTATTTCCGCCAAGGGCAGCGTGTGTCTATCACGTCCACCTGTGAACACGCCCCAGGATTCCCTACATCAGGCCATTGCTCAAGACAGACCCCTCACAGGAACAGCTGAGTCACTGATTTCAGCTACTTCCATGTGAGAATTATCAGTACCTACTGCTCTTCAAAATGAGTGTGATCCTGGATAGGTGAGGCAATTCGGTTTCGCAGAGACAGCAGGGCAAGTGCCATTGTAGTTTAGTTAAGGGCACAGGCTTTAGAGTTTGGCTATGTGAGTCCAATCCCAGTTGAGCCATTTATTAGCTGTGTAGCTTTAGGAGCAGTAGCCTTAGTGTCTCTCAGTTGTCCCATCTCTGTAATAGGGACAATAACATAATAGTGCTGAATAAAAGAGTAACAAAATTTTGGTCAACGTTTACTGTATTTAAAGAACTAAGCTCCGTGATTCGCACAATGAACCAATCAATAAAACACCAGTTGTTATTAATAAAAGTCAGTTGAATATGTACTGTGTGCCCGGCCGGGTTCAATTTGCCTTTGCATACAAGGAAAAAATTAAAATACTCTGTTAATAAAGACTATAGCATAATACTTTCACCTTAAACTCCTTGATGTTAATTTATTTTGTTTACCTGCCAAACTTCTACTCATTCCTTATGACTTTCTGCTACACGAAACACCCTTTGTATTTCTTTTGTCCTATTAAATTAAGTTCTCTCTCCTCTACTTTCCTGCTTTTGGTGCTTTCTAATAACACTTTTAACCGTGGACTTTCTCATTCATCTGTGCAACTGTGGACTGAGAGGAGGCTCTTTGAATTCATTTTGTATATTCTAGTAGAGAGTACTGTGAGCAGTTGGGTTGTTGAATGGATACATTAATTCAACCTGGAGGGATGGGCAGTATTGCATTTTTTACATTGATATTACATGATGTTTAGAAAACTGCTTAACTGGTGGACATTGTTTTATTAACAGCATTTTGTGTATAGCACTCACTATGTGCCAGCTGCTATTCTAACTGCCTGACAAATACTCCTGAAACCTTCATGGTAACCATATGAGGGAAGTACTTTTAATATATCCATAATACCAATGGGGAGACTGTGGCCAAATTGGTTAATTAACTTAGCCAAAGTCATATTGAACTAATAAGTGGATTTAAACCCAGCTCGTCTGGGGCCAGGATCCCTCTTTTAATCCTCTGCCTCCTGCTTATGCTGTTGCATGGAGTAGTCTTTATCATATAACTAAATTAAGCATGCATTTGCTTAAAGCAGTGCATACATGATGGATCAAAAAGTTTGTGGTATAATTGGTTTAATTCTGTCATTATCCATTTTGATTTATAGTCACTTTCTTATGATGGTCATGTAGTTTTAAATGGAACCTTTGAATCTTTGATATAATAAGGTTATGTCAAATCTCGGGTATAATAAGGTTATACCCAATGGAAACAGAATAATGATCAGCCCATTTAAAGGATGACTGGAGAGTTATTACAATATATAATAGTCATGCATATATGGAGTATTATTCCTTTGACTGGTAACATTTTCCTTTTAAAAATTGAAACATTTGATTGTTTCTTGTTGGGAGAAAAAGAGGTCAGATTTTTGAGGGGAGATCCATTTGGTGAGATGCTGAGTGTGTGTCAAGCTAAGGAGATAGTATGACATCTTTTTTAGAGTCTAGTCACAATTAAATGCCATTTTATTTTCGATTTTGGGATCGGTGCCAGCTTCCAGCTTGTCAGAGCTGAGAAGACTCAAATCAAGTCCAGGCTTATTTCTACAGCAAACTGGGATTCTGGCTTCTTGCCTGTGGATTCATTCAGTACAGCCCATCTGGCTTTTGATGTTCTGCAAGTTTGGAGCCATTTGTTTAAGGAAGCCAGGCGGTGAATATTGGTGGGCCTGGGGTTCTCTTGACTCCAAGTGGTGCCCCTTGGTTTGCATTTTCACCATGCTTAGCATCTGCTTACCTGGAGACCATGCAGCCGCCGGCCAGAGGTCTCCAACAACCAAATCTTCATGCCTTTTAGAACTCAGGGTCCCCAGCACATCCTCCTTCCTCCTCCTTGTCCAATTACTTTCATGCAGTTCTCAGTAGCTGCTTGTTTGAGCCACTTATAGTATTTAACTTCTGGGGTGTTTTTGGGTTTTGGTCAAGGTAATTCCAGGCTGGATGTGGTGACTAAGCAGGAAATATATGGGTCGTCCACGAAGTTACAGTGGAGCACTGTTTCTATTTTCCTAAGGTACACAGCTGTGGGGGTGATCCCTATGGAAGTCAGGAACCCAGTCTGATTTTGCTCCCTTTTGATGTTAGCAGTACAGACCTGGCTGTTTTGTAGCCTGCTTTGTTTTTCTTCCCTTTCTTCCCTAACTCTATGGGCTGTGGCAAAGCCCTGAGACGTGCAGGAAAATGTCTCCTGTCATACGCCCACAGCAGACCTGGCCCTGACCCTCCTCTGAAGCCCAGGAAGGAGGTATCTGTGAAGCAGCCTGCTTGTAAAGCAATTGCACACAGCCTTGTAAACTGTGTTACTAGGCTGATTATGCTTGACTGGCAAGGTGAATCTCTTATAGCCAAGAGAGAACTTGGAGAGTTTTATCTCATCTTATGCCTTATTAATTTGTTCATTCTTTAATTACACAGACACCTATTGAGCACCCTATTTATGCAAGGTACCTGGTCGGGGGTCAGAGGGAGGGTCCCATGGTAAACAAGACAGACTCAGTCCTGGAGGAGCAGGAATGGCAGCCCCTTGCTGGGCTGTTGGCCCCACCAAAAGGGAAAGGTTTCACTTTAATAATACATGGGTGAATCATTTTTGTCAATAGGCAAAATTCTTTGTAGTTAAAAAAAAAATGTGATGGTAGGAAGGAAAGGGATGGGCAGAGGGTTAAAACAAAAGATATGCTCTCGCTAACTCTAGATTGCAGTATTGTTATGCTTGTCACTGTAGCTTAATTCCATTTCTTTGAGTTTTTTCAATGCCAAGGCATTCCCTGTATGATTTACGTGAGCCTTTCATCTCCACGATTTTTCCCACTCAGGTAAATGAGCAAATGGATTTGAACACTCATATCTAAAACAAGAGAGAACCAGCTGGAAATGCCCTTTGAATTTCTTTCTCTATGAAAACCATTTTTCTTTCTGGTGCCTCACCTATAAATAACAAGAGTTCCACCTTCCTTTATAGACTCTTGCTAAAAGCGTGGTTTGGAACAAGACTGTACAGGTGCACACAAATTACAGTTGGGAAAGAAGCCTGCAGTGCATCTTGTCTCTGAGGGTTATGAAATCCTCCTTTTAGTAATGGAGCCAGCGTGATCAAGCCAGCAGGATGAAATTTGGCATTTGTGAGATCACACCCCTTCTCACTTGCCCACCGTACGTAGCATCCCAGCCTTACTCTTCAAATCTCCACATTTTTTCTTATCCAGCTACGAAATTCATAGGCTGATTTTTTTGGGGGGTTTGTGTGGGTTTTTTTTTTTTTTTTGGCAAATAAAGACCTGCATTTTTATTTTGAGATAGGTGGTTGAGTTTTGTCTTTAATTTCATGGCAGAGATTTAACTAGTCTCAACTTTTGAAAAGACAACAATGATATTTGGGGATCACCCACTTAAAGTTAGACTTCTAGATGATTAATACCAAAGTAGATGATTTTTTAGCCTCAGCCAGTTATAGGTATGCCCCTCTGTGAATTGGAGGCTTTTATGACAGTGAAAATCATGGCACAGATAAAAATTAAATAAATACTTCTGTTATTTTCCTGAAGAAAAAAAAAAGCTTAAACTATGAGAATACTGTCTTGGAGCATTTAAAAATAAAATTAACTTTAGCCAGCAGGATTTCGAGCATTACATCACAAATGAAAAACTAGATTCACATCAAAAGGAGTCAGTTTTCATTCAATTGTGCAGCACTGTGGGCTGTGAAATTTAATATTATTTTGACTCATATGCTAATTGTAAACTGACAGAGGAAAATGGATTGTGTTTAAATAAAAGGATACACAGCATCACACGCAGCTCTGTCAAATACAAGTTGAGGTCTTTGGGCCAGGAACTGGGAGCCCTCTAGCTCTGTTATTGCAGATTCAAGTTTGACAAATAAAACTTTCCTTTAGACTGTAGTTTAATTACTTTTTTTCAAAGGTATGCATGATGAAGAGGCACAAATACACCTCACCTTGAAGAGTTGCCGAACTGGTTTGTGTGCCTATCAGCTCCCCATGTGTTTGAATTTCTGTGCTTCTCATCTTTCCTTTTCTTGAAAAGATTTTGCTTGTCATTGGTGTGAATTGTACCCCCCACCCCCACCCATCTAGTCTTTGCTCTCAGATTTATAACACTTTAATGGTTCCATTGCTCTTAGACCCCTTTTCTTTTCCTTGAATAAATCAGGTTCATGTTGCAGATGATATTTGTTTTAGGAAAGTGTGAAAGAAGGGGCACCTGTGAAAACAGGCAATTGTTCCAACACACATATACATTCAAATTAAAGCAGAAAATGTCAATTAAAGCCTCCAATTACTACCTTATTTCTTGGAGGTTTAAAGCCGCTGAGAAGATAGTGGCGCACTCGCTGGAAGTTTTAAGGTAATTACTTTTTACTCTAAGCAGTGGTATCTGGTAACCTAATTCCGTATAAACCTGACACCCTATAACTACACCCCAGTATTTCTCTGATTTCAGAATAAGTCTGCATAGAAACTTGTTCTGATGTTAAAGTGCAAAAGGGGGCAGTAAAGTGCTATCCACAAAAAAGGAAAAAACATTTTCCAAGTATTTCTTATTACTGCCTGTGTCTTTCGTAGGCCCTGCCTTTATTTATTCATTTTATAACAAAACTCTTATGTTTGGGGCATTGAGAGAATATCTTATTAAGCTGTTGCAGCAATCTAGCATTAAATGGAAGACATGCAAGACTGAAGATCCTGCCTGTTTATGAAGTGTGCCATCAAATTCACATGCTCATGATGCAAAGTCCTTCTTTGGGAGTATTTGTATTCCCAAGTGCACAGAGCACTTCGGAAAGGAGCCTTGGTCTTTGGTGTTAATGCTCTTCTAGCTCCGTATAGACGTGGCAGGCCCGAAGTACATGGTGGGGTGAAGGGTCAAGGGTTTGGGCTTATCCAGAGCAGCGTGCATCCTTTGTCAGGAGGTGACTGGAAACACCAGCCAATTACAGCAGAACTGCAGACTGCTCATCCGCATTCGGAATTGCAGACGAACCAGTTTGCACTGTGACTTCTCTTCTTCACTGTAGGCTTTGGCATTTAATTAAAAATTAAAGCCTTTTATGGAAGAAGTAGATGTTTTCCAAAATGGGGTAAATTCGAAGTATACTTAATACAGAACACTGGCTTGGGAATAAACCAGTAATATTACATGAGTTTTGGTTTGCAACTGCTAGGCCTGAGCCTCTTTGTAAAGCTGGGATTTAGAATCTTTGAAATGTTTGTACAGTTCAATGATTAAGCATAAATTGTATATATTCCCTATTTTTCACTTATTTGAGTAAACAAGTTTGTTACTACAGCTTCTGTGGACTCAGATTTATGTATTAAATAGGCCACACCTTCAACTAGGATAATTTTATTTATCTGCTTGCTAGGGAATTGCATCAAAAGTTTAAGTCTGTAGGCATTAAATATTTTAAATGCTTATTTTTAAAGTCAGTTATGAAAGATAGCACAAAGTTTTTCTGAAACTACATTAAAAAAATAATGTTTTAATCTTATCACAAAAGCATTGACTATTTATTGCAAAGAAAACACAGAAAGCTAAAAATCATTCTAAGTCCACCATTCAGTAGCCCAAAGTGGCCTCAGGTAAAGGCGGTGTGTGTGTGACCATTTGTTTATGGTTGTCTCCGTGCAGTCAGCAAAATAAACAGAACAACATGCCATGTATTATTGATGTGTATATTTTCAACTGAAATTAGCCATCTGCTTACAATGATCATATACACTAATATAATTTTGAAATGAAAAGAAAAATAATTCTTTGTAGAGAGTAATGCAAATTGATTATGAATCTCGCCCTGCTTGGCAGTTTGCCCCAGAGGTAGAAGAGCTTTATGTGTGGGCCTCCTCCCCCCACACACATTTATTCCGCTCGCACGTGCACCAGCATCCATGTCAGGACTCACCTTGTCCTGTTACATGAGTAACATGGCCCTGCGTCTCAAGTGCATGATAACTGCCATAATTACACATAAATATTTAAATGGATCTTTACGTGTGTAATACTAGGTAGAAGTGGCTCTGGATCGAATCTGATGCTTTTTAAATAGAAGCTTTCCCACAGCATTTCCAAGCACTGTCATCGTGTCTGTCTCGATTTGGGATTTACCTGGCCTAGTTGTCTGTCTGGACATAGAAACTGGTAGTTCCTGTTTGTATCTTTTGTGTTCTGATCTCTTTATTCTGTGTCAGCTAAATATTCTTGCAGTCAGTTACTAACATATTAACACATCCTTGTTTGGAAACTTTGGCATATCCTTCCATGGTTTCCCTCTGTGGATCTATTGCGTCCCTCAGGAGAGCCACCAGGCATATTGTCACACATTTCGTGTGTATTTTCAGAGACTGCACCAGCATCAAGCGGCCCCCCAGCGATTTGGATTTTCTTCTCGGTTAATCTACACTCTTTGGCCAACCTTGAGAAAACTTGTAAGAAGCCATCAGATGTTTGTGCTAAGGTGCATGTAGTATGGTCAGAGGAAGAAAGAAGCAGGGAAAATGGAGTAGCCATGGGTGGGAGGGGAAGCAGGGAGTGCAATTTCGGGTTCACGACACAGCTCTCCATAAACTTCTCCACTGCTGGCTTCCCACGGATCCTCCTATTACACTGGGCAAAGTGCAGAAATAGATCAGGCGACCACTGCTTTCGTCCATTTCCCAGGCACCCTGTGAGACCTGATAATGCAGTACAGGTCAGCAGAAAAGTCCAGGCTTGACATCCCAACGTGCCATGGTCTGGTCTGTGAATGAAAATCACATGAGATGACTTCTGAACTCCAAGTGGCTGGTTTATGTTTTCAGTGTATTAGGCCTGTGTTTTAAACAAGCGTGTGCTCGTAGTGTAGGTTAAAACTTTCTGTTGTCTTCATTAATTATGCTATGTTCCAGTCTATTAATATTAAAGAATATTGTGTTGCATAATGACTTTTTTTTTTTGGAGACAGAGTCTCGCTCTGTCGCCCAGGCTGGAGTGCAGTAGTGCGATCTCGGCTCACTGCAACCTCCGCCTCCCAGATTCAAGCAAGTCTCTGTCTCAGCCTCCGAGTAGCTAGGATTACAGGTGCCTGCCACCATGCCCAGCTAAGTTTTGTATTTGTAATAGAGACGGGGTTTTACCATCTTGGCCAGGCTGGTCTTGAACTCCTGACCTCGTGATCCACCTGCCTCAGCCTCCCAAAGTGCTGGGATTATAGGCGTGAGCCACCACGCCTGGCAACATAATGACTATTTTTTAAAGTTTTTACAATTATGACTGTGAAGTTGAAATGTCTAAATTATTAGAGATCCAGTTTAGATTACTAAATATTTATGTCTAATTGAGATTCTTAGACTTAGCCAAAGTCTAATACTTCCATGTAGAAGTATTAGAGTCTAGATTGGTGAAAAACTTGGAAAAAGCTTGGATGAAGTTCAATAGGTAATCCAAGAGTAAAAGTAGGTTCCAATATCAGATCATTTCACCATAGGCATTTTAAGTTTGGAAGCCCTACTTGAGTGTTTCCAGTTTTTTTCCACATTATATTGTCTCTATATTTGATTCAAAGGCAGGGCACCTATTGTCTTGCTTAGGACTGATTCACTGGGAAAAACCACTGGAGTTGCCTATTTCCACTCAGTATGCCTCACTCTTAGAGCAGCTTCCCATGGTTTCCAGGGAGGCCCTCCAGTGAGAATGCACCAAGCCACACGCCATGGCCTGGGAAGCAGTCCTGAACCTGGAGATTCTCTTGATGGAAAGGAAGAGGCAGCCTTCCCCTCCCAGGAAGACAGTAGAGAGAGCCTGCTCTGACTTTGCTCAGAGATGGAACTGGTCTGGCTCAGTTCTCTCTCCTACGTGGGACATGAATCACTCTTGGTGGTCTTTGCTTTTTATTTGGGCTTAAAATCAGCAGACTTTATTAAATGACACCTGATCTAACCACTCGCTGTCTGGGCAAAGTTTAACAAGAACAGCCTCCCCCCATGTGGTATGGGTTGTAACTGTGGCAGTTTCCCTCTGCTGTTTTTGGTTACAAGATGAACATTATCTGAACACACAGAAAGAAATCTGTATTTGGCATCCATAATGGAAAGTCAGTTTAGTAATTTAAAATTAGCCAGTTATCATCATCATAATTCTTTTTAACACTTTCAAAGTCAGCATAGGAGAAGTGTATTGTTGAATATTACAAAATATTTAGGGCACAGATAGATGTGCTGTGTAGTTTGATTTATTAATGTGTCTAAGTAATCAAAGTAACAGAATTCAAATATAAACCCCATCACTTCAAAAATAGGAACTCTGTTTACTGACTTGATTATAACATATGGAACTCAATTGTTTTCCATTAAAAAATGATAGTATTAGGAAACTCACCCCATTTGCTTTTCATATATATTCTGCTATTTGCATAATTGTCTGGAGCCCATATGTAATATTAAATGTAAAACACAAGTGCCATGTAGCTGGTCTGTTTCTTCCTCACCTTTTGGTTCCTGGCCTCCTGGGGAAGGGTTGCACATCTGAGCCGTGGTCTCAGATGACTGCCTCGGAAGAAGCCCCTTCCCTTCAGACACCACTGATGTGTGCTTGGTGTGGAGGTAGACTTTCCCTGGCTCTCCATGTGACGCTCACATGTGCGTGTCTTGATTTCCCTTAACTTCATGGACAGCTTGATTTGGGGGAAAAAAATGTGTTTTGCAACGCCGGAGTTATAATTGAATGTGCTGCAGTCAAAACTGAAAAGTGCGCAGAGAAAGGGGGCTTTTCCTGTCATGCTCATGGGGCACCAGTGTGTCTTCACCTGTTTTGTGTGTTAGGTCCTTGTGTCATGCTGAAATGAAGAACATGGGATGTGTGGGGCTTTGGACAGTGCTGAGCCAAAAGCAAGTGCTCAAAAGCAGCTGTGTTTGTATTATTAGTGGTTCTGGAGGTGGCTGATTGCCTTGCATTTTAAGTAGAGAGGGATCGTAGAAGACTGCCAGTACTCAACAACTTTTTCCAGAGAGAAAGGGTCAGAAACTGCATCTGCAGGGCTCCTTGATCTCCAGAAACGCCAGTGTGCCTGGGAGGGCATCTGCGGAAATCCAGTCTCTCCTCCTCAGTATGTCCTGTCCCGACTCAGTGGTTCTGTCTTCAGAATTCCTATCGTGTCTGTGATCTGCAAAGAGCGGTACTTAATTCGACTTCAATTTGTATAAATGTTAGCTTCTATTTGTTCATTCCTATTTTTTATTCAACTAATACATTATTTATTGAGCATCTACTCTGTGTCAGCCCCTTGGGCATTTAATATTGAATTAGTCACCTGTGGGACTTGCCTGCCCTCAGGGAGCTAGACTATAAATTCCTAATGATCAGCGAACTCCACTTTTCTGTCACTCATAACGTCTGGCACAAAATAGGTTACTTGAGTTGTGACACTCACAGTACTGTTGTTTGCTGCCATGGTGCTTTAGGAAGTGTGCGAGTTCCCGGGAGGCAGAGTCAATAACGCAGACTGCAACTGCACGTGGTGAAAACATGGCCAGGAGAGCTGTAGTTCAGGCTCTCAGCTCAACTGCACTCTGTCCACTGAGAAGCCATAATTTCTTCAATTAAAGTGACTGTGTGCTATGGCTGTTTATGTATACGCTTAAAAAGTAAAAGCTGCTAAAGCACTCAAGGATTGAGGCCTTTTGTATTGATTTAATTAAAGGAATAATCATTGTTTTAATGAGCTCTAGAAACAATTACTTTTGAAGAGCCGAGGATCAAATTCTTGCCTCACGTTTTGCCGCAATGTGTTCTGAAAGGTGAATTAATGCTTTTGGAATCATCAGGAATAGTGAGTTTTGTCACGATTTACTTTTTACAAGCACATCAAATATGCATATTGAAATGTGAGCCTCCCCGCCACACTTCCGTTTTGATAAGTATCCCCCTGGATTGCCATCCCTGACCATTATAGATTTTTAACAAAGTTGGACAGTACACACTGAATGAAAACTTCACATCAAGGAAGGCCTGGCGTGTTTGTAAAATGAATTAAAAGGCTTATTAAATGATTTGTGTGACTTATGCCTTCTGAAAATATGCCCTCAAACACAGAGATCCCCGAAGCCACACCGACCCCTGCGTCCCATGTTCTTGACCTCACCGCATCAGCACCAGCAAGAGCTGTCGCTGAGACGGTGAGTGATGAGAGTCAAGAGGGGTGACTTGCATGGCCTGGGAGGAAACCTCCTGTGAATCTTTAGTTAAGCAGGGAAAAAAAAATCCTTGTGAAGGAAACAGGATCTTGGGAGCATTTTGAATGAAGAAAGAGCATAGTGAGCCAAACTTGAGACATAGGGTGTAATGTGGGAGAGTTTTAAGATTTGCAGAGATGTACAGCTTGGGAGGAGGTGTAATGCATTTTCTTAAAAGAGCTGAATGAATGGTTGAGGAAATGGGTACATCTGGCTTGGTTAAGGATCCTAATCTCTGAAGCCTGGGAAGCCCCCAGGGCTTGTAATTCAGGAATACTTCCCCTAATAGTAGCTAACTCTTATATAGTGCTGTCTGTGCAGGCTACAAAAGGAGCAGATTAAGGATAGAAAAGGTTTGGAGTGGTATGAGAAACCCTAGGCAGGAATTGACTCTTGGTGTTTGTAAACCTTAAAGATGTCCTAAAAAGGTCAAGGAATAAAACGGCAGAAAAAGGAAATGTCAGGAAGATGATCAATTTAATGTTTATGAAATTTAGTTTGTACTTGCAGCCCGGCATCTTGCCTGAGGTTTTTAACCTCAGCAGCACATCAGAATTACTGTGTGTGTGTTGGAGGGGCTGGGGGAGATAAAGAAATTAGCCTCATCCACAAACATTCTGATTCAGTCTGTTACTTGAGAAACTGAATTGTGTTTTGTCCATAAAGAAGATGAAATTGTCTAGAGAGAATACATTGCCATTCACAGGGTTGAGGGGATACCACAGAGAGGCTTCCACTGTGATCTGCATTTGTCAAAAGTTCTAGAGAATTCTTCAACAGTACACACATGGTTGTTTTCAATATATCATTGTTATAAAAATTCATTTTGAGTTCTGTTTCACAGAAAGTTTTTTTGAATGAATGAATGTCATATGTCCTTGCTAAAGGAGTTCAGTTAAAAAAAAGGGGACCATCCTTCCTTTTGGGGGTTGTACAGTACCACATTCCCAAGAAAGAGGTAACAGCCACATACATTTTTCCTGCCAATAAAGAGTACGGGTTTTTAATATGAATCCAAAATATGATTTCTGTTATGTTTTGTGCTGCTTTGTAACCACACTCAGGCACTTTTCAGAAAATTAATACCATTCATTAGCATAAATCATAAACTATTCCCTTGGTATGGGTTTGAAATTGGGGGTGCCCTATCATCCTTGCTTTATCTCTTAGTGAATTATGACCCTGTAGTCATCATGGCTGGTGGGCGTCTCTGGTTAAAGAAAGGGTTGGATTGGAAGGATTCAGAGGCGGTTCTTTGTTCTCAGGCTTTAATATTTTAATGAGCCTGCAGGCTTGGCTGCTTACGAACGAGCTGGGATTTCTAAGTGTGTTGTTAGTGTTAGCACTTGTAGAAGGATGTTCATTAGGAAGTTCTTGTTTCAGTTTTTCAGAGAAACTCCCCATTAAAGATCATTCAGGAACATGGCTCCCAAGAAAGAGGAAAGGGAGGAGGGAGGCTTTTAGCTATAAGCATTAAGGGGATATTGTATCAGTAGTCTTAGTTCTAAAGATTTGCTTCTGAGAATTAATTGGAGCAAATACATCTTAAGGGAAGGAAAAAAAGATTTGTAGAGCAGGGACAGTAGTTGTTGTCCTTGCAAGTAGAGGACTCTTCATTTTGCAGCTGAATCAATACCACAACTAATTATTTCTGGTTATCTTTTATGCGTTTGTAAGACATTTCTTTTGTTCAGTGTAATAAAAAACCCATTGTTTGATCAGTGACTGGCTAATTATGATAAGTAATTTGAAACAGTCTTGATGAAACTTGTCTGTTAATTAACATCAACAGCACATGGAAACTAACAAGACAACAAAGTATTAGTGGATCCACTGTTCCCTCCAATTGATGAGCTCTCTCTGTGGCATGCCCAATAAACTAAAGCTGCCAATGGTTAAAAAATAACAAACATGTGGGAGATCTGACTCACCGTGGAGGAAAAGTTACTGTAAAGTTACACAAAGGAGTATTGAAATATTACGAGCAAGGGGGTGGTAAAGAAATGTCAGCAGGTAGCCTGATCCTATGGCTTAGAGTAAGGGAAGTGGTTTCTCTCTGTCTTTCCTTTTTCTTTTAAAGCTTAATTCCAAAGTACATTCATCCCATATTGATCTGAAGTAAGAGACTTTTGATAAATAAAAGCATGAATCTGAAAATGTATAGTTTGGGATTATCGGCATTGCCTGGCTATCTTGTAACTATCATTAATACTGTTAATTTTTATCAACTCAATGGCTTTTTTTTCTTATGCTTTTAGATTTCTACCTGGACAAGGACTGGTACTATACCCACAGATAGGAGACAAATTGGATATTATTTGCCCCAAAGTGGACTCTAAAACTGTTGGCCAGTATGAATATTATAAAGTTTATATGGTTGATAAAGACCAAGCAGACAGATGCACTATTAAGAAGGAAAATACCCCTCTCCTCAACTGTGCCAAACCAGACCAAGATATCAAATTCACCATCAAGTTCCAAGAATTCAGCCCTAACCTCTGGGGTCTAGAATTTCAGAAGAACAAAGATTATTACATTATATGTAAGTATAATTTTATTCATTTATTTTATAGAAATTAAGATAAGCTATATAGGTTTGTATCAATTTTTTGTTTCCTTAAAATTATTGTGGCAAATAATTTGATGAGAATCTTTGCTGAAAAATTGTCCCCCCCCCCTTTTTTTTTCAAAGAAAACTTCATTGAATTTGGGACCCTGTGCTACCAGTATTCATTAAGTATACATACCCAAAGAGAAAAAAACACTAGAATTCTTAATAGTATTGAAATAAATGTATTATATGAATATATTCAGCATCTCTACTGACAAAACCATTTTTAAGGACCATTGGTGGATTTTGCTAGGTAAATCTTGTGCATTGCCTTTTCTCTTCACCCATCCATCCATTCATTCACTCATTCATTTCGTATTTATTCTGTGCCAGAGACTGTGCTTAAGGGCTAGGGATTCAGCAGTGAAAGGTGGTAAAATAGCATGTTTTCCTCAAGAAGTTATCAATCTAGAGAAGATGGAGCTCATAAATCAGAAAAACGGGGATGACAGGTTACATTAAAACCAGATTCAGAAGAAAAAGACAAAACTTGGTTTGCTCAGTGAATTACTCTTTTTTGCATACATATATATAATTTGACACCCTGTTTCAGGAAGAGATGGCACATATCCTTTGGGTCATATCTGAGGCTAACTCGTGAGGGCGTGAAGTCAGCTGATGGGCACATTTGGAGCCCACGCCTACTATGTGCAGATCTCTCGTCAGCCTCATTCCCAGGGCCCCAGGTGTTGTTAAAGCCTAGGTGACTCAGACAGCTGTTCACATTCAAGCAATGAAGTCTTTTTTCTTAATTTCTTTGGTTTAAAATTATAATTGGGTTGAATTTTCCAGTGGCTTGGTTACTACAGACTTCACTTTATTAGGGAACTGCTGTCTACCACTGGTTTGTTATTTGCCCCAAGGTGGACTCTAAAACTTTAGGTAGGAGACTCTTGGTGATCAAACTGAAACTCTTGCATCTCAACCTATGAGCTGCACTTTACTGTTATTTTATTTTTTTAGAGACAGGATCTAGCTTTGTTGCCGAGGCTGGCGTGCAGTGGCGTGATCACAGCTTACCGTAGCCTTGAACTCCAGGGCTCAAGTGATGTTCCCACCTCAGCCTCCAAGTAGCTGGGACTACAGGCATGTGCCACTGCACCCAGCTCAAGAGCTACACTTTAAAGCACAGAATGAAAACCTATTTTTAAATAAAACTTGATACATAGAGTAGCTTACCAAGAATTAGTGACAACAACAACAAGAAAAAATAAAGTGGTAGAGTATGTACTTAGTAAGGAATAATTATTATGAAATAAAAGCATTCTGAAATGAAACAGGTAGATGGGGTGGCCAAGTATGCAGAATAATAGGGAAATCTTTGAAAATGTAAAATAGTTACCAGGTAAAATAAATGGAAACTTTAAGCTTTTGGAAGCCTAACAATGTATTTATATTAGTAAAGACTTTATTATTATTATTATTATTTTTTTTTTTTTGAGACGGAGTCTCTCTCTTTCGTAGGCTGGAGTGCAGTGGCATGATCTCGGCTCACTGCAGCCTCCGCCTCCTGGGTTCAAGTGATTCTCCTGCCTCAGCCTCCCAAGTAGCTGGGACTATAGGCGTGTGCTAATTTTTGTATTTTTAGGCAAGATGGGGTTTCACCATGTTGGCCAGGATCGTCTGGATCTCTTGACCTCGTGATCCTCCCGCCTTGGCCTCCCAAAGTACTGGGATTCCAGGCATAAGCCACCGCGCCTGGCCTTAGTAAAGACTTTGAAAGTAAGACTTTTTCAGCGAAAGCTTCTGTTAAGCATGACATTTACAGGGAACTGAAACTGATCAGATGCATTTATTAAGAAGGTTAATGCCCCTGGGTGGGGTGGGAGAAAGAAGGTAGTGGTACGGGAAGAGTGGACGCACTGGAGATGAGATGCCCTAGGGCAGTGAACGCATGTCCCTAGTGCGTGGATGGAGCCCAAGTCCACTGATATGCCAGCAGACCCGGAGTCTCTCTTCTTACTTTAGCTTATGACTTCTTGAAGCATGCTTTGCAAATTCTAAGTTCCCACTGGGCGCAAGTGGAATTTTAGTAAACATTAAGAGTTTAACCTTTGGTGTGAAATAATATGCAAGATATGCAAATAAAGAAATGTTTACCAACATCTCTTTGCTTAATGTAGTGAGCATTTAATAATTGCTTTTTATTAATACATGAGAGATTTGTATTTAGAAGCAGTTTAATTTATAATTATAATATTAATCTACACAATAATGTCATCTATTATTTTCTTTTTTTGGAAACTCTTCCTACCACACTAACAGGTTCATTGCAGTTACTGAGCTACTGTGGCCATCAGAGCTCTCCTTAGAGTTATGATTTACCATGCAAAAGCATGTGGTAGCCTGGGATAAATGAATCTTTCTGAATATAGAATTGAGGGTCTCAAGTTTGAAACTACGAGAGGCTATTTGAATGTTGCTTTGCGGGACTGTCACAAGGGCTGGGTGAAGGACGCAGGGCTCAGAAGTTTGCCAGGAAGTCCAGTTGAGACTTTCAGCAGAGTTGAAAGACTTCCACGATGGCGTAGGCAGAGGAAGGCGTTTCAGATACTTGGGAAAATTTAGAAGCCAATTTCTCACCCACCCTACAGCAAAGCCCATTGATCTACAAGTTTCCCTAGAAAGGAAATGGGAAATGCAGAGAACAAATGTTAAAATAGTTTTAGAAATTAATATTGACTTTGTATTGCTTCTGCATAAGTTCCAAGACACCAAAACAATGAATGAATTTTAAAAAGTCACTACTTCGCATATCAGACAAATGCACACACACACACACACACACACACAGTCAAGCTCTGTACTGGCTTTTTTGAGAAGGAAAGTGTTTGAAGTTAGTAATTTTTATATCAGTACATTTATAAATAGTGCTAGGTAGCACGACAGAAAGTATTAAAATTTACATGTATATTTTTAACACTTCAAATTGTTGGTTCACTTTGAGACAGTAAATAATATTGGCATTTGAGTTCAGCTTTAATAAATTCTACATGGGTTTAACCCCAAATCTGAGTGTCTAGTTGGTAAGCGCCTTCAGAACGAGCAGTGTTATAATAGATATGTTATTGTGTGCTGGTTTCTTTCCATGGAGAGGAAAAAGAGATCTGATGCTTTGGAGGAGTGCTTGACTTTCCCCCAGTGAGGAGCAGTCCAGAGGGACTGACTTGCATTGGGGAGTACCCTACGTGAACAGCATTTCAGAAGAATTAATCCAGGAACCTAGAGTCCTACTTGCTAGTCCTGCTTCCTAAGCTTAATGAGAAAGTCAGTTTTCTTTCTTTAAACTTTAATTTATTTCTCTAAAAAACACTTTTAGTATTGTCATTGTTCTGGCTAATGATGGCGGTCTCCTCCAGTTTCAAGCCACCTTAGGGCTGGGCATACAAATCCAATATAGGGTCACTTGTTAGTGTGGTTTCAAATGGACAGGATCCTCTGTAAATTCTTTAAAAACATGTAATTTGATCTGTGGTGTTACCTGCTTTAAAATATAGTCATCACACTTGTGAGTTTCAGACGTGAATATGAATTTTTAATTTGAACTGTATTTTTAAACAACACTAAGTATTCACTAAATGCCCTTAGGAGATATGTGGCAAACTGATATGCGTCCTCATGCGTTCTTCTCATAGATGCTTATTTGCTTTTTAACTTGTGGCAAAATTATATACGAATGATCACCTACTTACAATAGTTCCACTTAAATTTTTCAACTTTCTGATGGGTTTATTGGAGTATTAAATGTATTTTCAATTTAATGATATTTTCAGCTTACCTTGTGCTTATCAAGTATCAAGACATAGCCCCACCTAAGTCAAGGAGCATTTGTGTATGGGTTTTTATTCTTGTTCAGAATTGACTTTTTCAAGTGACCTATTTCAGTAATTAGCCCTGGGCCTAATTTGCATAATGAGATCTCCTAATCTTCAAGTGATGCAAAGATGGAGATATTATGACCATGTGATCTGAGGAGACCTTTCCTTTATTATGCTCCGATCTTTAATTGCCTTAAAAACAGAGTAGCTAATTTACCTAACCTATAGTTAGTTTATTATTGTCTTTAAAGTTTTTTTTAATGTTCATAAAATAACTGTTCTGAAATTGCCCATTTTCAAGGGAAGCTGTGTCTTAGACTTACTAAATGCTCCAGTTGATACTGGGAAAGCCTTCTTGTGTTCGTAGCCTTTATCCATAGAGTTTTCTTTGCAGCACTTTCTGCGCCTCTTTTCAGAGGCGACACCCAGAGCTGAATGAGTCAGCAGGTTTGGTGTGTTGGCCCTTTGCAACAGCTGTCCTTATGAAGGTTCTGTGGGCTGGTTATTCTACCTTCGCATAAAACCTTGCAAAATAACCCACAAAGAGGTTTTCGTCACACTACCAAAATCATGTGAGTCAGAGATGGATGAAAAATGAATGCCATTGTGTTCATACTTTTCAAGTGAACAGTAGCTATAGCAGAGCTGTTAGACAAAGAAAACCGTATTAATGAAGCACCTCCCAATTTAGCTTCATATGGCTTTTGCATTATTTTGCTGCAAATCCATAGCTAAGACACATCTTGTAGCATAGTCCATAAGTCATCTTTTCTAAGGACTGTTTGATCAAAGATTGTTCTGTGAGATCCACCCTGTGGTGTTCATGGCATCCTCTTGGAGGCCTCCCTCACTCTCCATACCGTGGCAAAGTCTTCCTTAAGAAACACTGAACGAGTCTGGAGAAGCTGCCATTTCTTAGGGCCCTCATTGGTCCAGTTGTCTATAGCTTTTTTTTTTTAATAGCATGTAAAATTGGAAAGCTTCACAAACAGCTTTGCTATTTTTTAGACATGTACTCCACTTCTAAGCAAAATCACAAAATAAAGTAAAATGCTTACACAAATATAATGAAGCAATATTCTTAAAGAATCAAAACAGAAGAACTTTAGAGTCTATTGCTTATGTTGTTGAGCATATATTTGTTTTCTTCTCTGCCTTTGCTTTACTTATTTCTGGGATGTAGGTTTGGCAAGTAGCACTGAAACGTACTGAATGCACTGTTCTTTAGCAAGATAGTTAACGGAGCTTTCAAATGTCCTTTTAACATATAGATTTCTTTTAGAATATAGAATAATGTGTGGGCTGTATAAAGCGATTATGTGCTTTATTTGATGAATTATTTATGTACGATAAATGTAGCAAAAGCCACATTTCCATCATTAAATGTAATCCCATTTGGTGATACAGCAACATCAGCCTGTCATTTGGGTCCTCTGATTGAGGGGTGAGGATTTATGTTTGATACCTTGCACATAATGGCTGAGTTCAAGCATTTAAACTCATTTTTATTTTTAACCTACAGCTGTCATCTTTGTAATACGATATTCATCAGAATCTTGCCAGATACTGTGCGTTTGGGATATTGGGGGATACAGCACCACCACCACCCTCCCCCCGTCCAAGAGAAACAGATCAACATCTTAGGTTGAGAGTCTGGGGTCTAGAAGACCTGAGTTCCTGAGTGTCCTTTGACAAGTAACTTAACCCCTCTCTGCCTCAGTCTCTTCTTCTGTAAAGTGGGGATAATGACAGCACCTGCTTCACAGGGTTGATGGGAATCCAGATGCGGTGGGATATATAAAATGCTTATTACTTCCACCTTTGACACCAAATACATACAACTAAGAGTTAACTGGAGCAGGGGAGGAAGTATGAGGCTCCAGGCTGGAGGCAGACCTGTGCTCGGCTGCAGGCTGGAGAGGATGGGCCCCAAAAGCTTGGCTGATTTGGTCCATCTATAAAATGGAACTCCAGAGAGTTTACATGTTTCAGTAATACTGCATAACTTAATTATAAGATCTTCTCTCTTTGTCTTCTTCGAGTGTTATAAAAGCTCTTTTGTCCTTGAGCTTCCTTTACCAAGAAACATGCATTTATGTATCTTTTTGTTCATGGAATTGCCCAAGCTTGTTAGCAGATCCTTTGTAAGACCCAAAAGAGACAGACAGGGGAGGAGTCTTCAGATACGTATAATCATTTTTCCCAGTTTCCATGTCACCAGCCTTGCCAGGACTTTTTCTCAGTTCCCTGTTACACAATGAAAAGTGTATCTTTATTGATAATTTTAGTAGCATCCTAATGTGGTATAAATCGTCTTCCAGAGAAGAAAATGTGTCAGGGTTGCGTTATCACTGATGCTAGCTGGGAAAGTAGATCAGTCCATTAGTCTGATAATTAGAAGCATTGTTTCTGTTATTTCTTAACATCATGTGAACTCCTTTTCTGGCTGTATTAAAGGTTTTCCCAGTGTGTGTCAGTGAGACTCCTTACTGAATTTAATATGAATACAGATAAATTCTTTACACTTAAGGATTAAAGTCTCAGCTTCTGCTTAACTTGAGATTGCACTGAGAAACTTCTGGCTCTCAGGTATGATGGGAGTCATGACCATGGGGATGTCTGTCCCATATGGCTCAGTGTGTAAGAAGAAAAAGCTGTTGTGGACGGAGACTCTGTTCACATTAAATGACATCACCTAAGCCATCATGACAGCAAGAATTATTTAGGAATTGCTCAGAACAAAACTGCCTTCATTATTTCATAAAATGTATCTTGGTATCTTTAGCACCTTATTTATGGCTTTGTAAAGGTTCACTGGGGTTTATAAATAATTGGACAGTGCTAGAGACCTCGTATAAGAATGAAAGAGGACAGGCTTCTTTCTTAATAACCTTCAAACATTCACCAAGAAGATAAAACTTTAAAGCAAAATAAAACACATGAAAATAGCCAAGACACACAGACCAGATAAACAAATATTACTTTAACTTATTTGTATAGTTCTTAAGAGTCACATTTGTTCCTGAAGTTTCAAAATCTCAGGCTGGGTGTCGGATCACTTAGGGAAGTATTGTGGCCTTCACATACTCTTGTCTCACTTTGAAGTCTAGAAACACAGGTCTTAGAGCAACTTTTATCACTGTGAGAAAGCTGAAACTTAGAGAGTGTGAGTAGCTTAGTACAATTCAGTTGGCCATCAAATGTCAGAAACAAAACTCAATCCAGGGCCGCTGGACCCTTAGGCCGGCATTGTTAGTTTACAACAGTGCCTCCTGGGTCCAACATCTAAGTGCACATGTAGCAATAGTAAAGATAGTATGCATGCATACATAACACATATGTAGAGACAGCAGCGTATACGTATACACATGTTGCATACATAGCAACAGCAGAGAAGCTCATGAACTGTAAAGGATGGACTGTATGTTTGTATCAGACATTTTGGTACTGACGCTTCGTCATATATTGTGTAACATATAACCAGCTTGCAATCATCTGCCCCCAAAGTTGAACTAAGAAAATCCTACAGGGTACTACGAAAGGAAAGCCACTGGGAAAAGGTGGTTATAATGGCAATTTGTTAGCTCTTATGAATTTTCTTTTTCTTTTTAGACATACTCTTAATTCCATTTTTTCAATAAGTTTATACTATTTTGTGTTTTTGTGTTAGCAAGTACTTTGAGCCCCTCAGTAGAAAGTTGCTACATAATATAGTTATTAAAAATAAAAATCTCTCAAACATACAAGTAGAGGTGGTATGAGACTTCAAATTTCCTTAGCCAAGTACAAGTGCAACAGTTTTGTTAGCTGGCTGGCTGGATAGACGGACTGATGGATTGGCAGACCCTCAAGCTGGAGTGTAATTGATCTCATTACAGGGGAGCCAGGCTGGGTGACAGTTCTGCTTTGCAAGTGGCTTTTTGCATTGGTGAAGTAGCCCGTTTTGTTGTTCCTGATGTTAAACAGGAGATGAAGTTATTCTTTTATTGGCACAAACGTGGGAAATTGCTCTGGATTCTTAGAGGACAGAACATGTCCCCTGGATGGAATAAGGTTGATGTGTAGGGCAAATTTAGATAGGGGCACCTTATTGGGGTTACTACTGGTCTCTAAATGGTCAAAGCAGACAACACGTCCATCTAAGCTGTGATGCCATGAGAGGGGCGCGTTTTCTCCTCTGCAGTGTTATATTCTAAACTGTCAGCAGACATTAATTCGGTCGCTGGTGAAGTCCCACCGCCTAGAGATGAACTCTGCCTCCGATGGATGTTTTCCACTTCAGTGCCACTCGTCTTGCAATTACTGGGTCATTAATATCATTGCATGCAATTAGTGACAGTAGAAAGAGCTAGAGGGTTGTGGGATGTGCACCCTCCCCACCATGAACTTTTTACTCTGACCCTTTCCCAGCTAGACCTTTTCGCATCTTGGCAATGATAGTTTAATGATTGAGACTGTCAAAATCTTGAGAGCAGGCACTGGATTATGTGCTGGAAATAATTCACTCAAACACATGCTTCTTCATGGTTCAGAATATTTTCATTAGATATTATCACTCTCCCTTCCCTGGGAAGTTTCATTTTAAAAAATCTGATGCTTAAGTATAGCTAATATAGACAATAGGGAATTATGTTTTATCTTTAGAACTCTTATCTTACATGATTCTTTTCTTTAAAAATATGAGCTTAGTCATTACTATTGAAGTGCTCATCTGGCCACCTATTTTTAAAACACAATTCCTCTATCTTAGTAGATTTTGGCCCATATTAAGCATATTAAGACTGACTTTTTTTTTTTTCAAGACATGGGGTTTTTATTGGGGGCTTATATACAGGAGAGAGAGAGTCCAGTGGCACTGGGCTGGACAAGATACCCGCATGGCCCTGTGGCAGTGAGGCGGGCAGGAAAACTGCAACTGCTTGCAAACGGCATGTAATTTATCTATAGCGTTTTCACCTAACACCATCCAGCTAATGACTTCCACCTGGCAACCTTCATTTACTCCAGAACTTAGGACCTCGAGTCTCTGTACGGCTCATGTTCCACAGGATGGGCCGAGGGCTCAGCTGTTCCTCATAGACGAGGAATGACTCTCCACGTTAGCCACTCCCGGATTCCCTAGCTCAGAACCCATATTCAGGTGTGTCTAAGGCTGGCTCTTCTATGTGAAGTTACTTATTCTGTTACCATTGACTCTCATATTCCCACTAGACTAAGTTTTTCTGAATTACTGTGGCAATAAGAAACAGTCCCTTAAATTATACTAGAAGAAAGGCCTTTTTTTTGTTTTGTTTTTTATTTTGAAATTAAATTTTTTTTCTTAACTGAGAGATTCCACCTGCATAAATCGTGATAACTTTTAACAATAAGATCTTAGACTTAGAAAGTGATGTTTGTCCTCAACAGAATTTATTAAAAATCAAGACACCAAGGTGTTCCAAACAATATTTTGAGGGGAAATAAAATAAACAACTCCATAAATAATCTTACGTGGTTAAACATGTCTCTAGCAAAACAAACAAACAAAAAAGTCGGGGGTTGGGGGAGGTGAAGTTTATTGCCAGTACTGTCTGGTCTTTCTCAGAAAAGCATCAGTGTATATCACTGAGCCTGGATGGTATGTTTTCTTGATCTTTACCCCCTATGTGTACATGTGCTTGCACGCACACACATGTAGACACGCACACATGTGCACCTGCCATCACTGCTTTCTGCTCTTCCGTCTTTTCACTCTTGAGTGTCTGTAGCCAGTAGCTTTCCAGGTCTGTATTGTCAGAGATAACTATGGCCCTGAATGTCTTCACTGATTGCTATTTGACATTCATACGGTTTTTAATGATTAAAAGGCTTTATGTGAAAGCTGTGATAGAATTTCTTCTGTTCTAGATGTGGTGTTTATTGCTTTATTTTGTGACTGTTCTCTCAGTAGATTGACCTTCTCCCTCAGTGTCCAAGCCTCACATAGCATGATGGCACCTGTAAACTCGGTTCTGTATCCTGGTGTCCTTTCTCTTCCCAAGTAGAAGTAATTAAGTAATATATGTCATCAAAACCTTTTAAGTGCACATACAAACAAAAGCAACTTCCCAAACTGCTTCAAAGTTGTTCCATTTTTAACAATCTTATTTCTGAGCTCTGGGTAGAATGTCCTATTATTGTTCATCATGAATATTTGAAATTAAGGAAATAAAACTGTACCATTTTCTTTAAAAGCATCCATTTGTACTTGATAACAACTTCAGTCATATTTCAATGCTGGCAAACAGGAGGGGAGGTCTAAAGTGTGACTCAATTTTAGAATCTACTTTTTCCAAATTACTCTGTTTAGTGCAGAAAACTAATTAATTGTGTTGGATAGAAAAGTCACTGAAGCTAAGCCAGTTATTACTTCTTAATGCATGATTTACTGCTTTAAATTTTCAAAACACAACCATAGCAATGTGGTATTAATTCAAGTGATTCTTCCTATCATATTGAACAATATTTTCACGGGTGAAAAACTCACACATCCTACATCACTGATAGTTTATACAGTGTTTTAGCTGTGGCTTCCTGTATGCAAAATAAGAGTTAATCAAATGTCAGTGAGAACCGTCTCATCAAGTAGAGGGCTTGTTTTGTTTAAATTAACTTTGCTAAGTATAAATTTCTTCTTGAAACTAAATTCTTCTGGGCCAGGCACGCCTGTAATCCCAGCACTTTGGGAGGCCGAGGCAGGCGGATCACGAGGTCAGGAGATCGAGACCAAACTGACTAACACTGTGAAACCCCGTCTCTACTAAAAATACAAAAAATGAGCCAGGCGTGGTGGCGGGCTCCTGTAGTCCCAGCTACTCGGGAGGCTGAGGCAGGAGAATGGCGTGAACCCGGGAGGTGGAGCTTGCAGTGAGCCAAGATCACACCACTGCAGTCCAGCCTGGGTGACAGAGCGAGACTCTTGTCTCAAAAAAAAAAAAAAAAAAAGAAAATAAATTCTTCTGTATTTTTCTTTCTTCAAGTGAGGCCATTTAGGGGAAGTATACCATAACACTTTTGCTCTAAGATAAGGCAAATTTGGTATTATAGGATGAAGTACTATGTGATTTGAAGTAATGCTGAATTTTTAAAATATATTAAGATAAACAAGAATAATGAGGCCCTTGGAAAGTCATGATTATATTTCTCATTTTTCTCATTTTAAAGCCACAGTGAAAAACACATAAAAGGAAGAAGCTGGAAAAAAAAATGAATGAAATTCTCTTTTACCTTTTGGCAAATTAAATAGATGTTTCTGTTTCAGAAGATTTTATTAACTTTAAAGAAACAGTCATTTATTTTTGGCATTCAGTGAACATTATCATTTCCATGTTTAGAACTTTTATTCTAAGTTAGCATCTTAAAAGATAACTGTGAAACTCAAGGCATTCAACTACGTTAATTTGAGTTTCAGAAATTGAATTCTTGTTTCTAGAGTACATAGTTTGAATTGATGTCAGGGTGTTAAATAGATAAATCTTAGTTTCCTAGGTTGTATATTCACATTAATTATTTTTTTATCAGCCTTCTTATTTTTCAACTTACCTTCTTCTTCTTCTTTTTTTTTTTTTTGACACTCAGATTTGATAGCCCTGTGGTAGAAGAAAACAGTAATATAGTTTGGTATGTTGTTGTCTTTGTGTTTATTTTAAAGTCACGGCTTTGCTTTCCATGTTGTTACTGGATTATGCCTTTTTTAGTTCCTCAGTTTGCCAAGATAACAGTCTTCCGATATTCAGAAGTCTGTATCGAGCTTAAGGAAACTGATGTGTAGGAAGACTCGCCTAAGAAGTCCAAATTAGCAAGGCTAGCATGTGAGAATATGCTGGAAAAGAATAGTTCCCATAGATATTGACAGGGAATGTTCATAAAATGCTACTTGTTTCATGGTTACGTGAGAGCGAGTTGTGTCCAGTGCCGCTGTATGTAAGGGCAACGTTTTTATTCCGACGACTCTGGTTTTCATGACCCTGGATGCTTACTATGCCTCTCTGGTGGACTTCTTCAACAGAGTTGATACAAATACTTGCTTTCAAGTGTCCATCTGCCCTCTCCTCCATCCTGGCCCCATGCAAATATGCTACATTTTTAAATAATTTGAAATACCCTCCATAGTATTTATATTTCCTGGTGCTTCATTCTTTCCATAAGGACTGTGATATCATTATTCTGTAGGATTTTTTTGTGCTTCCCCGTTTCAAATCTCTGTGCCAGTGAGACCCATATATCGGTATAAATCCAGAAGTTTGATTGTCCATCTGATTAGCACACGCTTAGCAATGTGGTGGACTAAACACAGCCAAGATGTGGGGCTGGAGCTTAGCCTCCTGGGAGCAGAGCGGTGAACATCAGATGAAGACATGTGAAAATGGAGTACTACTTCCTCTTCGCGGGGATGGGCTAAAAAGCACAGCCAGAAATATTCTTGCCCTTCCAGTCTGCTTTACAGTTACTCACTGGTTCTCTTTTTTTTCCTACTCAGATAACCAGTATACTCTTCCCAGTGACTAAGAACTGCAGATAAGTATAGGTGCAAATAGATGGCAAACCGCAGATGGCAGCTGTGTGGTTTCAGATGTGCTGGAGAACTTTTAGACGATGTGAACTTAAGGAACTTTTTTGCTGAGCAGTAATCTCTACCCACTGGAAATTAGGCCCTGGGGGGAGCAATGTAGTGACTTCTATATGCTTACTACATGCAGTTAGACCCCTGAAGCAAAAGCTTTTAAAAGCAGGCTGTAAAATGCCCATGTATCTTTATGAAACCTATTTTCCAACTGGATAGAGAAATTTTTCTGGTAATTTTTAAATTTGTAAAGTCTATCTTTTTCCTGAGCCAAGGGAAAAAAATATCTGGGCACTAAAAGCTTAGTTATAACAATGTTATTTTTTCTATCTCTGAATGATTAAATGTGATTTCATCTATTTAGCAATACTATGATTGTGGCTGCATTAGATCACGCTGATAGAAAGATACAAAGAAAAACTAAGTATAATGAACTACCAATTGATTTTCACTCTTTCTCTAAGTTAAAAATTCCCAGTACATTCAAATGAACAATGAAAATAATTGCAAAATTGTCTCCTGAAATGGAAATAGATTTTTTTTTCCAAGCATTAGCAATTTCTTGTTATTTTTCAAAATCAGCCACTAAGCCTTTCAAAGCTTCTTGGTGACTTGCAGGAAAAATCAGAATATTAATCTTGTGGTTTTATTTCAGAGTTTGCTGCCAGGAAGGAGGTATAATTGGGATAGGAGACTTTTTTTTTTTTTTTTTTTTTTTTTTAGCTGTGTCACTGTTCAAGGAGGGGGGTTTGGAACCTCAGCATAAGAATTATACTCCGTGATGAGGATGTAGCAGGGGAGAAGAAAGGTGATTTTCACTATGGGAAGCTATACTTACATCAAGTATAAAATAGACTGAAGTCATTTTGAATTATGTTATACTTGTAAAGTTTATCTCCTGGAGTTTCAGTTAGTACCAGCGTACTAACTGGGTTAAAACAGGGTTATTCATGGCACCTTAGATCATTTCTAACTCATGGCAAAAATCTTTCCTGGTGGAACGTGTAACTGTATTTTAAATGCCCCTTTATAAGCAAACAAGTATTTGGGATGTTATTTTAATATTAGGAGCGAATTTTTCAGTATCTTCCAGTAACCTTTGCAAGTCACAGGTTGACTTAAAAGGAAAAGAAGCAAAATCCTGAATATAGCAGAAAAACTGTCTGCGCTCAGACTGTTCAGCCCACTTTTGCTCACCACCCGGCAAGCACACTCCCCCAAACAAGCAGTACCCTGTGGCCCCAGAAGAACCTACAAAGGCAGCATCCGTAGATTTTTCCTTATTCAACTCTAAGACTTGAAAGTTTCCCTCTTCCCCCCACACTTTTTTTTTAAACCAAGAAATAAAAAGTTTTCCCTCTTAAAGGTGCAAAGCAGTTTCATTCTTATGCAACACAGCCTTCCTCTTACTGTCTTATAGTCTGTGGATGTTAAATTATAGATTCCAATCGAATTTTAATACTCTAGAGATTTTACATTTGTGGTTGTCAAGACACCATTTTGGTAAACCTAGGGAGCTCCGCACAAAAGCATTGATATTCAGAAAAGGCACTGACCTACAAATTAAAAGAAAACAAGTGCAATAATGTGCACCTCTTGTGCTTCCAATTTGACAAAGTAGAAGTCATCAGTAGTTTCTCCCCTGCAGACGCAGTTCTCAATTCTATTTACAAGTAACTCTGCTCTGCTGTGCCTGTCTTTCTCTTGCTGATATTCATTTAATTGTTTTTCTTTTGGATCTGAATCTTTGATTGTCTTTTCCCCCTCAAGATTAAAATAAATAAATGTATATTCCTCCCCTTTCTTTCTGTGCACTGCCCTTCAGATCTCATTTTGTCATTTTTCAGCTTAGTGTTGAAACTTTTAGCAACAAAAAGTAAGTCATTTAACTCTGAGTTTGAGTGCACTTTTGCATGTAGGTTCATTTATGTGCATGTGAATTTAAAAACATTGAGATTCCACTTGAATGAAGTAAACCAAACATTTTAAACTATCAGCCAAATAGAGACATCAGCTTTTCACTTCTTTCTGTATGCAGACATATCCTAATTTTTTAGAAAAATCAAATAGGAAAATTCTCAACAATTAATTGAAGATTATAGCACTGCTCTGAAATGGTCCAGAAATAGAGTCTGCTCACAGAAACTCATAGTTTGAAGCCTTTGGGAGGAAAGGATACTTTAAAATTTAGGCACATATTTGGAGGAGGGAAAAGGGAAAGAGCAGAATGAAGAACTGAAAAAAATCACACACCGGGGCCTGTCGTGGGGTGGGGGGAGGCGGGAGGGATAGCATTAGGAGATATACCTAATGTAAATGACGAGTTAACAGGTGCAGCACACCAACATGGCACATGGATACATATGTAACAAACCTGCACGTTGTGCACATGTACCCTAGAACTTAAAGTATAATAAAAAAATTTTTTTAATAGCCCCATTAAATAATTTTAAAAAAAGACTTTTTTTAGATTCACAGAAGTGTACAAAATTTTCCGGTATTTTTTTTAAGCTGTCTGCTGAACAGTTTCTTAATGGTCTACAATGTTTGTATCTACAAACAGATACTGTCTGCTTCTTACTGCCCTTCCAAGACGATTTTTATTATGGCAATTATTGCTCAGTTTCCCGGAAAAATTTATCCACAGTTACAGAAGAATGAGATGTGATTGTGAGACTGCAAAGTTTAAGCAAGCACTCAGAGAAGCACAGTGATACGTATGCACAGAAGAGGCAGCCTTTGTTTTGAGGAAAACAGTGAAAGTAAAAGTTAATTCAAGACCACAAAGACAAGTAAATAAGTGCCTTATTTTTGTAGTTAATATAATTTCAGTGGAATGCATATTTCTACTATAAATGCATATAGAACTTGTTTGCTGACCTACTGTTTGGAAAACAAACAATCCCATTAGAAGAATGCCTTTGGGATTTATTTTTACCAGAAAATCAATCCTTTTTTCACTCCCTTGCAAAGTACAGTGTTACAAGACAAGACTTTGATAATCAGGTAGAAAATGGATTTAAATTGCAGAAATGTATATGAAACACTTTTGTTCCTTGCCCCTTGAACTTTAGGGGAATGAAAATGTCTAGCACTCTCCACCTTCTTTTCTCTCCTGGAGCTTGAACTGTAATTCAAAGCCTGTTTCTCATTAAAGTACCTGGCAGCCTATCTCTTTACAGCTTGAGTTACAAAGCTATTCAGAGACCTCGCTGGTCTAAAGAGACAGAGCAAGGATGTGTTTAAATAGAGCACAGGCTGTTGAAAAAAAAAAAAAAGATGCTGAAAATGGTAAAACGATTCTCTCCTTCCTTCCACTCCTCACTGCTGAGGTGGAGAGGGAATTCAATTGGTGAACACCAGCAAGTGGCTGGTAAAAGTCCCCACTTTCTCTCCAGGGCTGCCACAGGACCCAGAATGAGTGGTGGGCACGTGTGTGAACCCTCTATTCAGCCAGAGATTTCCCGCAACAGGTAGTTTGGTTGAAGAGGTTGACTAAGGTTGACATTGGCAGTAATAACACGTGTGTTCTTCTGATTTGCAAAACGATGGAGGAAAAAGGGGAGATTTTGAAGACCTGATTTCTGGTATACTTCTTAAGCATGTGTAAGGCTGAAAAAAGAAGACAAGGGTTGTGGGAGGCTCCTGGTCTAGTGTTTACAGAACTTGGATGCTTGACAAACAGAGCGTCAAGCTAATTGTTCTTGAAGCAGGAAATCTGCAGTGGAGGAAGCAGGTGTGGGGGGATGATTACCACGTTTGGAAATGGCTGCATTAACTATTTTGCTCTTCTGAGTTTGGCCCCAAAAGAGTCCATAGACTTTTTGAAAGATGCCATCCCTTTTATTTATAGACTAACATTAAATCAGTCGTTTGTGAAGGAAGGAGAAAGTGCCTAAATAAATTTGGAGTCAGATAGCGTACATGCGGCAGTGTTTCCGATATCCATTTCTCTTTATTTCTTTTTCTTTTTCTTTTTGGCTTTCGGCATCCCCATACTTTCAGAAAACTTGCGACTAAGAGTGAATTCTTATTTTTCAAATTGTTTTCAGACATTTCATGTTCATGTAAACTTGGCTTATTGATTTCCTGATTTTTCTTTATTTTTTTGTTTTGTCCATTTTATTTTTAATCAGCTACATCAAATGGGTCTTTGGAGGGCCTGGATAACCAGGAGGGAGGGGTGTGCCAGACAAGAGCCATGAAGATCCTCATGAAAGTTGGACAAGGTAAAGACCATCTGCTGCTTCATGACGCCACTGTGACCTGGTGTAGCCCCCAGCTAGTGTGGTGCTAATGTTGCCGACGCCCAGCTTCATTCGCTCTTCTCTTTAGTTTTCAAAGCAAACCCTTCTGCACTTTGAGCCACTGACAGATTTCCTCAAGTCAATATACTAAGCTTTCATTGGAGATCGCTCTAAGAGTTACGGTCAGCAAGGTAGAATGTCTGTTGCCATAGATAGATAGATAGATAGATAGATAGATAGATAGATAGATATTTCTTTTTAAAAAGCAAAACACTTTGGTTCAAAATCAAAATATCCAGAATGAAAACTAAAAGCTTGTGCAGTTTTGCTCATTTCTGAATCTTGACTACAGAAGAGTTTTGTTCATTGTGACTTTTCCAATATAGATAACCTATTGTGCAGAAAGAAATAATTATTCTTCTAATTAAAAATTGGTATAGTAGTCAATCAACTTGCTCAGTTAAATTGAAATGTCATCTGCAATGCTTTGCCTGCCAAATGCAAGAATCCCTATAGTTTCCACAGATGGCCTCACGATCTAAACCTCTGAAATAACTAGTATAACCATTTTGTTTTAAAAGAAAAATTACATTCTTGTATTTCACAGTACTTTGCATAAAGACTCTTATGTTCATTGCTATTCATGCCTGTTGAAATATATATGCAGCTCCTAAAGCTAGATATTGTCAGATGTCTGTGCTGTAATTAATCATTTGTTTTTCATATAGATGCAAGTTCTGCTGGATCAACCAGGAATAAAGATCCAACAAGACGTCCAGAACTAGAAGCTGGTACAAATGGAAGAAGTTCGACAACAAGTCCCTTTGTAAAACCAAATCCAGGTATAACAGCATGATCTGTGTGTATGGAAGTCTGTGGGTACCACATTCTTAGTAGTATCTTAAAAGGTAGGGCAGAGTCTAAGGACTTCTAACCAGTTAGGATTAGCTGGAAGTTACAGTGATTAGGAATCTTTGCTGTCAGAGAGTCATTATTAATTACACTCAATAAGAACAAAATAACTCATTCCAATGAAAGTCATACATTCAAAGGAGTAGAATTCATGAGCTGTAAGTGCCAGTTATTAGAACTACTCTGTCAGGCCAAAGGTTTCATTGGCTGACATTTTATCAAGCTGGTTGTCAACGCCAGCTTAAAGCTGATGTTAATGTATATGTAATTAATGTGCTAATCCCTCCTCTAATTATATCTAATCCACAGAGGGTTTAATTGATCCTCTTCTAAATTTTAAATGGTAACATTTTTAAATATTGCATAATAGTATTTTTTCAGGTGGTTATCGTTATTTTGTTTCACATTTTCCATGTAAAAGAAAACATTAAACAGGTCCCTGACAAAAGTGTAGAATACCAGATAAAATTGTCCGTTGTTGACCTTCGTTTTCTTAACAGTCTTGGAACAAATAGTTCTGTATTTGTCACCATGCTAATGAAGGTTTTAGAGAGTAGCTGTTGAGCAGACATCAGCAGTTTTGTATTAGGGATCTGTTGTGTGCTTGGTTGGTCGTTGCGCGAATTTATCATCTGCAGCAATATTCCGTCTCTTTCCAAGAGTCAAGGAGGGAAGTTGTTATTTCTAACTTTCAATGACAAGACGTGTCAAATTCTTGTGACAAACTGATAAATGGATAATATAATGATGCCAGGCAATTTTTTAGTGCTTAACATTTGGGCTGGCAGTCTGTTCGGTGTGAGAGTTTCTGCTGCCTTCCAAATATATTTTAAGTGTAAATCAAATAATACAGACGAGTTACGAGCTGAACATTTTCCCAGGCCCCCTCACTCCTTCCACGTTGCCGAGCTGTTCTGTTCTGCCAGGAGGCAGGGCTCTTCTTTAGAAGGCAGGCCCTTTGAAGGTTCGCATGAAACTCGCTTTCTCAAAGGTGGCAGAAGAGCAATACCACATAAACGCTCACCGCTGACCTGGAGAATTGGCCACTTCCCTTTTTCTTCCCTGCCGCTGCCCCAGGCTGGCTAACGCGGGTTAGAAGATGAAGCCAGATCAAGGGCTGGCTGTCACCGACAGTCTGTGCTCTTGCTGGATAATGATACAAAGGAAACCCTGTGGCTTGGGAGGGTAGGAAAGTCCCTCCCGGAGATGCCTCTCATTTCCATTTGCGCTGAGCTCTTAGACGAGGTATTGGCGAGGCAAAGTCCAGCTTCTAGTTAGTAATAAGCCTGGCTTATTCTTCACATTTTTAAGGGTCATAAAAGCAGTCCGTCAGCACCGGGACAGCAGTAACCATCTCTGACCTTTTCTGTCTCTGCGTCTGCAGGTTCGAGCACAGACGGCAACAGCGCCGGACATTCCGGGAACAACATCCTCGGTTCCGAAGTGGCCTTATTCGCAGGGATTGCTTCAGGATGCATCATCTTCATCGTCATCATCATCACGCTGGTGGTCCTCTTGCTGAAGTACCGGAGGAGACACAGGAAGCACTCGCCGCAGCACACGACCACGCTGTCGCTCAGCACGCTGGCCACACCCAAGCGCAGCGGCAACAACAACGGCTCGGAGCCCAGTGACATTATCATCCCGCTCAGGACTGCGGACAGCGTCTTCTGCCCTCACTACGAGAAGGTCAGCGGGGACTACGGGCACCCGGTGTACATCGTCCAGGAGATGCCTCCGCAGAGCCCAGCGAACATTTACTACAAGGTCTGAGAGGGACCCTGGTGGTACCTGTGCTTTCCCAGAGGACACCTAATGTCCCGATGCCTCCCTTGAGGGTTTGAGAGCCCGCGTGCTGGAGAACTGACTGAAGCACAGCACCGGGGGAGAGGGACACTCCTCCTCGGAAGAGCCCGTCGCGCTGGACAGCTTACCTAGTCTTGTAGCATTCGGCCTTGGTGAACACACACGCTCCCTGGAAGCTGGAAGACTGTGCAGAAGACGCCCATTCGGACTGCTGTGCCGCGTCCCACGTCTCCTCCTCGAAGCCATGTGCTGCGGTCACTCAGGCCTCTGCAGAAGCCAAGGGAAGACAGTGGTTTGTGGACGAGAGGGTTGTGAGCATCCTGGCAGGTGCCCCAGGACGCCACGCCTGGAAGGGCCGGCTTCCGCCTGGGGTGCATTTCCCCCACAGTGCATACCGGACTTGTCACACGGACCTCGGGCTAGTTAAGGTGTGCAAAGGTCTCTAGAGTTTAGTCCTTACTGTCTCACTTGTTCTGTTACCCAGGGCTCTGCAGCACCTCACCTGAGACCTCCACTCCACATCTGCATCACTAATGGAACACTCATGTCTGGAGTCCCCTCCTCCAGCCGTTGGCAACAACAGCTTCAGTCCATGGGTAATCCGTTCATAGAAATTGTGTTTGCTAACAAGGTGCCCTTTAGCCAGATGCTAGGCTGTCTGCGAAGAAGGCTAGGAGTTCGTAGAAGGGAGTGGGGCTGGGGAAAGGGCTGGCTGCAATTGCAGCTCACTGCTGCTGCCTCTGAAACAGAAAGTTGGAAAGGAAAAAAGAAAAAAGCAATTAGGTAGCATAGCACTTTGGTTTTGCTGAGATTTAAGAGGCAAGTAGGAGACACGACAGCACACACAGTGGATTCCAGTGCATGGGGAGGCACTCGCTGTTATCAACTAGCGATGTGCAGGAAGAAAAGCCCCTCTTCATTCCGGGGAACAAAGACGGGTATTGTTGGGAAAGGAACAGGCTTGGAGGGAAGGGAGAAAGTAGGCCGCTGATGATATATTCGGGCAGGACTGTTGTGGTACTGGCAATAAGATATACAGCTCCGAGCTGTAGGAGAGTCGATCTGCTTTGGATGATTTTTTAAGCAGACTCAGCTGCTATACTTATCACATTTTATTAAACACAGGGAAAGCATTTAGGAGAATAGCAGAGAGCCAAATCTGACCTAAAAGTTGAAAAGCCAAAGGTCAAACAGGCTGTAATTCCATCATCATTGTTGTTATTAAAGAATTCTCATCTATAAAAGGTAGGTCAGATCCCCCTCCCCCCAGGTTCCCCCTTCCTCTCCCGATTGAGCCTTATGACACTTTGGTTTATGCGGTGCTGTCCGGGTGCCAGGGCTGCAGGGTCGGTACTGATGGAGGCTGCAGCGCCCGGTGCTCTGTGTCAAGGTGAAGCACATACGGCAAACCTCTTAGGGTCCTTAAGATGGAAATAAACTATGATGTCCAGGGGGAGAAGGAAGATAGGACATATTTATAATAGGTATATAGAACACAAGGGATATAAAATGAAAGATTTTTACTAATATATATTTTAAGGTTGCACACAGTACACACCAGAAGATGTGAAATTCATTGGTGGCAATTAAGTGGTCCCAATGCTCAGCGCTTAAAAAAGCAAATTGGACAGCTACTTCTGGGAAAAACAACATCATTCCAAAAAGAACAATAATGAGAGCAAATACAAAAATAACCAAGTCCTCCGAAGGCATCTCATGGAACCGTAGACTAGGAAGTACGAGCCCCACAGAGCAGGAAGTCGATGTGACTGCATCATATATTTAACAATGACAAGATGTTCCGGCATTTATTTTCTGCGTTGGGTTTTCCCTTGCCTTATGGGCTGAAGTGTTCTCTAGAATCCAGCAGGTCACACTGGGGGCTTCAGGTGATGATTTAGCTCTGGCTCCCTCCTCCTGTCCTCCCCCGCACCCCCTCCCTTCTGGGAAACAAGAAGAGTAAACAGGAAACCTACTTTTTATGTGCTATGCAAAATAGACATCTTTAACATAGTCCTGTTACTATGGTAACACTTTGCTTTCTGAATTGGAAGGGAAAAAAATGTAGCGACAGCATTTTAAGGTTCTCAGACCTCCAGTGAGTACCTGCAAAAATGAGTTGTCACAGAAATTATGATCCCCTATTTCCTGAACCTGGAAATGATGTTGGTCCAAAGTGCGTGTGTGTATGTGTGAGTGGGTGTGTGGTATACATGTGTACATATATGTATAATATATATCTACAATATATATTATATATATCTATATCATATTTCTGTGGAGGGTTGCCGTGGTAACCAGCCACAGTACATATGTAATTCTTTCCATCACCCCAACCTCTCCTTTCTGTGCATTCGTGCAAGAGTTTCTTGTAAGCCATCAGAAGTTACTTTTAGGATGGGGGAGAGGGGCGAGAAGGGGAAAAATGGGAAATAGTCTGATTTTAATGAAATCAAATGTATGTATCATCAGTTGGCTATGTTTTGGTTCTATGCTAAACTGTGAAAAATCAGATGAATTGATAAAAGAGTTCCCTGCAACCAATTGAAAAGTGTTCTGTGCGTCTGTTTTGTGTCTGGTGCAGAATATGACAATCCACCAACTGTCCCTTTATTTGAAGTTGGTTTCGCTTTGGAAAGTGACTGTAAATGCCTTGCTTGTATGATCGTCCCTGGCCACCCGACTGTGGAATTTTTTGCACCATCATGTTTAAGTGAAGATGCTGTAAATAGGTTCAGATTTTACTGTCTATGGATTTGGGGTGTTACAGTAGCCTTATTCACCTTTTTAATAAAAATACACATGAAAACAAGAAAGAAATGGCTTTTCTTACCCAGATTGTGTACATAGAGCAATGTTGGTTTTTTATAAAGTCTAAGCAAGATGTTTTGTATAAAATCTGAATTTTGCAATGTATTTAGCTACAGCTTGTTTAACGGCAGTGTCATTCCCCTTTGCACTGTAATGAGGAAAAAATGGTATAAAAGGTTGCCAAATTGCTGCATATTTGTGCCGTAATTATGTACCATGAATATTTATTTAAAATTTCGTTGTCCAGTTTGTAAGTAACACAGTATTATGCCTGAGTTATAAATATTTTTTCTTTCTTTGTTTTATTTTAATAGCCTGTCATAGGTTTTAAATCTGCTTTAGTTTCACATTGCAGTTAGCCCCAGAAAATGAAATCCGTGAAGTCACATTCCACATCTGTTTCAAACTGAATTTGTTCTTAAAAAAATAAAATATTTTTTTCCTATGGAAAAAGTGCCTTCAACGTACTTTTCTTCTTTTCTTTTCTTTCGTTTTTCTTTCTTTTTTGTTTGTTATTTTAATTTGCCTTCCTTTACTCTATTTCCCCCAAAATTACAGTAATCCAGAGACTTCTGCCCATGGACACTGTGTGCCCACTTTTCAAATCGGGATGCGCACGTAACACAAATATTAATTTTGCTAAGAGCCGTGAGCTCATTATTCCCCATAAAACCACGAGCTCACATTTCAAAAATAATATGCAATTGTGTAAAATCCTAATAATCCTCAACAGAAAATCTCTCTAGTGGCACCTGAATTGCACAGTCAGAATAGTTACCTACAAAATTAGCTGTCTCAGGAAAAGGAGGGAAATGTACTCTTACCTTACACTTAATTCCAAGTCGATCTAGTGTCCATAGAAGCAAAGCAGCTGTCGATCGCTTCATTTTTCTTAACAGAATAATCCTAGGGAGAAGGAAAAAGTCAAATGTCTTTGTAAAAACTTAACATTGATGAAAGCACATTTTGAGGTACTGGTTGAAGGCAAGCCGGAGGCCAGCTGTGAGTTTAAAACACACTTTCGGTGGTCACCTTCCTGGGGAAGGTAACTATGTACCCCGAGGGGTGTGATTGTTTCTCAGGCCTCTTGTAGTACTGGGTATTAAGACTGATCATTATACTTCCTGGGTAGCTTTGTAAACAACCAAGAGTCCCCACCCATAGCAGAGAACTGCACACCCTTGAGATCTGAGTGCTAAGATCTTTACATTATCTCAGCTTAATCTCAGCCATAGGAGTGAGACATTTTAGGTAGGGAGAATAGGAAAAGGCCCCTGGAGTCAGGAAGCAAGCCAGAAGAGTTCCCAGGTCTGACTGACTTGCCCAAGACCACACCCCAATCAGTGGAACAAACCATATGTTTCAAAAGTCCCCAGGTCATGAAGAAAGGCTGGTTTGGACACAGGGATCTACACAGCTTAGCATAGTACTCATACTAGAGAAATGTTTGTTAAATAAATGCCTCCCTTCATCAGCAACAACAACAATCCCCGGAGGCCCAGGGTTTTCGCTGATGCTCGAATCATAGTTTCATCTATTCCAGGATTTTATCCTGCTGCCCACCTGCCTTCAGTTGCAGATCCAAGTTTATGGATGCAATTTTATGGCCAAGCAACTAAGCTGAACCCTCGACCGTATGTACCAAGGTCATCTCTGATTAGTTTGGGCAAAAGAACCAAAATGAAATCATGCATTTTCAACCTTTACTTTGTGGTCCCTATTACAATATAAATTACCGAATACACAATGTCATGGCTTGGACCTTGTTTTTAAACCACGTTTTCTGAGTAAGCCAAGCTCAGCTAAGAAACAAGATTTGTCCACTTGTTCTTTTCACCTGGGAAGAAGGAACCACATGCAGAAGCTCCTTGCAGAGGGCGTATAACCAGATGCCCTTTGTTCTGTCTGAAAGGTGAGCCCAGCCTGCTCTGAGCACATTACTTCTCTGCACGGGCAAGCGTCCCTCAACTCCTTTTTTGGCAAAGCAGATGGCCATTCAAACCCTGGGATAAAGGTTCGCAATGGAAATGAGAAAAAGTAAAGTATTCCTTCCTGGGTAACTGCTCTCCAGCTTACTGTCAGTCTCTGAACCCAACCCAGAGAAGAATTAGCAAAAGAAAAAGAAAACTCCAGAGTAGTAAAGCCCACTTTCCTAATGTAGGTAAAAAAAAAGGACGATTACCCTACTTTTGGACCTAGCAAATAGGTCTCAGGTGGCTCAGGAGACGCAGTTGCTACTGCAGCACCAAGAACACTAGCTGGATGTGCTACTGCTTTAGTTTTTGCTTTGGATGGATTTTTGAATTATGTTTGTGATATTTACACTACACACTTACTCGAAGGCAAATTTTCAGTGTTGTCATGGAAAAGAGTATTTCCTACTCCGATTCATTATTCCAGGTAGAAAGTCATTCATCAGTGATTTTGGGGGGGGGAGGGGTACTAAAATATTGCATTATTTGTAATAAAATATAGCAAACCAGGTAGGTTAATCCATTTTTAGATGTGTCCCAAAAGCTAACGATATATGCAGCTTAAGATTTTTATACTTTGATAACTTGATTAGTGGAATCTCTTTAAAACAATGTTCATATGAAGTCAACCATATTTTTAAAAACAACCAACCCCCTCAAGAAGCCTCCAGGTATACACCAGGTACACAGGCATGCGGCACAAGGAAAATAATACTAATTATAGCAGCACGGTTTCTGGCCAGTTGTAGACAGTTAACAAAGGTGTTAAATCATGAAAGGGGCACTTGGTTTCTAGCTGTATTTCTGCTACTGACTCATGCTGTGACCTTCAGCAGATGCTTTTATGTTCTGTGCCTCAGAGCCTCACCTGTAAAGTGAGACGGATGGATTCTAAGATACCGAAGGTCGCTTTTGGCTTTTTGCAGGATTCGCAGCAAAAAGCCGTCACCATTTTCAGCTGTACAAAAGTATCTCCATGCAAGCCTCTCCATGTCCTAGTGTGCTGCAGACACAGCTCTGAAGTCTGCGGAGGTGGTGCCCAGTCGGCCCCACCTTGTCTTTTAGCTGCACGTGCCCATCCACCCACTGCCTCCAACAAGAACCCGCTGCCCGGGGCCCGGGGTCCAGGACTCTGCGGCTCTTCACCCCTCCCTAGAATCAAAATCCAAAAAGACTTCAGAACCAGTGATGTGTACGTACTGATTGAGCTGGTGTTGCCAGCCCTTCCCTCTAATTGTTAAGTGGAATCGTTTATCTCTGTTTAAAAATATTTTCAGGCCACTGCAGGTGGGGTCCGAGCACATTCGCTACACCCTTCTACGTGAATGTCTGATAAAGACTCATCACAAGCCAGGCAATGTGTCAGGTGGTCACGGTGTCCCCTTCCACCAGTTAACTTAGCCCAACTTGACTTTGTCTTCCTTGTAGACTCAAGATTAATTTAACTTCCTGTTGAATATTGTTCATGCTGGTATCGGGAACACATCCTTATCCCTCCTTTATTATTTACACCTCTAATTCTGTAGTCTGTGACAGAGAACTGTAGAATTGAGAAACATCTTTTAGTTGATAATCGAGCTATTATTTCTTAACTAAGTGCCATTCCTGCTTAATAAAGAGATCGCAGGGGTGTGTGTATGTGTGTGTGTGTGTGTGTGTGTGTGTGGTGTTTTAAAAGGCATGGTGACTCTTATCTTAAAATGTCCAAGAACAGTAGGGGAGATAAATTTCCTCAAAGCAAATTGCTTAAAATTAACTAGAATCTTAAACTGAATACTCCAAGAATCCTCTTCAGGTATATCATTTTTGTGCAGTGGCTTCATTAACACAACATTAAAGGAAGAAAAAAAGTAGTAGAAATTCACTTCTAGCTCTAGGATTCATCAAATGGGAAAAAAATGCTCCGGGAAGAGCTCACAGCTTGCTCTTTCTTCCAGTGGGTCTAGAAGTATTTGATCTCTTAGTTCTTCATCAATTGAGTGACCTGCGTGATGTTCAAGATGACAAAAAAGATGTGAGAGAGGTTTCTATACACATAACTCCAACTTTCTTTTGCTTTGTTTTACATAAATAACCTAGTATAGCTTAGATTCCTTTACATGCTAAGAAAGCATAGAACCTGTGGAATCTGGGGCACCTCTGTCTGGAACTTCTGTTTCTTCATGTGACCCAAGGCAAACCACATAGCAGGTTCTTGACTTAGGCCAGCCATCTGCAATGTGGACTCCCTCGGATACTCATTGAGACTTCCTAAGACTTAGCTCAATTACATGCATCTAATGTTGAAGTGTAGCTCATAAAACACAACAAATCCAAAAATCTCACCTCTGTTTCCAGCAGACAACACACAGGTTAGTAGGGAACCGTGGGGGAGAGGCAGAACCCGCACTGGTTTCAGTCACCCTCAGCTGGCACCTTTTTATTAGATGGGCCTGAGACACTCAAAATGAGCTAACCTAAGCAGATTCTTGCTTATTGATAAGTCTAGAAGCTTCATATAATGAACACACACACGTGCATGCATGCATGCACACACACATACACATTAATTTGTCCACTCGTATAACATCATTTATTTAGCACTTACTATCTACCAGGCAGTGTGCTAAATATTAGAGATTACAACATGAAAGACAGGATTCCTCCTATGAGGGAACTCATGGTCCAGTTAGCAATTTTAAAACCTCATGAAGAGCAATTAGGCATCTTGGATGCAGGTGAGAAAGGAAGGAAGAAGGCTTACAGACGCTCTAGGTCTGAATTCCTTGGGCATTGTTTTAGGAAGGTGTTTGTCTATTTGTATCTGTCTTTCATCCACCTATATCTGCTGTTTCTGCCAGTTCATTTTCTTTCCTTTTAAATCTTTCGTTACACATATGCCGACTGGCTGGTTAGGATGCTAAATTTAGAATCGCTGTTCTGTTCTTCAGAACCTCTTAGGAGTTTGCCGCAAGTGCCTGCCTCCAGCCTTAAAGGGCAAATCAAAAAGTTTCCAATTGGTTTCCAGCCCACATTACAATGTGTATGTGTATTTGAAAGACTGTTTCTTGGCTATAATTGGTAGTTTTCTGGTAGCTCGTTCTGAGGAAAGAATTGCAGAGAACTTTATGCCTGCTAACAGTAGTTAGCCCTGGACCCAAAAACAGTAGGAAAAAAAAAGGAAGTCTGAGTATCTGGGGTGTTTGCCAAAGTGACCTACAAGCTACGTGCAGCATAAGCATTTCAGACGAGCAGACGCGGGGCTCCTCCTGCATAAACCCAGGTCCCTGCCTCTTAACTTCCCTCTTTGTAAAAGGGGAGGGAAAAGATAAGGGTCTCCTACCAACTCCCTTAAATATTTCAGATAAAAATAATGACTGCATTAATTACACTTCAACTTACACCAGTTTATTCCTCCACACTGTTGGCTGGGTGTCAGGAAAAGATGAAAAACATTTTCCAGGAGTGCCTGTGTCAGAAGTTCGTATTCTGTGTAGCAGTCACACGTGGGCTTATAAAAAAAAAATGTCTCCTTAGGCATGGTGGAAGCACTATTCTCCATTTCCAAAACTATCGGGTACTTTGCTAAACAATGGAAAATATACCTTGATGGTTTGGTCTCTGAAGCTCCCACTGAGGCCACGCTGCCGGGACTGGGTTTTTTGCTGCAAACAGTTGCTGAAAAAGTGGGAGGCATTAACGTTTGTGTGCAACACAATGAGTGGGGCCCATAAAGCCTTGTGTGCTGTGGACGTTAACCACAGGGAGAGGCAGCTGTCCATTGGAAAGGTGGCATACCAAGTCCTCACCTCCTAAAGATGGCCTGGTGGGACATGCTCTCTCCCTGAGTCACCATCACCTCAGGGACCACGAGAACATGGATTAAAGCCACATGGCTTTTCATCCCCTTGCTTTGTTTTTGAGTCTCAATTATGCTAATTTTAAGAACAGATTCCAGAAAAGTGTTTGAAATATGGCAATAGAATTTTTTAACCAGCACCGCCAGCCAAGCAGGTACTAGGATTACGACAGTGATTAGGCAGTTTAAAGAGTCTGGCAATGCTTTATAAGGTCACCCCAGCTTTTTATAGCAGCAAACAGAAATCCTTTTGGAAAACTTTTCTGCTGCAGACCATCGACACCCGCGTGTTCTGTGATGCTTCTTGATTTTGGATATCAATATCTGATTTCTGATATTCAAATATGTCTACCTATGAACTCTGCAGAGCCCTAAGGTAGGGAGACTGAAGATCCGTGGTGCTTTCTGTTTGCAGGTGATGTGCTTTTTATCCCTTTGGTTCTTTTTATTTTTCCTAGTATTTTACTTTGGAAATTTTCAGATATACAGAAAAGTTGAAAGACAGAACAATGAAATCCCAGCTGTCTTCTATGTAGAGTCAATAATCAGCACTTTGTACATATGTGCACAATCTGTATGTTTCTATGTACATCAGTATGTGTGTATGTGTGTATATGGATGTGTACACATTGTGTACACACATTCTTTGGCTGAAGAATTTTCAGATCTCACAACACTTTCTTCCTACATTTCAGCATCTCGGAAGATGAAACCCTCTTGTATAACTGCAATGCCATTATCAGTCTTGAGAAAATGTACAAGCATTTCGTAATATAATCTACTATCTAACCTATTAAATTTATCTTTTTAGCTTTTTAAAAAAACGTGGATAAAAATAACACTATAACTTCATCTGATTAAAAATTATGATTCCTTTCCCATCCCCTCCTCCACCTCTCAAAGTAAGCACTGGCATAATCAGTCTTGTCTATCTGTTCAGAAAAATGATATATGCACACACTTGCATATAAATAGTGTTTCTAAATGATCCGTATAGAGATCACATCACAAATACTGTTTTATGCCATGTATTTTTGGTAAGTAATATGTCTTGGAGACCATTCCTCATCAGCACGTTCAGATCTACTTTAAAAAAAAAAAAACAGCCACATAATATGCTTGTTTATTTTGTCCATCATCTACAGGCAAAATATGGTTTTTAAGCTGTTCTGCATACTGCTTCATGAATATATTTTGGTTTGTGGAGAGACAGGAGGGCTCATCAGATAATTGAGGTACTCCACTATTTCTCTCAGCCTCACTTGCACATAGGTTGAGGGCAATGGGCCGTAGCTGGAATGATGTGGTGACATAAAAGAACAGGTGCTGGATCTTCATGTGCTCCTCCTTTCCTGCTGTAGTGACTGTAGATATCACAAACTCTAGAAGGCACATCTCAAAGACGATAGAAGTTTGGTCAGCCTGGATCCCTGAGTGACTTTGTGGAGTAGAGCCTCCCGCTGACCTGCGGTACTATGCTCTTTGCATAATAAATAAAATGAACATGATAAGCCGGAAGATTTGGGGAATTGTTTGTTACCACAGCATAAGCCTACCTATTCTCACACACACTTGATATCTCAAGGTATTTTTCCAAATATATCCTTCACCTAAATTCCTGGTGGTGAGATTGCTGTATGAAAGGAAATAGCCTTTTGAAATTTTGATAGATACTGCCAGATTGCCTTCCAATTTCCTTCCTCTTTCACTTCTGGCTTAAATACATAATTTGTGTTCCACTCCATTTCTTCTCTTCTCTGGTTTGTTTACATTTTTATTCTGTGATATGCTTTACAACCTACAAGAGGCAAATAGGATGAAACAGATTAATACTAAAAGGAGCCTTTAATTTGTTTTTGTGTTACTGTATTTAAAGTACTATCTCTGTTTTAAGTAACAACTGTTGAAACATTGCATATCACTTCGATGCCAGATGTGGAAATTAGAAATAAATGTAATACATGAATATATGTCAAATAATCTGAAGCCCCCCCTTGTTACAGTTTAGACTTCTTTTGTTTCTTAGCTGTGGATGCATAAGAGCTCTTTCATTAGTGTATTTGCTACTAAAACAGGACTTGATATCTGCTAGTGTGACCAGAGCATGTGATCTTGAGCTGTGGACCTGGGAACATGATGCAGAGAGATTTGTATTTTTGCTTGTAATAGAGAAGACGCCTAAGTGTAAACCATGTAATTGCAGTCAGTTATCTTGCTAGCACAAACAAAACCGAGTATTCCGGATCTAATAGAAATTTCATCTAATGAGATTTAGGCAGTAATTCTCTCATGAATTTGATATACTTTGTTACTTCTTTCTCCTTTTTGAACCAGTAAGAGGATATATTAAGAATTATACATAAAAATTGAAAGGCATGTGCTTCATTTATTTTGCCAAATATTTACTATCTCCCCAAGTGTCTTCCCATTTATTTAAAATTGTGCCAGAAGCTTTGCAGGAAACATAAAAAGCACCTAAGATAGAGCTGCTATGAAAATAGCAATCACAGCCCACTGTAGTAATCTTAGTTTTCTAAGAGAAACATAATCTTTTCAGAATAATAAATATTGTTTATTTTAAAAATTACAATTTTAGGGAAATAAGTGATTGTTTTGAGAGTTATGACAGCCTACTAAAGAAGTTCTGTAAACGTTGATGCCCTGTTTTGAAATAGAATTTCCTGTACCTGATGCCAGAGATTGAGATTCTATAGAGCTGGTGTGACCCAAGAATCTTTTTTCCTCTGCAAACACAGAAGATTGCTAGTGTATGAATGGTTGATAACAGATCGAAGTTTTCCCTCTCATGGAGTTTCTTTTCTTTTCTTTCCTTCTTAATAAACAAGGCTCAATCTCTTCAATTAAAGGACTTAAACTGTCTAACATAATTTTAGTGATCAGATCTGAAGGGAGGATGAGGATAAGGAGATTTGTATGTTTGTACTTACATACTTTTTTTTCTTTTTTTTTTTTTGAGACGGAGTCTTGCTCTGTCCCCCAGGGTGGAGTGCAGTGGCACGATCTCGGCTCACTGCAAGCTCCACCTCCCGGGTTCACGCCATTCTCCTGCCTCAGCCTCCCGAGTAGCTGGGACTACAGGCACCCACCACCACGTCCGGCTAATTTTTTTGTATTTTTAGTAGAGACGGGGTTTCACCGTGTTAGCCTGGATGGTCTCGATCTCCTGACCTTGTGATCCGCCCGCCTCAGCCTCCCAAAGTGCTGGGATTACAGGCTTGAGCCACCGCACCTGGCACATACTTTTTTTTTCTTGGACAATAACTTAGATCTAGAACTTGAGCTTAAATCCCAAACCCCATAGATCATACTACATAGGAGGCTGCCCACTCTGTCTAGGGTAAGGCTTGACTAATCCTCCAATGAATCCTTTTACGAAACAACACCTACTCCCTCTGCGCCTCTTCAGTGCCTGTCTGGGCCTTGCTTGTCTGCACATAATACAGATGGTTCAAAAATAGAGATCAAGCCAACAATCAGAGACTTTCAACAGAAAGACTGGCAAAAGGATCAGCCCTTAGAGAAATGGCGGGGCTGTTTTCGAATGAGTTGAACGCACCTCTGCTTCATTCTTCCTCCCAAACTGTCCAGGCCGTGGGTCCTGGGGCCTTCTGAGATTCTTGGGTTCCTCCTGGCTCTTCCTCCCTCATCTCATCACCCAGCTACAGAGTCTGTGTTGGCATGAACCACATCCACTGGTCTCCCTGCTTAGTATCCCAGCTCCTCCACCCCCAGATTTCAACTGTCTAATCTGATGAACAGTTTCTAAAGGTTAGAAGGCCTTGCTCAGGAAACATATGGTTTATTTAACTCAGGTCTTCTGAAGACAATGCCCCTGTTTTTCTTGTTTTTCCCAATAAAACATCAGCTCATAGCAAATCAATATAGAAATATTTTCTTGGCAATGAAAGCTTCTCTGCAACGTTCAAACTATGCCTTTGCTGTCCAGATGCAGGCCCGGCTTTGGCTGTGGTTCCCTAGAACAGTAAGGATAAGCATAATTTGTTTTTCTTTTCTTCCTTCCTCTTTTTTCACATCATGAACATTCTCATTTTTTTCTTACAGGAATTGAGAAACTGGGCGAGGTTTCTAATTACTTCAGCAAACACAGGCAATCAATAGCTAGCGGTCATAACCAAGAAGAGAGAAAATGGAGTCCGTTTGTTTTCTTTCGGGCTCTTTCCCTTTCTTTTTGCCAATTTCCACATGCAAGGAAATAGCTCATAGGGCTTGCGCTCCGTGGATCTGAGCTGCAGGAGGCCCCACAGAGCATTATAAAAACACATTAGAAAAAGATCATGTTGCAAGGAGGAGCAGGCTCGGCCCGCCAGAGATCTCTCCCCCTGTGCTAGGAATCCAGTGGCATGCAACTCAGGGCAATGTTGCTCATCTGCACCTCCTCCTTCATCCTGCACCGTGCAAAATCGGCCAGCGGAGGCCTTCCTGTTCAGTCCAAATCATGGCGTATGTGATATAGAAGGAGCTTCTTTCAAAAATGCAGCGTCATCCTCGCACATTCCCAAAAGACAGCTGCGGGTGCGTTTCCACTGCAGATGGGCTCCGTGGGAACCCCATGCTGCTGCGTGTTAGCTACGAGCTCTTGAGAAAGCTACTTCACCTCCCGGAACCTCAGTTTTTTCATCAGTGAAAAGAGGTCTACGAACACCCACCTTGAAAGCTGCTGTGAGATTAGCGGGAATAACACGCACAAAAGCGGCTAGAAGATAATAGGCACTGAGTAACGATCTGTGAATAGTGTCTCTGTATTTCATACTATCTTGAGATACAGCTGATCTCAAGACTTGGCTTTGTGATAGGTTTTATTGTTTGTTGTTTGTTTTTGTTTTTGTTTTGTTTTGTTTTGTTTGAGATGGAGTCTCGCTCTGTCACTCAGGCTGGAGTGCAATGGCTAAATCTCAGTTCACTGCAACCTCCGCCTCCTGGGTTCAAGCAATTCTCCTGCCTCAGCCTCCCTAGTAGCTGAGACTACAGTCGCGCACCACCACACCGGGATAATTTTTGTATTTTTAGTGGAGACGTGGTTTCATCATATTGGTTAGGCTGGTCTTGAACTCCTGACCTGGGGTGATCCACCTACCTCGGCCTCCCAAAGTGCTGGGATTACAGGTGTGAGCCACCGTGCCCAGCCCTAGATTTTATTCTTGACCACAAATAATCCTATGTTGCTGATTTATTTTTAAAAATACACCTCTTTCAATAGGCATGCAAACATTAGTGTCAACATTACATTATGTATACAGTGGTCCCTCCTTATTGTCTTCCTCAGCTTCAGTTACCCTTAGTCAACCAAGTTCTGACACTATTACCTCACTACTCTTGTGCTCTGGGGCCATTATGACCTAAAATAAAGGTTACTTGAACACAGCACTGTGATACCTCAATGCTTGATCTGAGAACCAAGGCAAAGCTACCAAGTGGCTAATGGCAATCCAGGCTGAATGCAGACAGCACCAGCCTCCATCATGCTGCTAAGATCAGCACCATTTAGAACATATGCATGCTTATTTCTGGAATTGTTTATTCATGTCACAATGCCTGCATCATTCATCTCATTTCATCTCATCACACGGGCATCGTATCATCTCACATCATCACAAGAAGGGTAACATACAATAAGATATTTTGAGAGAGAGAGAGAGAGAGAGAGAGACCACATTCACGTAACTTTTACGACAGTCCATCGTTATAATTGTTCTATTTTATTATTTTGTTAATCTCTTACTGTGCCTAATTTATACGTTAAACTTTGTCATAGGTGTGAACATATAGAAAAGAAACATAACGTATACAGGGTTTAGTACTATCTGTGGTTTCAGGCATCCACGGGGGTCTTGGAAGGTATTCCAAGAGGAAGCCACGTTGTACAGCATCTTTAGATGTCTCTAAGGGAGAGGAAATCCATTTGCATTTTTTTCCCGGAGTAAGGACAGAACATTCTTTGCACCTGACTTTCCTGCCTTTATTATTTAAGTCAGCATCAATATATACTTCATACTAAAATACTACTGACTCAGACCTAAAAGGAGATCAAGTTTTTCCTGGTTTATACCTGGTTTATACAACAAGACAAAATATATGGTAGCTATATTAAAAGCATACACAGAATGTATCTCTGCGAAGGTTCCCATCCCTGTGTCAGGATTCTACATGTGCCAGCTGCTGCTGGAGAGCAGGACTTTTCAAATGTGGAGGAGTGCAGGAGCGGAGGCACCCGTGAAGTTCCAGAATTAATGGGGTGTTGCTGAGTCCGCTTCTGGCAGAGCCACTGTGGCGTCGTTCTCACAGGGTGGAAGAGAATCTGACCGTCTTCACAGTGTATTTAGTGGGCACACAGATTACCCTCTCACCAAATGTGAGGGGCTGCACTGTGCCACCCAACATTCCTGTGTTCAAGTCCTGATCCCCAGTACCTCAAATTACTATTTGGAGAGAGGGACTTTATCGAGGTAATCAAGTGAAAATGAAGTCACTGGAGTAGATCCTAATCCAATATGACTGATGTTCTTATGAGAACAGGAGATCAGGACATAGGCACATATAGAGGAAAGATGGTGTGAAGACACAGGGAGAGGGCGGCCATCTACAGGCCAAGGAGAGAGGCCTGGAACAGCTTCTTCCCTCACAGTCTTCGGATGAACCCGAACCCTGCTGACACCTTGATCTTGGACCTCTAGCCTCATGTACTGTGAGAAAATACATTTCCGTTGTTTAAACCATGCAGGTGATGACACTTCATTATGTCAGCCCCAGCAAAACAAAACTTTGCAGTCCTAAATGTTCGCCCTGTAAAACAGAGAGAGGAGTACATACATCATGAGGGCTCCTAGGAATCAGAGGAGACCACAAACCCGAAAAATTTTCACAGCGCACAGCCCATTCTCAGAGCACGGTAATGTGTTGGCTAATTAAACGTAAGCAGTTATTATGATGAAGGCAATAATAAGGGCATATAGAAAGTTTGAGAGGATATGTGAAATGGCAATGAAAAAAATGTCACTCCATCCTTAAGTTTGTCCTGTGGCAGCATTACATTCTTAGAATGGTAAGCAGTAAATGGAATCATGGCCAAGAGTATAACTCTCTAACTCTTTCATATCTCTCAACCTAACAACAGCCAGCAATTTCCTTGAACATTTTCTGCCAATGATTCAGATTTCCAAATTTTATGATAAACAGGTAACAAAGACGCACAGTCATGAAGCTATTCACACAAAGGTTTAGGATTGGAGGTAGGCCGTGCTGCTGCTGGGTCCAGACAGCCTGAGAAGCTTCTGAGTACAAGGGTCAGATGACAACATTAGGCTGAAACAACAGAGCTTAACAGGCCAGGAGTTCTGTCTTCTTGAGGATTGCTTTATATTTCCTAGCATAGATCTATGCATGCACTGAATCTCAAAACATGTTATGTATCAGGTACTTACTTTTTGTACATTTTTCTGAAGAAATTGTTAAATACTTTTATTTATTTATGCATTGGTTTTAGAGATGGGGGTCTCACTATGTTGCCCAGGCTGGCCTCAAACTCCTGGGCTCAAGGATACTCCTGCCTCAGCCTCCCGAGTAGCTGGGATTACAGGAGCATGCCACCATGTTCAGTTAATAATTTTGCTTTTTTAATGGTTCGTTCAAATTATGTCTCAAAATGTTTGCACACATCAAAATCAAAACCCCACAAATTCAACAAATATGCAATGAGCTGTGACTATGCTGGTTCCTAAGCCAGGAACATGAAAAATACAAGAATGAAGATGGCTTAGTCAATCATGAAGTGGTTTTCACGTCTCAGAGGAGGTAGGCAACGATACCCATAATTAGAACCCAGGGAGGGTGAGGTGGGGCCTCCACTAGGGCTGACACTCCTGGGATAACATCCACCAGCTGCTAGCAAGTTGCCAGGTTGGTGAGAGTCGCTACCCTAGAAGAAACGCCAGTGCAGGTCCCCTGAGGAGGGGCGGTCGGAGGGAGGGAGGGAAGCCAAGCAAGGCTTGCTGTAGCTCCTCTGTGATTAGCGTCACGAGTGAGTCATGCCGAGGACGGAGGGAGCTCCATTTCTGGGGTCTGTGCTTAACTCGTGCCGTGAAGCTAATATGCTTTTTTTTCCCCTCTCACCGTGAAAGAAGCTCACAGCTGGCACTGTGCTGCAGAGGCCAAGTGGTATGATACCTTAGCTCAGATAAGGATAAGGAACCAGTTACACATTGGCAGGGAGGGTCAGTTAACTCAGCAAGTGCCCAAACTCTCACAACCCTGCCCTGGCCCATGCACAGGCTGGGGACAGTGTTTGTCAAATCCTTTAGACTGCAACCCAGCTAGGTTACACGGTTACCTAGCATGCACCCACGTGCACACACACTCCACACCACACCACACACACACACACACCACACAACTAAAGCAAAAGCTTCATGAACAATTTACTATTATCATATATGATGTAATCTGATGTTTTGTATACTTTTTTGTTCTCTTCCAGTTTTAAAAACAACCTGCCTCATTACATTTATTTCACTACTTTCCCCAATTTCCCATAGGTCAAAACCCATAGTGTGAATGAATAACACACTGGCAGCGGAATTTTAAGATCCTCAAAAGGAGTTCAGTGTGCTATGGGTGTTAAAGCCATTGACGCAGTTCACAAGCAAGAAGACATTCTTGCATCTACAGGGTTATAGTTCTTAAAATCTTGCCTCAGAATGAGTTCAAGTTTCTAAGTCTGTGCCTCAGTTTCCTCATCTGCAAAATGGGGAAACTAACTGTCAATCTCCTAGTGCTGTCATGACAGTTATATGATTGCATATAAGTAAAGTGCTTAAAACAGCACTGTCTGAAATGATTGTTTGCTTTTGTTGCATTTGTTATTGTTGATGCATTTACATACAGCAGATTCAGTGAACGGTAAACATAGTTTATTTTTTTAACAATTATTTAATTTAAAAAAAATCATAACCAAGGATGATAGAATTTGCTTCCTCTCACTTCTCCTTTCAGGGTAGCAAATCAAAATTGCAATTCCAGGCCAGGCGTGAGCCACTGTAATCCCAGCACTTTGGGAGGCCGAGGCAGGCAGATCTCCTGAGGTCACGAGTTGGAGATCAGCCTGGCCAACATGGTGAAACCCTGTCTCTACTAAAAATACAAAAATTAGGCAGGTGTGGTGGGCAGGTGCCTGTAATCCCAGCTACTCAGGAGGCTGAGGCAAGAGAATTGCTTGCCCCCAGGAGGTAGAGGTTGCAGTGAGCCGAGATCATGGCCACTGCACTCCAGCCTGGGCGACAAGAACGAGACTCCACCTCAAAAAAAAAAAAAAAAAAAAAAAAATTGCAATTCCAACGCGTAAGAGCAAATAAGCAGCCCCCATGGGGTTTGTCTTAATGATCTTTACTGAGTTACAACTGACAACAGTCCCAAATAATTTATTATGGGTACAATATGCCAATAAAAAGAATATTGGCAAACATTTATTTTATAGAAACCACAATTTCCATTTCTGCCGTGAAGACCTTCCCAAAGGCTCTGGCCAGCTCTGTTCTGTTGAACTGGACTTCTAGCAGCGGGCGTGGGAAACTCACTCCAGGACGGGGCAGCTTCTCTCAGCCCTGACGGAGAGACGGGGTCTGGGCCTGCGCTTCAACTGCAGCCCCGCAGGTTTCACGACCGCCTAGGGCTGCTGGAGGACCAGGTGGGTCAGCCCACCCCAAACCTGTGTCCCTAAGTGCCTAAGGCTGTGAATGCAAACTTTCCCAAGAGGCTTCCTGGGAAAGGATTGTTGGAAAACCAGAGACAAGGCTTATCAGCCTGACACAAGGCCAAACGCCAGGGTCAGCAGGGACACCTGATGCACGAGGGCACACACGCTGCTGACCACTCCGCCCTCAGCGCTGGCCTGGCCCTCAGCCCTCACATGCTGTCGTCAGAGGCCTGAGCAAGGTACTGAAATGGAGGAAATGTACACACTGAAGAACATCTCACTGCCATCTCTGCTGTGCGGTGAGGGCACACGACTTCAATTCAGAAAGCATTTCAGTGTGCTACCACAAGCCGGGCCTGTGTCCGACCAGCTCCCTTCAAAAAGCACGGCTCGGCCCAGCTTTCCATGCTGGGGGCTGACCTCAGGCCACAGCCACAGTGCCATGGCCCTTGGTAGGCATGTCACTAGGGTGGGGACTTCAGAGGACACTGGGTCACTCCTTGCAGACCGGAAGCTGGATGACACCCAGTTAGCTGGAGCAGCAGAGGAGGAAAATGGTGACCACCTCCCTGTAGTCAAGAGGAATTTGTTGAACACATGTAAGACCTTCCTGGAGAACTTTTACACTGATTAAGGGGAATTTAAAGGTGCTTAAAAGGGAGGTAGACCGGCTAGGGAAATTCCAGTCACGAGTGTAACTAGGAGTCCGTTTTACCCACAGCTTAGGAGGACCTGGGAAATGTGAGCCACCTTTACCATCACACACGGCAGGGTTTGGAACCTGGAACCCCTGATGGCTTTGTGGATATTATTCAGGGATTTGCAAACTCAGACAATTAAAAAAAAAAAAGAAAAAAAAGAAGCAAAACTACACACAAAAGCAAGAACAAAAGTAAAAAGACCGCGTCGTTATTTCTCCCAACCTCTAATTGAGATTTAGTATTTTATTCCATTGGGAACATAAGCAGTTTCATATTCAGCCACTGCATCTTTATTTCCTTTCACAGCTTCTTTTGCAGGAATGACTTCATTCTACCGCCCTTTGCTGCCACATCAGGGCGTCGGGAAGTAAAGAGACGTGTCGGCTTGATCAGCACACAGGTCATTCCTAGAGAGATCAGCTCAGTCACGGAGCAGGCAGGAACAGGCACTCTGGAGGGGAGAGGCAGGCCCAGGAAGATGAGTCAAGGCAGGGATTGAAACTGCGGGATGAGGGAGTCAGCGCCTGGGAACCCACAGGGCGGAGTTAGATAAGAAGAAATGCTCTCGAAATCTGGAGTTTAAATAGAGCCTGGGGTTTGTAAAGGGGAGTCAGGCGTTCTTTACCTTGTCAATTCCGACTGCTTTGTGCACAGCTGACTCAGAGACCGGGTGGGGCTGCCCTCCTAGGTGAAACCAGACCGATTAGAAAGGCAGCTGGGGCCTCCAGATCCTGCAGGCCACACCCTCCCAGCATTAAGGGTATGCCTCATCTGTGAAACCAACTCTCCTCTGTGAAGGAGAAGTGAAATGTCCATTTTAAAGAAAATCGCTTCAGAGTTGAGGAGGCATGATTTCTGCATGCAACAAAGGCAGTATAAAAGGAGTTCTTAATCAACCTTTGTGCCAAGAACCTCTTTAGCAGTCTGGTGAAGCCCGTGGGCCCCTTCTAAGAATAATATTTTTAAATCCATAACATAAATACATTGGGCACCAAGGAAACCAGTTATATTGAAACAGCTATCAAAGGAAACCAAATATCTTGAAATACAGTTATCAAAATATTGAAGTAATCGTGACCTAGTACTACGTGTGCCTCTTGATTAACTCTTTAAGTAACAAGATCCAGTGTAATTCAGAAGTACATAGTACTAATGGCAATGACATTTTTTTGCCAAAACCGCAATGTATTGTGGGGACATTAGCATTTTCTGTTGGTGACCAAGGGGCATTTCATGTTATACCTTTACAGAAAGAACAGTGTGGGTCCCTGCATCTCGTGGAATAGTGTGATGATTACAGGGGGAGTTTCACTAGAAAGCAGCATTCATTGATGTTGCTGATGGACTTATGGGAGTCAAACATTCCGTTTTTCAAATTAAGAACTGTGATACTGGCTGGGACTGGTGGCTCATGGCTGTAATCCCAGCACTTTGGGAGGCCAAGGCGGGTGGATCACTTGAGGTCTGGAGTTCAAGACCAGCCGGGTCAACATGGTGAAACCCCATCTCTACTAAAAATACAAAAATTAGCTGGGTATGGTGGTGGGCGCCTGTAATCCTAGCTACTCAGGAGGCTGAAGCAGGAGAATTGCTTGAACCCGGGAGATGGAGTTTGCAGTGAGCCGAGATCATGCCACTGCACCATTGCACTCCAACCTGGGTGACAGAGCAAGACTCCACCTAATAAAATAAAATAAAATAAAAGAGCTGTGATATTAAAAATGGCTTGGATGCATTGTTTTGGCCCAGAGAAGGGGCTTTGGAGTCAGACCAACTGCTGTCATCCTAGCTCTGCCTTCTGCCCCCTCTGTGACCAGAGCTAAGTTCCTTTACTTCCATGAGCCTCAGTTTTCTCTTCGGTGATAAGAGCACCTCTCACAGAGCTGTCGTGAGGCACACATGAGACCATGTTCCGAGGTGCGTGGCACATGCTGAGTACTCAATATGTCTCAACTGTTTTATTTTGTTTTGTGTTATTTAGATGCAACATACACAGGCTTAAATGAGCAAGAGGAATTCAATGGGATCCTAATCTACTTAAAAACTCTCGTGTGGGCGTTCCATAAATGGACTAACCACATTCTACGTTACTGTCCCTAGCAGGGGCATCAGTTAGGGTGAGCACAGGCCTTAGGAAACAGGAGATACAGGTCAAGAAGGAACAGAGAGCAGGAAAGGATCCTCACTAAATATCGGAGACCCTGTGGGGGCTGGCTTGGCTGTGAATCCCAGGAGAGGTGAATCATTTGGGGCCAGAGCACAAGGAGAAATGGAGGAGACACTGCAGCAGGCACTGGCATCACTGGAAGAGAAGTTTTACTTTTCAATAAAAATATTTTCTCTAGAATTAGGAAACAGAATTAGGATGCTGGTAAAGATAATGCACTAATTATTTTTCTTTTTTGCTTTAATATATTCAAAGCAAAAAACGTTTTTGAGTTTCTTCAAATAAGAAAAAGTTGAGCATAAAGCGTAGGGAATAAACCACCCCCATGCTCTGGGAGGGCAAGGCGGGAGGATCACCTGAGGTCAGGAGTTCGAGACCAGCCTGGCCAACATGGCGAAACCCTATCTCTACTAAAAACACAAAACTTAGCCAGGCATTGTGGCACGCGCCTGTCGTAATAGCTATTTGGGAGGCTGAGGTAGGAGAATTGCTCGAACCTGGGAAGCGGAAGTTGCAGTGAGCCGAGATTGCGCTACTGCACTCCAGCCTGGGCGACAGTGAGACCTTGACTCAAAAAAACAAAACAATCAGACAAAAAACAAAACAAACAAAACAAAACAAGACAAAACAAAAAAGCGGAGTAAGGAATAAACCAAATAGGTGCCCCCTGCATTTCAGCGCTTTTGCTTTCTCATGCTTAGGAGATTAAATCATCTAAAAATATAAGTAGCGTTAAAGGGGGTAACACAGCATGGGGATTTTCTGTTTCTTTTTATTGCTGCTGTTGTAGTGGATAAGAGTTTATTTAGACCCGAATAAAGCACCTAGTAATTCTGGAGGCCTGGTATAAAAGACAGTCTTCAAAATTGAACTTCATCTTCCCCCTGGAACCTTCTCCTCGGAATTTCCCTATTTCTCCCAAGGCCCAGCTATGATCTCCCCGTTCTTCCCTTCAAGTGATCAAAACAAAACTAGATGTCAAACCAACCAACAAACCGAAGTTTATTTTTGGCATGCTCAGGGTTTCCAAAAGAGAAGAGAAATCCCTGTTTGTTCGTAGACTCTGCTGCTCCTGTCTTCACACCAAGAGAAACAGGCTGGAGAGCGCGCCTTCACCTTCAGAAGCAATGCTGCTCTTGGCATCTTTTGCTTTTTGCTTTGTATTCTTCAGACTGTTAGCAAAATGGAGAGCTGAGGAACCAAGGCCTGGCTTTGATCGCTGTCAGAGTCGACACAGGATAAGCCCTCGCCCTGCCTCCTAGCAGCTCCTTATCACTCCCAATTATTAGCCCATCACCTCCCGTCTCCCCGGGTGCTGTGTGTCTGCAGGAGTCACTGGGAGAGGTAATGGAGGCTTTCACCGGCTCTGTATGCGCAACGCCAGGGCCGGCTTCCATGCTGTTACGAACAGCAGCAGTTGCTATCAAGGTGATTTCTCGACAGCAAAGGAATCTCATGTTGTGGCCCTGCCCTCACCATGGCTGGTGCCAAGCAAGGGCTGAACTGTTCCTTGCAGGCAGATTTCAAGGAAGGCGTCAATGCCTTTCATGTGCCGACGAGGACAAATCCCTGTGCCCAGATTAGATTTCCAGAAACACCTGTGAATCTTGCCCACACACCTGCAAGAAGCTGGTGTTTCTCTCTATGGAATTGTGAGGATGACCTGCCTCCTCCATTGTGCGTTAATAAAAAGCAGCAAAAGTGCCATTCACACAGGCGGCAGTTTTCTAAAGAAAGGGGGAGCTTTCGAAGTGCACGGTGGTGTCTCCCAGGCAACACATGAAAGGAAGATTGCTAAGAATCATGGCAATAGTTGTTAGAGTTTGTTTTTTCTTAAAAACAACTCACCTACACTTTTTAGTCTAAAATATATTTTGTCTTGTATCCCAAACTACAAAAAAGTCAACATGATTATTTCAGACATAGATTTACAGGAAAGGTTGAGGCAACCGTATCTAAGATGGAGACACAGGATGGTGAGTTTCCAACTCATATACAAGGGTCAGGTCTGAACTCCTGAACTTCTCATATGCCCCTGCCACATTCCCCTGTCCTTGGAGGCAGGAGTTTCAGGGATGGCTGGCCCGACCAGGGCCCCCCACACCACCTGTCTCCCAGTTCCCCTCTCTGATTTGTTTTTGTTACTTGCCAGTGTTAACTGCAGTCTCTTTCTCGCAGAGTTGGCTGTGCTGCCCGGGCTGAGGTTGCCGATGGTCCGCTTTGTGCCAGCTGGCAGGCTGGCTGGCTGGCTCGGCAGAGCAAAGTGCTAATTGAAAGGCGCCCTCATCACCCAAGGCTCTCAGTCGTCTCCTTGGAATGGCTGGTGCTTCTGACAATGTTATCAGCCAAGGCTGTGGCTCACATTGGTGAACCGGGGACATGCAAACCCCCAGCTTCACTTTGGCAAGAGAGGCTTGGCATTTGTTGCAATGCCAGGAGGTTGGCATGTGCCTGAGGCCACTGCAAATATGGCATTTTCACTTACGATCCAATTCTGATCACTTCCCGGGTCAAGGAAAACACTTCGGTTGTAATCTCTACCTTTTCAGTGAATCATTTACTGAGGCAGCTGGGTTTGTCTACTTAGATAATTTAGGGGAAAGTTAAAAGAAGTTCTCCATACAGCCTTGTTGGCTTCCAACTCCCATTTGACTTCTGAAAGAATAGCTTTCAGCAGCCCCTAAAAGGGAAAGGTTGAAGGTAGCCACCACCCCCCACCCCCAAGGGAAGATGCCATCCCTGCAAAGGGCAGGTCAGAGAGGTTACTGGAGATAATGGAATTTCAAAAACATTCTAAAGGAGCTGTCAGGCCGGGACACGCTGAGAGGGGAATGAGCTTCGGCTCCCAACAATTTGACGTCCAGGAGTAATGAAATGATGAGTCTATTTCACACAATGGACCTGTCAAGAAAGATAGTGTCGCTTTAGAGGACCCTTAGAAAGCTCTTCTTAGTGGCCTTCAAAGTATCAATTTTCAGGTGCTAAGTGGTAATTAAAGCTAGCAAGTTATAGTAGCATTCAGTGAAATTAGACCATGTCAAAGACAACAGAAAGGGTCAAGATTCCTGTTCATTCCCATGAAGGGAACATTCCAAGCAAGTTGATGTTGACAGTACTGGAGAGTACTTTTAAACTGAAAGGCGGAATGCATCTTTTTCTTTCATAAAATATTCCGCTCTTGCTGGTTTAAGATTCTCCTTTGAGGGAAGAGTCTGCTTTGTTTATCTTTGATACTCAGAGAAATAGTTCATTGTTGTAAAAAATTATTTCCCCAGTAAGTCTTTTATTTTTTCGTAGAGTTTAATAGCAGAATTCTCTTTTCTTCAAATGGTCAGATATGCTTATTTCGTTTAAGAATTAGGTCATGTAACCTCTATTAACTCAGAGTGACTCCATCCTTCTCTTTGTGGTTTTCGCCATGGTTGCTTATGAAGCTCAGAGCTGTTGAAAGTGCCATTGTAACAACAACTATGGTCTAACCTTAGTTTTTAGTACAATTATTAGTGATTCTTGCCTTGCTTTTCCTGTTTTCCTATTTTAACCATTTTATTATGCCTGGGCATTTCTTCTAAATATTTGTTTCAGGAAATCATTAAAAAGAGACAAACTAAACCAATAAATAAATAAAATACTTAAATAGCAATAAACTTGGCAACAAACTGGGCTATGCTAGCTCCTGCCTGTGAGGCTTCTGGCTGTGGGGTGGCCGATGGGAGGATGGGTCCAGGGCGCCAGTGGACCAGGCTAGGTGTGGACAGGAAGGTTGTTTGTTTTATCAAAGAGAAGAGAGAGATGAAAGCCAGAGGCAGGAGGACAGCTGAGGTCACAGACTAAGAGAAGGTAGATCATGCATCAAATTGGAATGACAAGGAAAGGTATAAACAGAGATTAGACTGAGACAGCAGTAGCAGAGGAGGTTGAGGAAATGGAACCAGGAACCAGGTGCAGTGTAGGTGACATTTGACAGTTTGGGAACTAAATCTTTCAATGCTAGGCACACAGGGGTATCTCTTTTATGTAAACCATAGTTTGTCTCCTGGTTGGGGATAAGAAAAGGTGGAGAGGATGGGGAGCTTCTTAGAGGAGCCAGACCAGGCCAGATCACATCTGCATAACACCCTGATGATGACTGATCAGAGAATGGGGCCACTGGGGCAGACTGGGGGGATCAGAGGGGGGCTGTAGTGGCTGCCCATGCATTCATCATGGGAGTAGTAGGAATGGGTGGATGGGGAGTCCATACGCCATCTATGCGAACCACCAGTGAACTCTGGCCTGCGGGAAGGGGTTGCTTAGAGTTGCCAGACATGTGGGTTTTCACATGAATGTTCCAAGTTATTAAATGTTGCCTCAAGTTTATGAAACTGTGCAGACCAAAACAATGACAGTAAAGACCTGTCTGTGGACTGGATCCAACTCCTGGACCACCAGCTCGCAATCTCTAAATTACAGAGCTGTGCTTTAGAGTCCACAGAACACGAGGTCCAGTCTGAGCTCTGCCATTTGCTGGTCGTTTGACCTTGGACAAGGGCAATGGAAGTCTCTGGCAGCCTGCGACCTCCTCCCTCTTTTGAACTCTCTTCATCTGTCCCAGTCCTGTGGTTTTTATCGGTACCACTGGATGTTTTTCTGTATGTTTATATACAGTTGGCTCATGTGTTTTGAGGTCTGGGAAGACAGAAATTGTGGTTTATATTTCTTTGAGTCTCTCTCCTTTACACAACACTATAACTAGCATGTTATAAGGGCTTAACAGTATCTATTGCTTAATGATACCTGATTGGATTTCCAGGAAACATTGAGCATTCATTCTCATACGCTTTGTAGCTTATCTTTTCCCACTCTATAGCACCAGAACTCATAATTCTGAAAAAATACTTTGTAATTTTTTCACATTTTGCATGTCTTAGTAAAAATTACATTACTTTCCAAGCTGTACATCTTGATCGTTTTTTATTTTATTATATTTATATTTTTTAGGATTTCCAGGTTGTTATTTTGCCAAGTATAGCATTAAAAGAAGTGATTTAAAATATCCTTACTATTACTATTTACCATTTTCACTATTTCATAAATGAAAGATATTTTACAACTAAAAATTAAGAATAAGAATGAAAGAGTTAGAAAACAATTCTTTTCCAAAAAACATACAATTGAAAATATCATACCCACAGATATGAACATTCAGTAAAACCTAAATCTGACCACACATCACAGTATGCATAAATTCATACAGCTTCTAGACCTTGTCCCTAAAGGTGCTCATTCAGGACTGCGGATCTACAGATTTAAAAAGCTCCTCAGGTGTTTTGACCCTTTTTAAATGATAGCAAGTAAAATACTAAATTATAAATTTTTTTTAATTGCCCCCCACCCACCAAAATTGAACACAACAAAATATGTTGTGACATTCAGGGATGACAGAACTGTTCAACGTCTCTGAAATCCTGGGTGTTAGGACAAGAAATTTTTTTAAAAAAAGGTTTCCACCTATGCAAACTACTTATTTTTATTTCCCTCGGTGTAAAAGATTGGATTTTTCCTACTTTCCTCTGTTACATATAGCAATTATAGGGAATTATGAAACTTCTAAATTTCTGATAACATAGCTCTAAATTAATAAAACATAGCATTTCACTCTCACCCTCAAACGGTATGAGCACAGCCCTAAAAACATATTCCTTAGCACACAGCATGTACTCAGTCATTCCTTTAATTTCTCTGCAGCTGCTACCATTCCTGGCTGTCTTCAGTCTGAAGGTGTCTACATCAGGATAGGTTAGGTAATGCCCCAACAACAAATGGCCACACCATTTATGTGGATTCCCCTACGAAAGTTTTTCTCTTTTTTTTTAATTTTTGAGACAGAGTCTTGCTCTGCCCCCCAGGCTGGAGTGCAGTGGCTCCATCTCGCCTCACGGCAACCTCTGCCTCCTGGGCTCAAGTGATCCTCCCACCTCAGACCCCCAAGTAGCTAAAACTATAGGCATGCACCACCACGCCCAGCTAATTTTTGTATTTTTAGTACAAAAATCTCTCTATGTTGCCCTGGCTGATCTTGAACTCCTGACCTCAAGGGATCCACCCACCTTGGCCTCCCAAAGTGCTGGGTTTACAGCCGTGAGCCACTGTGCCCAGCCAAAAGTTTCTGTTTCATTCCTGCTTTATGTTCCTTGTGGAATGACTGAATCCCTGCCCCCTATGGCCTTCACTCTGGGATCTCCATCAAAGAAGTGATCTTTTTCTGGAAAAATGGTAGGTAGAGGAAATAGACAGATATGGTGAGCCACAGGCTGGCTCCTAAAACCTCTGTTCAGAAATGACACACATCACTTTCTATTGCTATGTTGCAGGCAAAACACTCAGGGCCAGAATTGTGCAATTCTCCCACAGTGAGGGTTACCACAAGAGGGACCCTGCAGAGAGGGTCACCAGAATATTGGCCAACAGTAATCCAGTCAGCCACAAAGTCCTCTGTGCTTTGTAAGGCTTTCCCATCATTCATTAAAATGTTGGTCTAAATTGTCAGGCATCCATAAGCCTTGGCCAGCTGAATAGCCAACTCTCTTTTTGTTAGAGACCTCCAAAAAACACTGATGTATTTTGTCGGGGAAATAGATTGGTTCAACATCTTTAGGGAGAAAACTGGTGATTGTGAAAATTTCAGATATGCATTTCTACTTCAAGGCATGTATCCTAGACACATTCACATGGGCAAGCAGTAGGAAACATGAGCAAGGGTATTCATCCCAGTGCTGCGAATGAATAAAAAACTGTAATATATTGATATCATGGAATTTAAGTGAACGTACAACAATTTAAATGAGATAACTATATATTGTACCTTCATACAGTAAAGTTGAAATGGGTACATGATAATTGAAATGAATAGGATACACATGTATTACCATGAATAGACATCAAAAAGGTACTGTGAACCCAAAACAGCAGGATGCAGAATTATATAGTGCAGTACAATATTATACATAAGTCCTTTTTTAAAAGCTGCGGTAATGTGTGTGTGTGTGTGTGTGTGTGTGTCTAACACGGTTGGGAAATACATATACATCAAATTCTCATGATGGTGGTTTATGAGCACCAGGCTGGAGACAGGAAAAGGAAAGGATAGTTCACTTTCTTAAAAATGTTTTCTCACTTTTCTTTAAAAAGAATTAAATACAGCCGAATGTTGGCATTTGTAGATTCTGGGTAGTAGCTGCACAGGTGTTTGTTTTGTTATTTTCTGTACTTTTCTGTAGTTTTTCTTAAACACACAAAGCAAAGAATTAGATTTGCAGATGTTCCACATGTTTTTGTAATCGTATTTTTTTGTGTGCTGCCTCCTCCACCTGAAGTTTTTAAAGTAGACAGCCTCATTTTTTTGCCACAGATTTCAGTCTTTCACCTGGGTGTCATCAGTGAACTCACTCGTATTCATTGTCCAGAACGTAACCCCTCCCTTTTTCCCCGCTGCCTGAAACTTTAGTTTCAACCCCTGGTCAGGGCTGGGAAGCAGCATTCCCTCGTTTCGTCGCTCAGAGTCACCCGGATTTCATCCTCACGTTACATAGAGTTTACCCCAAAATTCAAAGCTACTCTCAGGTACTGAAGGGAAATACATCCAGAGTTGTCAGATATATTTATCCATGGCCCAAGGGAGGAAATGATTTCAATCCTTTTATGCCCATCACACTTCCAAACATGTAAATTATGCCCCTTTCCCAGCCCTCTCACCAAACACATGGGTCAGGAAGATTCTGGGATTCATGCCAAGAAATCACCTCATGATTTAGAAAAATACAGTTTCTCAATATGGTTTTATAGGTAGCCTAAGGGATGCAGCAGGATAAGAATGAAGGCTTATGTGCTACTCACCACTTTAATAAAAATCCACAATTTCCCCCTATATTGAGGTTAGTCAGCAACACTCTGTCTCTGATAAATCTCTCTGTTTTTGCTTTCAACCCATTGCCTGCTCTTAGTTCTGCAATGCACACTGAGTGTCACCTGATGATCCACTTTCCTAAGCCTCATAGATGGTTCTTAGCAGCCCATCAACCTATTAGAGCTGGCTTCTGAACTTTTTGGCTTTGACATTACTGTTGGAACTCCTGCAGGTAGTAACTTAAGACTCACAGCAAGAAAACAAGAAGGAAAAAGACTATAATAAAGATGCTTCCTTCACATGTTGGCTCACGTATGGAGGGAAAAACGAGTTCGAAATGTGAGCTGTTGGCGCATTCAAAATAATTTTCCCCATCTTTACCTTTGCTATCAAGCAGCAAGGCTGTCTGCATTAACCAAACTTTCCATCAACACAATGTGCACCTCGGGCATCCAAAAACTCCCTGTAAATCTCTGAGACTCTGGAAGTCTCCGGGGCTGTGTGCTTGCTGCACTGCTCTTCTCAGTGATGCCATGACCCCATGGCGCCAAGCACAGCGTGCAAGCCGATGACTTGAACCAAGCTGTCTCTCCGCAACTTCAGATGTCCATATCTCACCTCGCAAAGCATCTTCATCTAACCATTGCACGGTGCTGAGTAGAAATAGTGAGAAGGAAGTAAAAGGAAAAAAATAGGTTAGTTAAGGAGAAACCTGCACATCAGGTGTGGATAGGGCGAACCCCTTCCATAGCAGAATGTGGCAAAACAAGCCCATGGAGAAGGAGAGTGTGGTCAGCAGGAACAACGAGACTTGGAAAATTCAGTATTTCAAGATGTCTGGCTTCAAAAAAGAGAATTTTTGGAAATGTTAAGCAGAGAAAGACATGCGGAAAAGCAAATTTCTAGCTGTTCTCAGACTGTTAGGTGCATTCATATCCTTCATAAAATAGAAATATAGATTAAAAGGTTTGTATGTAAAGGTTTTAACTTATATAATGCACATAATATTCTAAAAAGTTTTTTAAATTACACTTTTTAGAGAGCAGTTGTCAGTTCACAGTAAAATTGAGCAGGAGGCACAGAGATTTTCCCTATTTCCTCTTCCCCCACTCATGCACAGCCCCCACTAACAACATCCCCCACAGAGGAGTCCGTTTATTACAGTAGATAGACCTGCACTGGCACGCCATCATCACTCAGAATCTGTAGCTTACATTAGGGTTCACTCTTGGTGTATTTCGTATGGGCTTGGACAACGCATAGTAACACGTATCCACCATTGTACCTGCAGTGTCACACAGCGTAGTTTCACTGCCCTAAAAATCCTCTGTGTCTCCACTAACCTCTGGCAACCACTGATCTTTTTACTGCTTCCACAGCTTTGCCCTTTTCAGTATATTTTAATACGCCGAGCAAAGTAGTAAGAGAAGCAAGGCCAACCCCCAAAGCAAAGTGAAATCATTATAACAGTTGGTATTATATTAAACAATAATATTTCTTTAAGCTCTGCTCACAATACATTTTTGTAGTGGAAGATAACAGTTTCACAATACCACCTGAGAAATAGATGGTGACTCAATTTAAACATATATATATATATATGTATAGTTAATAAGGATTTGTTTCCTTTTCTAATTATTTTGAAAAAACTTGTTTAGAAAAATTATGCCTGAAACACAGAAAAGTTCAGCTTTCTAAACCATCCAAACATCTAGTTTCAAATTTTTGCTACTTTAAGACATTTGTACCTGTGGTTAATTTAGACTCATTATGTAAATGAGTTACTTAATCTTATTGTTTTCCCAATTTTTTCTCAATATTTATTTTCAGATGCCAGCGCAGATGTTGATTGCTTCCATAGCTACTTTCAAAAAATTGAATGTAAAACTTGAGTACCATGGAAGTTTTAGCTGCTAAACAATATGTGAAGGAAGTACGAATTTACAAAAGGAATTCTGACTTCGGTGGAGTCCAAACATTAAAGAGGGCCTAGCATGGTCGTTTTCACACTAAGCTTTCTTCAAACAGATGAATATCACTTGCAAATAATTATTTTGAATTTCTCTTCTTTGTTGCAGTTTTTGCCATAAAAAAATACAGCAGCTGGTTGGGCATGGTGGCTCGTGCCTGTAATCTCAGCACTTAGGGAGGCCAAGGCGGGCGGATCACCTGAGGTCAGGAGTTCGAGAGCAGCTTGGCCAACATAGTAAAACCCCATCTCTACTAAAAATACAAAAATTAACTGTGTTTGGTGGCACTCACCGATAGTCACAGCAACTCAGGAGGCTGAGGCAGGAGAATTGCTTGAACCCGGCAGGCAGAGGTTGCAAGTGAGCCGAGATCATGCCACTGCTCTCTAGCCTGGCCAGCAGAGCGAGATTCCCTCTCAAAAAAAAAAATATAATAATAATAATAATAGCCTAAGTTCTAACATTTGTATTTTCATTCTTGGGGACAAATTTATTACATCATATAATGAGATCAAGTTTGATTATTAGCTATATCTTAAAAATTAGAAATGGCATGTAAATTGGTTTTGTTTGTAGATAAAATGTATTTCAAACCTAAGCTCTAACTGAGCACTTCTTTTTGCAGGATTTATGGGGTACCTTCTGCTGTTCTTAGTTCTTCATAGTAACATTATTATAATGTATTAACATAATTTCCACTATGCATCTTATGGAGAAATGAAGGCAAGCTAAATGATTTGCTAATTGTAATAAGAGTGTTAGAATTAGGCACATGAGTTTTTATTTTCGTACTACCACTCCAGGCCATTATTCATATGATATTGCCTCTAGTTTATACTTCTGAAAATGTGCACATAAATATACCTACAGCTTGTTAATGCAAATCATCTGTTACAGGTTAACTGAAGCTCCAAAAAGCTAAATATAATGTTTCTATGTTAGAGGATGCATTTTACTAAAAATTGCTAAAACATTCCTTAATTGTTATACTTTTCCATCTCCTATTAATGTGTTTAATGGAACATTATCAAATTAGAATGTTATCATAGGGTTTGGCTAAAAAAATAAGTAAAATAATAAACAGCAAAGTATTTAGTCATAAGGACATTTTCCAGCTTTTCAGCTGATAAAATAAGTAAGCCTGGAAAGTAGATTAAGAAAATAATCAAAAGTACAAAAATAACAATACACATATGAGAAGAATTAAACATTCCTGGGCCAGCACAGACTTTGATTTTAACAACTATCCAGCATGAAAGAAAAATTGTTAAGCTGATGAAAGAAATGCATTGCTGTTTCATCACTGCGAAGTTAAGTCCTGTAGTCTATTGCAACACAATTCTTACACCTTGAAAAGCAAGCTGACAGAGTAAGCTGGCACTTTAGTTGTGTCTGACCTCAATGCCCTGGTGTCTAGGCCAGGATAGCTTAATTAATCCGTAATTATCCCAAGTTCAGAGATTCTAGTAAACCACTACTTCCTAAGTGACTTTTAAAAACTGTTAACGACCATTAAAATGATTAGAGACTGCAAAACGCTTCTACACTTGGAAGGAATTGGAGAGCCTTGCGTTATTTCCCCAGTAGCCCCCTGGCATTGGGCAAAACCTCCTTCTCTGCGGCGGAGTTGAGAAAATGGAGCACAAAGGAACTCACCCCTGTGCCCAGGGTCTGTGGTCGGGGAAGGGTCCTGGTGGCAGCAGAGGCTGTGCAGGACCAGGCCCTGATTTCAGGGTGGAAGTGCGCACTACAGCTGGGCATCTGGTAGACCTGGAGGGCGCTACCCAGCTGTTGGGAAGGGATTTCCCCTGGGCAGTGGGCAGTAGGGCCCAGGATGGCCTCCCATGGAGCCCCTATCCCCAGACCCCCTCCTGCCCCACGGGGGATCTGGATCTTCCTACCACCCTGATGGCAGCGAGGGTGCTCCAGCGGCCGTCGTGGAGAGATGACGAAATGGATGTGGAGTGTCTCGGAGCCCTGGGGAACAGAGAGGGGTGCGTGCTTCCCTTTGTTTCGCCAGCGATGTTGGACAAGAAACCTCCCGTCCGTCTCAACTTTTACACCAGCTCTCTCTCCTCTGAAGTGGCTACTCTAAATAGTTGAAGCATCTCTGGTGCTCACACTTGGGAGTGCAGCTGAGCCAAGCCATTCTGGCTTTGGAAAGCACATCAGATCATCCAACCATGGGCGATTTGTGGGGAGATACATGCCCTTCTGCAAGCCATCTAGCGAGCAGAGGACGTGGCAGGTGTGTTTCTGCTCCCCCGAATTCACATGCTGACATCCTCATCCCCAAGGTGACAGTATCAGGAGGCGAGGCCCTTGAAAAGCGATCAGGTCATGGGGGGTGGAGTCATCATGAATGGGATTAGTGCCTTTATAAAAGTGACACAACAGAGACCTCTCACTCCTTCCACCCTGTGAGCTTAGAGTGAGAAGACAGCTGTCCCCGAGGAAGAGGCCCTCAGCAGGCACTGAGTCCGCTGGTGCGGTGAGCTCATACATCCTAGCCTCCAGAATGGCGAGAAATACGTTCCTGTTGTTTACGAGCCATCCAGTCTATGGTATTTTGTTATAGCAGCCCAAACAAACTAAGTCAGGGGCTTATGTCTGGTTTTCAGAGAGAGAATCACCAGGCCAACCCAGCACCCCAGATAGATGGGCTGCGGTGACTGCCAGCTGGGCCCTGGTGCTCGCCAGCCACGTCCAGGAGAGAAAGCACCTTTGCTTCCCCTTTGGTGTCTTGCTCGTGATGGTGTGCAATGCTTGCTGGTTGAATAAATGAGTGACCCAGTGCATAAACATTTCCCTCTGCAGAGTTATAAAGGCCACATGCAGACCTGCTGATTTCAGCATATTAACAACATCCAAAAACTACTCTCATGTCTCTCTCCAGGATGTTCAGTCAATTTAGCTAATGATACCTCAGCTGGCTCAAGTGATCTTCACTGAGAGCCTGTTAGGTAGGTCCTTTTCCTAGGTCTTGTGGGGGAATAAGTGGATGAAAAAGAAGGCTCCTGCCCTTAAGAAACTTATATTCCAATCAGGAAAATTGGACATACATAAAAACCATAAGAAGTAAAATTGAAAAATGTAGTATAACAAGAGAGTACTTACACATATATAAATAAATCAGCTATTAAATGAAAAAAAAAATGAATGAATAGTGGGGCCTTAACCAACTCTGCAGCTTTCAGCATCTTGGCTCTTCACAGCAACTTGCTCTAACAGTTGACACTGGTGGTGTCTGTAGCACATCCCATAAAGAAAAGTTTCGCAAAGACAAAGAAGGCTAAAGTGGGCTTCATTAGGTTGGTGCAAAAGTAATTTTGGTTTTGCCATTACTTTTAATGCATTAAATACTTTTAATTGCTATTCCTTCTAATAGCTCAAATGGGAGGCATTTAAAAAAAAAGGCATTTTTCTCTTCTCAAATCCTTCCTGGTCTGAGTCTGTTTTCCAAAGCTGGAATGGAAGACTTGCCTCTTCTGCATTCCTGATGTTAATATGAGAGACACTTACATTCGGCTTGAGTGTCTTGGAGACTCCTCAAATTCAACATGTCTAAAAAACAGCTTATCATCTCAGTGGATTACATAAATGAATAGTGAATTGTTCATCCTACGATCCAGAAGTCTCAGCCACCCTCATGCTATTCTCCCCCATTTCCTCATATCCAATTTATCATCAAATCCTCATGATTTCAGCTCCTAAACAAGTCCCTCAGCAGTTTCCTTCTCCCTTCCCCGTTGCCACTGCGATGGTCCATGCCGTCATTGTCTGTTGCCTACACAGCTGCTGTGGACTCCTACCTGGTGTCCTTGCACATATTTTGCCTTCTTTGTATCCTTACTCTGTGACCAGAGAGCTGCTCAGCATTCCCATCTGATCATGCCACTCTCATGCCAAGAGCCTTCTGTGGTTTCCATTTCTCCTAAGAACGGCCAGCTAGGCTCCCAATCACCTGCCTCTGTCTTCTCTGGCCTCGCCTCCCTCCCTTTGTTTTTGCTCCTCAGGCACACTGACCGAACGGGCCATGTCTGGGAACCCACTGTCCCAAAAGCTTTGGGCTGGTGATTCTCAGACACACTCAGATGCAAAGCACAGGAGAGGCACAGGAGAGGCACAGGAAAGTGCCTGCTGTGTTTTGTAAAACTGCATTGAGTATTCTGCATATTAAACTCATAACAAATATATAATTCAGTATAAAGCAGATACCATTTTTATTAAAAAAAAAAAATCTGAGAAAGACAAATGGTAGCAGGTCCTGAAGGTTTAGGAACTATTTATCAGGGAAAAGCGTGAAACATATTTTATTTTGTTTTCCCAGATGAGGAAAAAATGATTTAAGTTTAGCAGCGAAACCTGCATCCTGGCAGGTTAGTGTCTGTAGTGAGAGGCCTGCTCCAGGCAGAGGCTGGACCCCGCAGATTTCAGGAGGCGGAGTTCCTCCATCAGGCTATGGCTTAGTAGGATCCCTTAGGTTTGGGTTTGGGTTTGGGTTTGGGTTTGGGTGTGCTTTGCTACCTTTAAAACTCACGGACATCTGTGGGAACTCCTGCCCCTCGCAGTCTAGCAGCACTGGGACTGCTGGGTAACGGGATTATTAATATTTCACCTAAGAAGGAGGAAACATCCTGGAACAAGACAGAGGAAAGTGCCCCTTTCTAGCAAGAAAATGACTTTATTTTTGTGTTATTGTTATTTTTTGAGACAGAGTCTCACTCTGTCGCCAAGGCTGGAGTGCAGTGTCATGATCTTGGCTCACTGCAATCTCTGCTTCCTGGGTTCAAGTAATTCTCTGCCTCAACCTCCTGAGTTGCTGGGACTACAGGTGTGCACCACCACATCTGGCTATTTTTTGTATTTTTTGTAGAGTTGGGGTTTCACCATGTTAGCCAGGCTGGTCTCAAATTCCTGGCCTCAAGTGATCAACCCACCTCAGCCTCCCAAAGTGCTGGGATTACAGGCGTGAGCTACCACACCTGACCTAGGAAATGACTTTTAAAAGTGCTGGAGAAATCTTATCTACTCTCAGACTGTAAGAGAGGCATACAATACTTATGAGGGGTAGACGATAAAAGTGTTTGTTTATTTATTGATTGATTTTTTTCTGACTATAAAAGAAGCATGTGCTCATTATAAACAGATTAAAATATATATAAAAAGATTTAAACATAGAGAAGTCTGTAATATAAAAAAGTGAAATTTTCTCATATCACCCAGAAATAACCACTGTTAAATCATTTTCCTCAGATTTAAGATAATTAATTTATGAACACATAAATATTATAAATAATTTTAAACCAAAATGGAATCTTTCAATTGCCTTCTTTCTTCCCTTCTTTACCAAGTTCCTTGCATAAGTTTCCATGTCTGTACATAAGTCTAGTTTTCTGTTAAGAACATTATTATCTTGTTTGGGTACTTTCAGTTCTATTTGATTTTTGTTTTTAATGCAGAAGATCAGTAACTGGGGAAAAAAACCTTATTTATATATCATTAAATCTAATTTTATCCTTCAGGTTTTTTTTTCACATTAAGTTAATGGTAAGAATAGTTTTCTTTTTTTTTTTTTTTTTTTTTTTTTGGAGTCGGAGTCTCGCTGTGTCGCCCAGGCTGGAGTGCAGTGGCGCGATCTCGGCTCACTGCAAGCTCCGCCTCCCGGGTTCACGCCATTCTCCTGCCTCAGCCTCTCCGAGTAGCTGGGACTACAGGCGCCCGCCACCACGCCCGGCTAATTTTTTGTATTTTTTAGTAGAGACGGGGTTTCACTGTGGTCTCGATCTCCTGACCTCGTGATCAGCCCGCCTCGGCCTCCCAAAGTGCTGGGATTACAAGCGTGAGCCACCGCGCCCGGCAAGAATAGTTTTCAAAAGGAGAAATAATTTAATGTTTTATGTGGCAAAATGACCCAAAATTGAAGGATGGCTGGTAATAAACCCATTGGTGTTTATTTTCCAGGGAGAAGATACTTTCTGTTGAGAAATTATTTTTATATTTCATGGATTTGTTCCTTTTCCTTCTCTTATTTGCTTAAATTAAAGTTTAAAAAAAAATTTGCTGGTACTGGGTAATTTAAAGAGACACCTGCTCTGTGTTATGTGTTTGTGATTATAGAAGTTCCTAGGAGGCTGACCCGAAATGGGCACTCCAGGTAAGTGACTGTGTTGGCACTCACTCAGCAGGGGCGAAATTGTTAAGGATGGGATTTTAATAAAGAAGTAGCAGGAAGGCCATGGAGTACCGCTGATATCTGGAAGCAAAATAAATAACATATTACAACCCTGAAAAATGTCTTTTCTGAGAAAAATTAAAGTTTTCTCTGTGGCTTAAAGCCTGCATACACCACCCATGGGACCACAATATGTAATTCTAATAGGCAAGAGTTTTATCAGAACAAAAACTAAACTAAAAGACAATGGTGATTATCACACTGTCTTCATTTGTTTGGGCTGCTGTATTAGTCGGTTCTCATGCTGCTGTGAAGAAATACTTGAGACTGGGTAATTTATAAAGCAAAGAGGTTTAATTGACTCAAAGTTCTGCATGGCTGGGGAGGCCTCAGCAAACTTACCATCATGGTGGAAGGTGCCTCTTCACTGGACGGCAGGAAAGAGAATGAATGCAAGCAGGGGAGATGCCAGATGCTTACAAAGCCATCAGATCTCATGAGAACTCGCTCACCAGAACAGCATGGGGGAAATCACCCACATGATCCAGTCACTTCTGCCCGAGTCCCTCTCATGACACATGGGGATTATGGGACCCAGAATTCAAGATGAGATTTGGGTGGGGACACAGCTGAACCATATCAGCTGCTGGAACAAAAATACCATAAATGAGGTGCCTTATAAACAATAGAACTTTATTTCTCACAGCTTTGGAGGTTGGGAAGTCCTAGATCAAAGCACCCACAAATTCAGGGGCTGTTGAGGGTCATTTTCTGGTTTACAGACAGTGCATCCTTTTTATGTTCTCACGTGGTGGAAGGGGCAAGGGAGCTCTCTGAGGTCTCTATTATAAGGGCGCTAACCCCATTCATGAGGGATTCACCTTCATGCCTTCATCACTTCCCAAAGGTCTCAGCTCCTAACTCCACCACACTGGGGATTAGTTCTCAGCATACACATTTCAGGGGGACACAAACATTGTCTAAACACAAACAAAAGGCCAAATGCAGCGAAGTGTATGCTGTGCTAAACTGAAGTGAGACATGGTGGCTTGAAAGGGGCCAGCGTGTGGATAGAGGTTTGACCTTGTCTTTACTGAGTGCTCCTCAGAGACTGCAGACTTCTTTACTCCCCGAAAGCTTCACATACACTGTTCCCTCTTCCTGGCTTCCCTTTCCCTCTACCCATCCTTCAGAGTCTAGCTTAGATTTCATCTCCCCTGTTGATCTTTTCTAAGAGCCCCTGGAAGAATCCTTCCCTCTCGTGTCTGTGTTCTTGCAGCGTTTTGTTGCGACGCCTGCCTTTCCACATCATGACTCGCCTCCTCCACAGTGGGTGAGTGTCTCAGGGGTGTGTCTCCCTCATGAGCTCACCCCAGCTGTCCAAATAAGCTCCTGGGATGGAATGGTTGTGCTATGCTCAGAGATTGAATGACTGGTGGGGACCAATAGGAAGGAAGAGTCAGCTTCTGCACCCAAAAGAATAATAATAATACCTATCTTGGCTGGGCGTGGTGGCTCACGCCTGTAATCCCAGCAGGCAGGGAGGCTGAGGTGGGCAGATCACTTGAGTTCAGGAGTTCGAGACCAGCCTGGCCAAGATGGCGAAACCCTGTCTTTACTAAAAATACAAAAATTAGCCATGGCGGCATGCACATGTAATCTCAGCTACTCAGGAGGCTGACGAAAGAATTGCTTGAACCCGGGAGGTGGAGGTTGCAGTGAGCCGAGATCACACCACTGCACTCCAGCCTGGGCGACAGAGTGAGATTCTGTCTTGAAAACAAAACAAAACAAAACAAAAAACAAAACAAAAATCTCCTTCCACCTCTTAGTCATGAAGTAATTTCACAAATTTCTTTAAGTACCTTGGAATGAATAAAAACAAGAGCTACTATGACAGAACACATTTGAACATGTTTCTGCTTTGAACGACAGCAACAAGTGGAGCCCATGTCTCCTTGCTCCCTTACCCCATGCTTTCATAGCTTCTCAACCATTTGGTAAAAATAGATTTTCTTTTACAGCTCATCACCAATGACCACTTTCGGGGAACTCTGCATATTTTGATGTTTATTTGCTGTGGTGTGAAATTTTGATTTTTGTATTTAATTCTGAATGAAAATTCTGTGTATTGTGTGTCCTCCTTTCAGAGCATTGGCCTTAATACAAGACTAGTTTGGTCTAGAGTTGCATTTTTGGTCGGCTTCACAATGCCACTTGGAACATCAAAAGTCAATAGGGTGGTGTCCTGAACCAGGGTGAGATCATGTACTGCAGGCTCAGAACTGCAAGCCTGTGATTCAGTTTGTGCATGGGCAATTTTCTGTACTGTTTAGTAATAGTAACACAATTAGTGCTAGGAGCTCTAGTCTTCAGGCCATGGAATCACTGTCATAAGGTCTTGTTTGATATTTTTCTTTGAAATATTACGTTTCCCTCTTTCGAGCATCATTAAAGTTATACTTGTTCCAAAGTCCAAAGAAGACTCTAGTTGACAATAGGTTCACAGAAGCAGATGGGATATTGGAGGTTGTGTGGGCAGTGGTTAAATGAGCAGGTTTTAGAGAGAGACATAGTGGAGTCAGGTCTGAATCCCAGTTCCGAACACGACCTTTAAATTTGTTGGCTGTTGTTCCTTGGGCAAATTGATTACACTTTTCTCACCTGTAAAATGAAGACAATACTTCCTATATCATGTGGTTGTTACAGGAATTAAATACTGTACTTCTGTAGCTCAACCCACAAAGCAAACCAGACAAAAAAAAAAAAAAACAAAAAAACACGGTACCTAGATTCTAGTAAATGCACGATAAATGCTACCTGAAATTATTGATGTAATTAAAAGATGCTATCCCTGCCCTCTCTGCTCTTGTGGTATGGTATCATGTTGCCAGCCATATGCAAGAACTTCAGACTACTCCTGTGCCTTGCCTTCTGTGTATACAGCCTGGGTAATACTCTTCCCTTGACTGTGGGCTGGACCAAGTGACCTACTTCCAACAAAGAGAAGATGGCAAAGTGATGGTAATTCACTTCTGAGATTGAGTTATAAAAATATGTGGTTTCTGTGTTGGGTGCCTTTCATCCTGAGTGTATGCATCTTGCTATCCCTTGAATTACTCATCTGGGGGAGGTCAACTGCATGAATGAGCAGGAAAGCACATCCTTCCGTCTCTCTCTAGTGTCCCTTCAGCTGGGCCAGAGGCAACCAGCTGACCCACACAAACCGTGAAATAAAAACTGTGCTGCATAGGGTGCTATGTTTTTGGGTAATGTGTTATCCAACAATAGATAACTGATATAAAGCCATAGCTGAAGCTGTCCCAGGTCTCATGGTTGCTGGCTGGGCCAGCACTCCATGGAGGTAGAAGAAAATAGTCCTATAAAATGTTCCCTGTTTTTTTTTTTTTTTTTTTTATTTTTTGAGGGAGATGAAGAGCAAACTTGGAAGTGCAGCCCTTCATACTGTCACATGTGCCTTTCTCTGTTATAGGTGAACAAAATGCCAACCACCCTGAATTTCTTGCATCTCCTTGCAATGCTGTGCCATCTTTTGCACCAGCACATGTACCATTCCCTCTGTATGGAGCTCTCATGCACCTTCTCTGTAGGGAAACTCAGGCTTCCCCTCTAGGAAGCCTGAGGTAAGCTTCCCCTCAGATCTGCATCACCTTCCCATGGCAGGCTGTGCATCTCTTAATGACAGGTCTGATAACTGTTGCTTATTTAGCATGTCTAGTATTTGGTTCTCTCCACTAACTATGAGTTTATTGAAGGACTGTATTTCTTCAAGCCATTGAAAGCACTTGGCCAACAGGTCCTGCATAAATGTTTTTTCAGTGAATAATGGAATGACTGCAGCTCTCACACAGCAGAATTTTTTCTGCATCCAACCTCTTGTGAAGGTCAAATATGTTTTCCTTTATATTCTTTTAATATGTGACATGAGGGTTGTCCTTGCAATATAAACAGATCTGAAACAGAAAGAGCAGCTCAGTTACCTGACTTAGAAACAGGCTGGAGCAGACCAGTTTGGTCGGTAGATATCTATCAGAGAGTGATTGCACTGGGAACCATGTCTTAATCACACAACTTGGGGTTCAGGGGTTGCTGGGAAATGCAACGGTTAGAACACTCTACATTTAATTTGTGAATGAGGATGGAGAAATGGTGCTTTCTGTGCAGTCATTTTGCTCTCTCCTATTTCCCAGGAGGCTTGATACTTCCCTTTGTAGAGTTTGCAGATTTAAAGAATGATTATAATATTTGTTTTCAGATTGGTTATGGGTTTTGACCTAGAAACAAATTGGATCAGAGCCAGTGGCAGGGTTAGGGCCAAGACACATCACTATGACAATTGCCATGTTCATCTCAGGTCTACCAAGGAATCCTTAACAGAGCCCAAATACAAAACTCAATACTAGGTACCAGGTTTTGTCGTAAGCATAACATATAAAACTGACTTTTTATAGTGTAATTGCAAAATTCTGATAGACTAAGACCAATAACAGTTTTCTTTCTCACGTCCTCACTGAAATGTGTGACAAAGAAGAAATACCTGAGATACTTGGATGAAAGTCACTGCAAATACTTCAGGAACTCAAAACACCAACAGAATGAATTAGAAGCCTTCTTTTCTGCTGTGGGACCCAGAGCCAAAAATACTGGTCAATTTTCTAAGATGGGAAAGTAAAACTGAGAGCAAAACTCTATTACAGAAAGGAACTTGGAAATTTGGCAAATATTTGTATAATTTCTACCCCCAATGAGATCTGGTTATGGATTTTATATTGATTAAACCAATGGAAACATTTGAAAATACCGACTTTATTTGGCGAGGGTGGGGGTGGGAAAGCCTGTGAAAAAAGCAGTGGACTAACTTGGAACTTCTAGCTGAAGTGGGTGAGGCTGAGGGGAAGAATAGACAAGAGAAACCATCTCTTATTCGTCTCTGTGTGCCACACATAGTAGGTGTTCAATAAAATTGCTGAGTGCATGAACACGGACCCTTAATTCTTAGTCCCAGTGAAGGTTTCATAATCACTTCCAACTAATTTATAATTTAGATCACACGTTTAACAAGTCTACTTTAGAATATCATTTGCAATTATGTCTTATGAAAATATGACATCAGATTTCATGGTTTTATCCTGGTCTGGTGCATGTTCCTTGGTTGCCGTAGTAACGAGTTGCCATGGATTACTCTGCAGGAGTTGCAAGGGTCAGCAAAGACCAGAGCTCTGTCATTCTTCATTCAAAGGCAATTGTCCCGGAAAAATGTGACTTGCTTCAATATTTAAGAACAGGGCACTGATATTAAACAAGAATGATACTTTGGTTAAAAACCAATAATTAACCTTGTCTTCAACTCTGTGTCACACTTTAATAGCAATTTCATAAAGTGGACATGCCTCTGTCTTTCATTCTTGAAGTCCTAGATAGGTTTTAAATAATATGTCTCCTGGAAAAGCACACGGGTAATCGTTGCAATTTATTTTATGTCATTATCTAAGTAAGCCCTTGAGACCTTCCAATTCCAGCGCTTCTCTCCAGGGTAATTGCATGCATCTTGGGGAGATGTGAGATGATGTTAATATTCAGAACACCATCCCTTTGAAACGATTCACAGCCTACAATGGAACACTGTCTTGGTTGCTTTCTGCAAAATTTATTTTTAGACAAGTATAGGGTATTTCCTTTCTAAAGAATACTTTTTTCTCAAAATCATAATCTTTGATGTCATGGGTTTACAATATGTATCCTGAAGACCAGTTTTAATTTTAATGTGGAGACTATGCAACTGGATTTTGTTATAATAAAGCCCTTCAGGTTATAAATTAAGACCATCTCTGAGGCACATAAAGGGTATTCTTTTCCTAACACTTCTCACTCTTTCTTCCTCACTAAATCATTTTAAATTACTGTATTGCCTTATACACTGTAGTACAGAACATGCTTTAGTTGCTTAAACTTTTTAATACCAGTAGAGTGAAATTTTGGCACACATGCAAGAAACATGTAAAATATTACTGGCTTTCAACACAAAGATTAGATGGTTCTCAAGATTTCACGTTATTAGAAAACATTATCTCTCAAAGTGGTCAAATAATGTTAAATAGTTGTTGCTTATAACAAGACAAAGTTGGAATATACATATATATTCCATTCATATATATAAATTCAAGTAGAATCATTTTTACATATTTGAAACTTTAGTTGTCACATTAAAAAGTGAATTAATTATAAAAAATGTAAAAATATATTTAAAATATTTAAAATATTTAAAATATAAGAATCTAGCTCTTTCCTAACTACAAAAAGTTTAACAAAAGTTTTAATAGGCTGTGTTCGGCCAGGCACAGTGGCTCATGCCTGTAATCCCAGCACTTTGGGAGGCTGAGGCAGGTGGATCATGAAGTCAGGAGTTCGAGATCACCCTGGCCAAAATGGTGAAACCCCGTCTCTACTAAAAAGTACAAAAATTAGCCAGGCGTGGTGGTGGGCGCCTGTAATTCCAGCTACTCAGGAGGCTGAGGGAGGAGAATTGCTTGAACCTGGGAGGCGGAGGTTGCAGAGAGCAGAGATAGGGCCACTGCACTCTAGCCTGGGCGACAGAGCAAGACTCCATCTCAAAAAAAAAAAAAAAAAGACTGTGTTCAAATTCTCCACATATATTTTTTTTAAAGGATAAAAGTGATTTTTCTTACCTACCTTTTTTGGTTCTAGCAAGCAATAAACTTTTATGTGATGCCACATTCATTAAGAGTCACACAACATTATTGATGTTAGGAATGGAAATGATTCCAATTTGCTCAGTTATTAAATACATTGATTATACGACAGAATATTATTTTCTTTGAGAGAAAGAAATTTTTTATACTTTTTATGGAATACAGAAACTCTAGGCAAGATATTTGATTTACTGGAGTGTCTAATTATAGTTATAATTGAAAATGTTGGAAGTGAGTTATGCTGTTATTTATCCAACTTTTGAGTTTGAATCCATTTTGCAGCAAGACTGCAGAACACAGATAAACTTTGCAAAATAAATCTCAAATTCATTATAAATGATGATCTCTTCCTTATTCACCACTTCTCCAGTTCTCCCTGTCCCTACTCAACAAGTTTCAATGAAGACAAGCAGATCGACTATATTCTAATTAATAACCCAAAGACATGACTCGTTCTTTTAATTTGCCAAAATTGCTTTCGCTCCACATTCATCTGGTTTCAGAGAATGAAAACAATCCACAATTTAAATGAGTATATGTTAATATCACTCCTGAAGTTCTGAAACGCCTAGCTTTTCTAGATCTAGCTTTCCCAGATGAAGGATAGAAGGGTTGCAGTGTTTCTTCTTGATAATCATATATTTACATTAAACATAGACTCATACTGTGTGTTCATTCTTTAAAAATTAGCTCCAACAAATGTGGTCTTTGCAGCGCTCACCCTCCTTCTCCTTGGTTCTCCTGCTGGTGTCTCTTCTCATGTACCCTACACTCCCTTTGATGTCAACGGGAGATCTTGAGGGGCAGAAGGAGGTTATTGAGAGGCATAAAAAGGAATCAGAAAATCAAATTGAAGGTTTACATCAATTAGTTGAGAACAAAATCGTAGAGTGCACCAACTGTTTATTCATTACACTGACATATTTACCAAATGTATGTTTGCCCTTATTTTAATTATGGGCATTATTATTTTATGATTGTTCCTGTTTTTCCTTTTAGGCAAGGACTGGCTTTCCATATGGTGAAATCGTGTTTTTAACATTTTAGTGAGGAAGGAGAAAGATCAAGCATTATTTTTTAAATAAAAGATTAGCAATTCCTTAAAATCTTTCTTTACTTATAGGAGATAATTTGATTATAATCTAGGTAAAATTCATAGGATTGAGCAAGCACAAATTAAGATGCTTCTAATTCAATATTATTCTTTTAAAATTGGATGTTTTTTATCTTTTCACTCTTCTTCCCTAACTATCGTTTTTCTTTTTCTGCGAGGCCGCTGGAGTGGCATTTCCTGAATGACATTTCAAGAGGACTTTCCAAATAAACGGCATAACAAAGAGATCAAGGCCTGCTGGGAAGCAAGAGCAATTTTTTTTTTCATGAAATGAATAGTTTTAATTATGTCTTTTCTGCCTACTCCGTATAACCTTCCAGCCTCCACCCCCACACGAATCCTAAGGCAGCAAACAAAACAGTGAGACCCATTTCTTCACACCTTTTTACTAACAAGGTTTACAATCAGTTAGGTCTCCAAGCAGGGGCATTGTTCCCCTGCACTCAAACAGCCTGGGTCCCCAACCTCTGCCAGCTCATTGCTGTGAGAGATAAGCAGACCTCCTAAGGCTCAATTATGATCTTGTTTTCAGTCATGCCTCTAGGATCTATAGCAATGCCAACAACAGCTTGAAAAATGGACCCGTTTTCAAAGAAGAGCTAGCTGTTGCTGTGACTGATGACTAGGGAACCTCTGGTTATTCAGGTTTTCAGAAAGGGTCAACTCTTCACTTCCAGCTAGTCTTTTCAGTACCTTGAAAACATTAAGAAGCAGTTATGTTAGCATCAATTATACTTCTTTAAACTGCTAGGATAATTGCAAGCAAAAGTCAATGATCTCATAGGCATGCCACTTTCATATTGTGAATGAACCAGTTTGAAAAATCTTAAATCAAGGCATTTCAAACATTACAGTTATTTCAATTCAGAGAAGACTTTTTTTTTTTTTAATTGAGAGTGGAAGTCTCTGGTGGGTTGCTTGAAATATTGGTTTTTAAAATTAAAAAATACCGGATAAGTGAATTTGTACCATCCCTTTCAAAACAAACTTTTGATAGTCCACAAACTTTTAGTGCAAATGAATATTTTATGAAAACGAACAAACAAATGTATTCAGTTAAAATGTTTTGATGAAAACTCCATATTCTCTTTTATTCAACTGTCCCTTCCACAATTATAATAGTTCCCTCTTCTTAAGTCGACATTTACTAGGACACACATAATGTTATCAGTAAGACACAGAAGCACTGTCTCCCTCAGAATTTCCTTGCAAGTCTACTTTTAAGACTGTTGATAGTGCAACCTCTTTAGACTCTTCAACTGAGCAAAACTGTGTTTCTTGGTAGAGGCAATCAGCTTTTCTGTGAGCTCAGAAATCTCTTCAATCTAACCTTGCCTTCAAATTTACACTTTATAGAAAAACCAAAGAATATATGTACTACTTGAAGCTGTTTACCACAGTTTTACTTGAAGCACAATTTCATGAATTTAATAAATATTGTCTAATGGTAGATTGAAGACCCAAGGCATGACTTAAATAGATACATATTAAGATTATAAATGGGCCACTATCCCTGAACTCTTGCAATATAGTGTAACAGTGACACCTCACAGAAACAAAATAAAGACTTATAGTGAGAATGAAGTTGGCAAAATTGACCTCTGATGCCCATATGCCACTCTCACCAACTTTATGACTTTACTGCTTCCCTCTACATCTGCTCCCCTCCCCAGAGATTCTCCTAATACACACACACGTGCACACACACACATGCACATACATGTGCACACATACGTACTTTCTCTCTCTCTTCCAGTTCCAATGTCCTGTGGCCGCATGCTATTTTCTTGGATCTCAGTTGGTTCTTAATTGCATGCAAAGAAAGCTGATTCTTTTTTGTAAGTAGAAAGGGATTTAATTAAAGAAATACTGGGTGGCAGAAATATTGGGAGGGTTGTAAAACCTGATCCAAGGCTAATCTTTGTGAGATAATGCCCACATCACCCCTCAGAGTTTGCCTGATAAGGACATCGCCTCCACTGGGCTGCTCCGGCACTGCTGTCCCCACATCTTTCCTCTACACCAGGAGCTCCATTATAACTCCTGTGAAATCACTGTGGCTTCCACCAATGCCACAAAGTTGATTGTGTTAACTCCATCCCCTGCAAAAATGGGGATGCAGGGCCGGTTGCCTTGTGTTGTTTGCTTGCTTCTTTGCATTAAAGTCTGTGTGCGTCTATTTGACTGCAGAAACTTAGATCATATGCTTGTACTCTGGTTGCACTGGAGATTGGAGAAAACTCAACTTCCTGAGCTCTACTTTGGGGAGCTAGGATTCTCAATGTTAGAAGGTTCCCAATCACAGAGTTTTTAGGAAGGTAATGGGTCTAAGAAATGTTCTCTATAGGTGTTGAACAGCCTTGCAATACCACAGGCTGAATGACCCATCCATCCATCCATCCATCCATCTATACATCCCTCCTTTCCTTCTTTCACCCATCCCTTCCTCCCTCCCTGCCTCCCTTCATCCATCCATGTATCTATCCATTCATCCATTCATCCATCTATACATGCCTCCTTTCCTTCCCTAATTTATCCCTCTATTCCTCCCTCCATTCATTTATATATCCATCTCTCTTTCCATCCATCCATCCATCCATTTGTTCTATATTTTAACAGCTATTGAGCATCTGAAGTGTGAGAGGGAAGCTGCTGGAAGCTCTGGGTACAAAAACAAATAAGGTGCAGAAGCAACTTGGAGGCACTGATCATCTAATGAGGAAGAAAGACAGGACCAAGGCTGGGTGGTGCGAGCTATGGCCGGGATACCATGCAGACCAGGGTTGGGGTATCAGGCAGGGAGGAATGCCCCACAAAAAGCCCATGTGTTCCCTTGTACTTCTTGCCATCCTCACAGCGAGGTGCGGCCTGGTGACTAGTTCCCACCTGGGGACCTCAAGAGGGTTGGGCTGCAGCACCTGGTGCCTCTTATTCCCTTTCTTTCTTCAACGTGGACACCTGGGAGACCTGTGTCCAAACTGATGTGAATGCAAAATGGAGGGCAGCTGGCAGACCCACCTTGGGCTCTTTCTAAGCAAGATCTCATTCTCTGTGTGAAGCCATCGAAGACGGCAGTGTCTTTTGGTTGTTGCAGACAGCATTAATTACCCTAATTAAAATTAGGCTGCCGGTAAATCAGGAAAGGTAGAGTTACCCAGAAAAAGGTGACTAGAAAATTTCCCCTTTCAACGATTCAGTGTAGCAAGTCAGACAGAGGAGTCTGGAGAGGAAATCAGAGGCCAGCTCTCAGAGGTCTTAGATGTGTCTTGCTATGAATTTGTTTCTTTCTTGAGGCTCTGGGGAGTTACTGAAGAATTTTAATACCTTTTCCACCTTTCCACCTGGGGAAAAACTTACCAATATCCTTTGCAGCACCGAGCTAATCTGATACACTAAAATCTGCTCTGGCTAATAAAAAAGGATCAATCTTTCAGCCTTCCTGACTTTACTAGTTCAGATATGCAGTGCTTTAAGTATTATACAATTAGCCCATGAGGGTCTGCCTTGTGTAGGGTAAAGAACAGCTTGTACTGAACATTGCGGTGCTCTTCAAATCACATGGAGCGTCTCGTTTACTAGTCCAGCTTTGAGAAGACCAAGATATAACAACAATAAATTTATAGACCTTTTAAAAATGATGCTGAAGAAGTTCAGCCAATTCTCAGTGGCGCTCACCTAGGTTCTAAAGCATTTTACAAGGACTGTATGTTTTTCACATATAGCACATGAACTATAGAAAATGAGTTTTTATCCTGTGGGAGAGGAGAAAGAGATCAGTATTACAGTTCTATTTTATTATACAGAAAAAATGCATAAATCCTAAATATTTGGGGTGAATGTTAGAGAAAAAGGTATAATTTGCAGTGTTTCATTTACTATAATAAAAAATCACAGAATATGAAAATTAGTCTAAGGTACATATGTGATTAAAAATCTATATCTTCTTGATATTGTAACTTCTACCTGTGGTTTCAAATCTTCATTTTATTATATCCTTCTTGAACAAGTTAAAAGCCATAGTTTAGCAAGTTTGATGTCCTAGGAATTTTCTATTTAGCTCTATTTAGAACAATTAGTAACTCCTCTAAGGGTTAACTTTGGAAAATTCTTTACATTTAAATTCTAAATTACAACATCCATTTACTCAAGACCTTATGTAATTGGAGATAAATGAGTTTGCATTAGTTTGCTAAGGCTGCCATAACGAAGTACTATAAACCGAGTGACTTAAAATAGCAGAAAGGCATTGCCTCACAGTTTAGGAGGCCAGAAATCAGGATGTCAGCAGGGATACATTCCCTTGGAAGATACTGGCACAGGATCTGTTCCCAGCTTCTCTCTTTGCTTCTGGTGACCTCAGGCATCCCTGAGGTCTTGGAGATGGAGATGGTGGCGGTCTTTCCACTGCGCCTCTTCACACCATCTTCCTTCCATGCATTCTGCCCCCTGTCTGGATTTCCTCTTTGTTTAAGGACAGTCATATTGGGTTAGGGTTCACCCTGATGACCTCATCTCAGCTTGATTATCTGCGAAGACCAGACACTATTCCCAAATAAGGTCACATTCACAGCTCCTGGGGTTTGGACAGCACCATCCTTTGGGAACACAATTTAACCCATAACAATGTGTTACTCAACTTTCACTAAGTTATGCTGGGTAACAACCCCAGAATCTCAAAGACTTAGCACAGAGACTTAGTCTGGCTCTCACTGGATGTCAGTTGCAGGTAGATGCGGCATTGCCTGGCTCTGCTCTGCCTGTCTTCGTTGCAGATCCAGGCTGAAGGATAAGTCAAGTCAAATGATCAGGCTTGGATGTCAGTGAGCGAGGGGTACACTTCTATTACAAGGAAAACAGAATAATTGGTAAAGACAGCCTACCATAACGTACAAAGACTTTTTTTTAATGTGAAAGAAAAATAATAGCTTTCCTTCTTCTGCCCCACCCCACAATATTTGTATTCATTAACCTATTACTTTTCTGATACTAATTTAGAAAATTGAACTCAATTTATACAGATACACCAAATACTGCTTACATTTACCACCCAATAGATGATGTTAATGAAGTGCTAGGATTGCGTAGGAATCTAAGCATTTTCCCTGGAAAAGTTTTGGAGGTTAGATTACCATCAGAAGCAGGTTAATTTATCAGTGACTACATAGGTGTAGAATGGTAAAAGGGCTAAAAGTACAGTTTCTGGAGTCAGAATCCTAGAAGGTCAAATCCCTGCTTTACCGTGTTCTAGTTGAGTAGCTTAAGCCTCAGTTTCTTCACCTGCAAAACAGGAGGAATGGAAGCAGCTGCCTGCCATGAAACACATTCGTGGAAGTGGCTTAGTGCAGTGCTCAGCAAGTGTTCTTACAGCTGTGGGGATTGTTTCCTTCCAGTCATTCATCCAGCAAATACTATTAGTCTCTTTTATGCCAGATGCTGCACCCAGCACTAGTCCCTGTAGTGGTGCCCTGTGGGTGGCATAGGTTTCTTTTTTTTTTTTTTTCCGAGACAGAGTCTTGCTCTGCCACCCAGGCTGGAGTACAGTGGTGCGATCTCGGCTCACTGCAGCCTCTGCCTCCTGGGTTTCAGTGATTCTCCTTCCTCAGCCTCCCAGGTAGCTGGGATTACAGGCATGTGCCACCACGCCTGACTAATTTTTTTGTATTTTAGTAGAGACGTGATTTCACCATGTTGGCCAGGCTGGTCTCGAACTCCTGGCCTCAGGGGATTCGCCTGCCTCAGCCTCCCAAAGTGCTAGGATTATAGGTGTGAACCACTGTGCCCAGCTGACATAAACTTTCTCTCAGTAACTGTGATAGTCCCAGGGCTGGAAGGGGGCAGAGGTGCTAGCATCGAACAAGAGATGCTGTCACCAAATGGTGTTGAGAGCCATGTGCAATCAAAATACACATGTATATATGTGAACAACAGGACCACACTCGCTGTCACTGAGACAATGTGGGAGGCCACAGGAGCTGAGACTGGACGAGGAAACAGCATACGCCACGCTCACTCCTCTCAGCTGTCCGCCAGGCTCAGTGAGTGGATGGTCAGCATAAAGTTGTAGCATTTTGTGTCAAATTGAGTTAGTTATTCTTTCATTGAAGCTGGTACATCAAATTTATGTTAATTAGGCCGGGTGCGATCTCACGCTTGTCATCTGAGCACTTCGGGAGATGAAGGAGGGTGGATCACTTGATGCTAGGACATCCAGATCAGCCTGGCCAACATGGTGAGATTCTGTCTCTACTAAAAATATGAAAGTTAGCTGGGCGTGGTGGTGGGCACCTGTAGTCTCAGCTACTGAGGAGGCTGAGGCAGGAGAATTGCTTGAAGCCGGGAGGTGGAGGCTGCAGTAAGCCAAGATTGTGCTACTGCACTCCAGCCTGGGCGACAAAGCGAGATCTGTCTCAAAAAAAAAAAATGTTAATTAAATGTTTGAATGATGCAGCTCCCTTGTAATATATCAAAGTTGTGTTGTTACCATTAATCACTATTAAAAGGGAAAGCCTTCTGTGTTTTGTTTCTGAGGGGTGGTGGTAGCGATGGGAACTAATCTGAAGAATCCAAAACCCCCAAACCTACTTTTGTGGAGAACTTGTAGGGTCTGTGGACCACAGTGCCCGCCGCTGTCTTACAGGGTGATGTTCACACCATGGCCTGGACCCAGAGTCTGAATGCATGACCAGGTGAAGGAAGGGGGAAGAGGGAGGCCACCAGGAGAAACATCGGGCACCTCCAAGGCTGGTTCTCTATGAAAAGAACAATGACCCTCTGGGAAAGGAGAGAAACATTTAGAACTATCTTTTTTTGGGTGGTGGGGGATGGAGTCTCGCTGTCGCCCAGGTTAGAGTGCGGTAGCGTGATCTCAGCTCACTGCAACCTCCGCCTCCCGGGTTCAAGCAATTCCTCTGCCTCAGCCTCCTGAGTAGCTGGGATTACAAGTGCCAGCCACCATGCCTGGCTAATTTCTGTATTTCCGGTAGAGACAGGGTTTCATCATGTTGGCCAGGCTGATCTACTGCTCACTTCAGCCTCCCAAAGTGCTGGGACTAAAGGTGTGAGCCACCGTGCCCAGCCTAATTTTCTTCTGGTAGTTTCTACAGCCCAGAATCAAAAGTGGGGACAACTCATGGCTTAGTTTCTGACAAGGTGGGTTTAGAGGATGTGTGAATTCTGACTGCTGGGAAAATTTTAATTGAAATGGTTGAACAGATGTGGTCTCAGGCTGGGTTGTTATAAAAATATCCTAAGTAAGTGGTCATAATACCTTGTAATTGATTGTAGTTTCCAGTTTCTCAGGGGCTTCTGTTTCTATTTTACAACCAGAAAGGGACTCACGGGAGATGAGAGAGGGGCTGAGAATCAAAGGTCACACTGAGAGTAAACAGGAGTGAGAGTAGGTGGTTGTAACGGGGGGAGGGGGTGGGGGAAAGAATTTCTGAGTTTAAGATGGTGGAGATGGAGCGGCTTCAGGTAATGCTGAGGTCTAAGGTGTGGCTGTGAGTGTTGGTGCTAGAGGAGGGTATAGCTGAAGGCCACTGGAGGTTGTTGAAGTATGAAGCTAGCAGTTTGCAAGGACCGTCAAAATAATGGCTCCCAGGACACTGCAAAGAGGAGAGCGACGGGCCAAGTGTGCAGACCCTCAAGGCATGTGGGTGAGGAGCAGACACCCGCGGAGATAGCACTGTGGTCAGGGAAGTGCTAATGGAATGGTGTGGACTTCAAAAGAAACCAGCTGGGGCAGAGAACAGATCAGAGGTCAAGAGGTGACAGTAGCTGATTTGCCTTATTTTGGAAAACTGTAAAATGGGGGAACTCTGAATTCCATTTGGGTTAGTAAGAGAAGAGCACATCAGAGGAAAAGAATGGTGTTGTTCCAGAAGTTGTTGACAACAGATTGAGGAAAAAGATGCTGGGCTGATGATAAATGCTAGCAGACAAACAAACAAACAAATTAAAACAACTGCAAACAGATGGGAGGTGGCAGGAAATTAGGTTTAATGTATTAAGATGCCTGAAGATGGATGGCTTCCAGGCTGATGGATTCAGTCTTCCCTCTTCATTCAAACACCCATGTTCTTTCCATTTTCCCTTTTGCTACATGCACTGTTTGGCTTGTTCTCAAGTTAATTCTTCTTCCATAAAGGGGAGAAAAGTTGTGTTAGAAGTGCCCAAATCCTCTAGGAATTTTAGGAGGCCACACCCAGATGAAAGGCAGATTCCTTCCTGGTTGTCTGTATCAACAAGGAAATGTTTCCCAGATGCCTTTAAACTTCTTCTGATGTCATCATTAACTACATCTGCATCTCATGCCTATTTCTAAACCAGCCACCGCCAAGGAGAAAGGGATTGCCACCACTGACTCTGCAAAGCAGTTTCCCATGAATAGACAACACGTTGTATGAAAAAATTGAAATTCTGTTGAAAGGGAGAAATTGTTGAGTAGGCAACCAATAGCATTTGCTATATTTTACATTAAACAAAATAATCACACAAATGTCATTAAAATCTGACTACATGTATACGTATTACCAATTGGATAAATAAAAATAGAATTGTAATCTACTTCAATTTAGCCTGTGTTCCCACTGAGCCACCAAAATTACTGTTGCTAAAGTTACGATCATCTGTTAACACTACTAGGCCCTTCACAGTAAGCATCATCCTTGACTTTTCGGCAGCAATCTGTGATTTGAGTTTTCCCGAGATTGTCTTTCCTCCTGGCTTCTGAAACATCGCACCCTTCGGCTTTTCCTCTTCCCCCTCTACTTACTCTGTATATTTTTTCTTTGCTTGTCTATTCTACACCAGTTGTTCTCAACCAGGGGTGATTTGGGGCCCCAGGGGACATTTGGCAAAGCCTGGAGGCATCTTTGGTTGTCATAATTAAGAGGAGGCTGCTAACATCTCGTGAGTAGAGGCTGCGATGCTGCTGAACATTGTGCCATGCACAAGGCTGCCCCCACAGCAACGATTATCTGGCTCCAGATGTCAGCAAAGCCAAGACTGAGGAAACCTGAACCAAGCTTCCCCTAATAGGGCTCCTCAGGTGCCAGTGCTGGCCGTTCTCTTCCCATTCTACCTTCTCTCCTCAGATCATCTCATCTTTTCCCACAGTTTAAAATACCATTTATATATCAACAGAACCAATTTTGTTATATTTCCAGATCTGATTTCTTTTCTGAGTTACAAGTCTAGTTGTTTAACTGTCTACTTAAAAATTACATTTAGGTATTGCACAAGTATCTCAAACTTAGTATTTTCAAAACTTATTTGACCATTCATCCCAAATTCACTCCTCTTCCTTGATTCTTCATTTCAGAAGGAGTTATTACTCACCCAGCTGTGGAAACTAGAGGCCCATGAGTCCTTCCTGAAGCCACCATTTCCACCACTATCACCATATTTGTGGTCCAACACTGAGACCTACTGCTTTTAACTCCAAAATTACCCTGGCTCAGGCCCCACCTGACTACCACCACCCTACTTCCGGCAGTGACACCTGTTACTTTTTTTTTTTTTTGGTAGACCATGGGTCTTGCTATATTGCCTAGGCTTATCCTGAACTCCTGGCCTCAAACAATTCTCTTGCCTTGGGCTCCCAAAGTGCTGAGATTACAGGCATGAGCCCCTGTGCCCAGCTCACTGTCACCCCTTAACTGGCCTCCTGGCATTGCCTCCATGCTGGTCTCCAGACATTCACTTCTACTGCCCTCCAATCTGTTCTCCAAATAGTAGTGAGGCAGGCCTTGTGAAGCTAGACCATGTCACACCCATTGCACTTGTGATAGAAAACCTAAAATCCTCAAGTCAACCTATAACCCTCCTCTCTGGTTTCAGTCTTTGATGCCTCCTGTATGTGTTTCCTAGAGCTCCCACATTAAAGTTCAGTACCAAAAACGAGGTGCCTTCCACAACAGAAATGTATGATGCTGATGTTCTGGAGGCTAGGAGTCTGAGACCAAGATGTGGGCAGGACTGTGGGGGAAGCGTCAGTTCCAGACCCCTCTCCTGGGCCTGTAGATGGTCTTCATGTTCACATGGTTGCCTCCCTGTATGCATGTCTGTCTCCAAATTTCTCCTTCCTGTAGGGAAACCAGTCATGTTGAATCAGGCCCTGACCTAATGATCTCGTTTTAACTTGATTAACTCTATAAAGACCCTGTTTCCAAACAAGATCACATTCATAGGTACCAGGAGTTAGGACTCCAACATAGGAAGTCTGGGGAGACACAACCCAATCCATCACACCCCTCTTAATTATCGAGGATTTCTGTATCTGTTTCTTCAGTCTAGAAAGCTCGATTCCTTACTCTCCGCTTCATTAGCATCTATTTCATTCAGCCGGCAGGACTCAGGTTAAATGTGGCTTCTTCCGACAGGTCATCCTTGATGCCTCCTCTAGGTCAGGTCCCCTGTGACACTCACTTACAGCACCTTCTGCTTTGACTCCCTGTGCTTGTAGCAATTCTAAATTATATATTTAGGAGGGGATTCTTTTTTCTTTGCTGTGTTCCTCTCCTGCATAGTTTATAAGTTCCATGAAGACTAAGGTCATGTCTGATCTGTTCATCACTGCATCTCCAGTGCCTACGCAGTGGTCTACAGAAAAGTACTTAAACATTATTGCCTGAACGTGAATTAAAAATCATTCTTAGTCCTCTTCTTTTTCACTTCACTTTTGATGCCATTTTTTTTTCTCAGAAGGAACAGTTTTTGCATTTTCTCACTAGTGTTTTTAGGTAAACCACAGCAAGCTGAGCACACAAAGCTGTTGACGTGGAAGCTGGGGAGGTGGGTTGGATTCCTCATTAGCCAAGTGACCTTTTACCACCCCAAGGTCCATGATTTACGTCTGTTTTTCAGAAAGATCACTAATGACTATGTCCTATGAACATTCACGTTGCCTTTTTATTAACCCACAAAGGTTACATCTTTGAATGCCAAAGTTCTTTCAAATAAAAGTTTACGAAAATTCTACCCTTGCCTGCAGTAGGGCCAATGCATATATAGATTGAATAAATGCGTGTGAATTTTCTTTGCTTTTTCTTGGTATTGTATCAATTCAGTTTGATAACACAAATTATTTCACACTGATTAGAAGAAACTCACGTTCTCTCTCTCTCTCTATATATATACACATATAGATATACATATATACACACATATGTATATACATATATGCATACATATACATACACATATATGTATATATATCACATAGGAAAACAAATATGTTGTTACTAATAAACTCAAGTAACTTAGTATAAAAGCTTTCCAATACAGGAAGTCCATGGAACGAGGTTCCTCTTGGGGGTGGAGTGGGGCTGGAATGCTGCCATGCAGGGCAGGTGCAGCATTACTGATAGCAATGTCTTCATTTGGACTGGAAAAGTCAAGGAGAAAGAGTTGTACCAGTCTTTCAACAGCTTCTACAGATCCATTAAACTTAAAATAGATTAATCTCCAGAGACAGTCAACTTCCCGGACACAGCAATTACAGTGAAAGATGGCAAGCCCAAGACATCCATTTAATGGAAACCTACCCCCCAATACAGCTGCCTCCATAATTCTATTTCTCATTGTGTGCAGGCTGCTTCTCCATCTCTGCTGCCAAACTATTCAATGCCAACGTGTTCTCCAGCCTTAAAAGGCAGAGAGGGATGAATTTCTGAACTTTGCAGGATGTTCATCTGGAAATGAGGCAAACTTAGGATACTTTGAAAAACATTAAATCAACTTAAAAGTAAACAAAGCCTAGGAAAACAAAATATGAGTTAGGTGACATATACCAAGACAATTGGCCTATGCACAGTTACTTCGAAGACACTGGAACAATGCTTAGACCAAGTAGCTCCAATTTACCCAAGGAATGAAAGCAAAAACACATCATTATATATTTTTAGAAGTCTGTTTTATGAGAAATATATTCTGACATAATATCCATCAAGTTAAGTTGGATTCATGTTTAAGTGGTAGACTTGAAAGAAACTTTTATAAGCTACATAGAGTTTGGTTAGGTATAACATATTCATTCATGTTTAAAATTAATATTTATTGGGAACCATTTAAAGGGCAACTTATCTTCCAAAGATTGGAGGAATGTCAGAACTGAAATGGTAACTTACAGACAATCAGATCTTGTCCCACTCCCTCAAGAAATGGAGATCTAGAGAGAAGACACTCATTTATCCGTCCTGTGTTATAGTAGTTTGTCATTAAAGAATACTATTTTTCTCTGGAAAATAAATTCACAAAGTGCCTAACCTAGGTAGCAGCAATGTCCCAGGGAATCTGGCTACTCTTCAAAGACTTTGAAAGTTGTGTGCATTTTCTGCTGGGCGCGCAGCCCTTCTGGAACATGTCAGTATGTTATTCTTCAGGGCATCGCGCAAGACCCATTGCCTGCGGCTAATAGTCCCAAATGTGTGTGGATGGATTGGAATTCTCTGCTGGCCATAAAAAGGCATGTGTGTTTTGGTTCAATGTACTTTTAATAGTTAGAGACCTCGTGAAAATAAAAAATGTTCTAAAGTTATAAAGATGTATGTGAATATTGCAGTTAAATACAATAGGCAATTGCAAATAATTTAAGTTCAAATAAAAAAATACCTGACAGCCAAGTCTAAGATTAAATAGCATGTTTGCTTTTCTCCCCAGTTTATAATTCTCTGTTCCCTTCCAATTCCTCATTTACAAGCCAAGTTCCACACTGTTAGCCAATAATTTTGTATTTTATATTCAACACATTTAATTTTCCTAGAGCTATGAAATACAATTTACAACTTTCCACAACTTATTTGACTATTTCTTATCAATTTTGGATCCATAATTGCTTTCTCACACCTCTTGTTGATTCATCGATTCTGTCTAGATGAGGCAGTCTTATTGCTGCAAAGCTGTTTAGTCATTTTATTGAATTAATGCAACGATATGCCCCATGCACCAGAATTTTCACCTAGGAGCTTGTATTTACAGCTTCCATTGCTTCCTTAGTGTCATCTTCTGGTTATTTATTTATTTATTTATTTATTGAGACTGAGTCTCGCTCTGTCACCCAGGTTGCAGTGCAGTGGCGCGATCTCAGCTCACTGCAAACTCCGCCTCCCGGGTTCAAGTGATTCTCTTGCCTCAACTTCCAGGTGCCTGCCACTATGCCCAGCTAATTTGTGTATTTTTAGTAGAAACAGGGTTTCACCATGTTGACCAGGCTGTTCTCGAATTCCTGACCTCAAGTGATCCTCCCACTTCAGCATCCCAAAGTGCTGGGATCACAGACATGAGCCACCGCGCCTGGCCTGTGCCATCTTTTTAAAAACCATGAAAGAGAGGAAAATATCTAAAGCTGTGAGTCTATTTGCTATTAGCACCATTGGCAGCACATGGAAAGTAACACGTATGTTTCCTGATTGCTTTCTATATGCTACTAACGCTTCTAGGCTTTTTAAATGTTTTTGTTGGTTTGATCTACATTTTATTAAAATTATTACCATCTTCTTAAAAAAGCCATTTAAGTTTCATTATGTTTGAATAGAATACGTGCTTAGAAAAAAGTCAGTTTGGTTTCTTCTCCTAAGCCCTCAGACTCAGTAAAGAGTGATATACGGTAATGTCTGGTTGAACTCATATGCTAAAAAAAAAACACCAAAAGTTTGTGATCTTGTTCTTGGCAATCTCCTGCTCAGGAAACATCAATTCCCAGTGCTTGGGTTTCTAAAAATGATAACCTCTGAGGCACGCACCAGTGTCTGAAGAAGTAGGTTTAATTTGTTTAAAGTTTCAACTATCACCATGAGCACAGTAGCATAGATACACGTCTCCCAGTGTCAGGCAGGACTGTAACAGCTGAAGAGGCTATCCAGGGCTTCTTTCTCATTTTAGGAGTCTGAGACTTAATGGAGTATTGTATGGGAACTCTGGCAAGCACTGTTTTCACCTGGGGTGGTTGTGGAGGGTTATTCCATTAGTTGGGAGTGGTTTCCAAGGAACACTTGCCGTCAGATTCCCTATTGTCAGTGACTCATTTATGTGACAACCCAACATGCTCCTGGCAACAACAAAGTCCTCGGGGTAGCAGTGCTTTGGGGCTCACCTCTTACCAACAGGTGTGGGCAATAGCACAATCCATCTTGCAAATTAAATACGCTTAGGTATTTGTCAATTTTACTGTTACCACTGTAAGGGGCAGAAAGGGGAATCGAACCATTATTCTTTTAAAAACTATCACAAAACATGTATTATTACTAATCAATAAATAGGATTTTCCCCTGCTTCAGTTACTCCAGGAGAACAAGGTAGGGAGTTTAGGCATCTTCCTCCGCTCCTTCAAACCCCCAAAGTTGTCTTCCATCCTGTAAAAGACAACTTGAACTTACTAACCACACAAAGCCTGGCAGAATGAAAGGTTCTCGCACTTTCTCAAAAGGGCCTGCCCTGTGCCAGGGGCTTGCTGAGGGTCCACATCTTTTTTTTCATCTTTTAATGAATCTTACTATAAGCAAAGCAATGGGCTCTGAGCCTCGAAGGGGAGACATAAATAAGAAATAAGACACAAACTTTGCAGCAACGTGTACACCAAGCCGTTCACACAGCGCAAGAAGTTGCTGATGTCTTGGACCGGGAGGAAGCTTATTCGTTGTCATTGCAGCCGGCCTCCGTATTTCCCAAGGTAAAGGAGCCTCACATTTCCTAAATACCTAATATATGTTCACATGCGTTTAGCAGGGCTTCCGTAACCAAGCATCACAGGTGGGCGCCATGAACAACTGAGACGTGTTTCTCGCTGTTCTGGAGACTGGAGGGCCACGATCACGTGATGGGCATGTGTTTTCGTCTGAGGTTTCCTCCTTGGCTCGTAGAGGGTTGTCTTTCTCCTGTGTCTTTTCATGATCTTTTCAGTGTGGGTGCCTGTGTCTTTTTTTTTTTTTTTTGCCGCAGTGGGTACAGCCGCTCCTAACGCTGCTGCTTCTTGGTCTTCAGCTTCTCCTCGGCTTGTTGAGCGGGCGGCGCCTGGTGCGAGTCTTCTCAGGCCTCAGGGTCAGGGGCTCGCACCTCTTGCCCTTGCAGAATTTCCTGAGGTTTTCTTTCTGAGTCTGGTTAATAACGGTGAGAACACGGGCAAGGGGCTTGCAGACGACTCGGATGTTAGAGAGCTTGGAGGCCTCGCCGCCTGTCACTTTGGCGACTTGCAGCTGGGACTGCTCCACCTTCGGGTCGCCCAGCTGTTTCTGCAGCTCCTCCTCCTTCTTCCTGTGAAGGTCTCGAGACTTGATCTTGGCCATTGCTGCACAGGCCACCCATTTATCACATATATAGACATCATATATATATATATATATATATATAGTGTCTATATATATATAGACACCAATCACATTGGATTAGGGCACAGCCATATGACCTCATTTAACTTTAATTACCTCTTTAAAGGCCCTATCTCCAAATATAGTCATGTTCTGAGGTACTGAGGGTGAAGGCTTCAACATGTGAATTTCGGGGCGCAGGGTTCAGCCGATAAACTATGCAAAGCCTTTTATACATATTATTATCTCATTTACTCATGACGAAATTCCTCCATGGGAAATGCAATCGTTGACCTTTGCAAATAAACAAATCGGGGAAGTAGAATAGAAAAACGCAGAGATTTCAGGCTTTCTAATGGGGCTGATTTCCAATCCAAGCAATTCCTTGTAAGCTATGTGAACTTGGCTAACCCACTTAAACTGAGCTTTATCACACAAAAAAAGAAGATGTATTTCAGTGAAGAATCAGCCTTCCCTAATAATGCAATGCTACCTATCTATAGTTAGACAAAGAAAGTTAAGATCTCAACTATTCAAGAGATTCTTACTATTTTTCGTCTATGGATAAGCAATTGATCACTTATAAATATGAAATGTTTTACTAGACAAATATTGGGATCCTTTAAAAATGTATGTTGTTTGCATTCTTTTCAAAGAGGCTTCTCAAGCTTTGGTAACTTATTAATAAAAGGCCCATTCTCCCCTCCCGTACTGATGATTATAAGGTCCTCTCTCTTATATCTGACTCATGGAGCAAATCTTTATGAGCAAAGACAATGTTTTCCTGGAGGGAATACCTGGTTGAACTCGTGCGTTTATAAAAACAGCCTAGAGTTTTTTTTTTTTTTTTTTTTGCTTACTGCAACCTCTGCCTCCCTGGTTCAAGCGATTCTCCTGCCTCAGCCTCCCGAGTAGCTAGGATTACAGGTGCCCACCACCACACCTGGCTAATTTTTGTATTTTTAGTAGAGACGGAGTTTCACTATGTTGGCAAGGCTGGGCTCAAACTCCTGACCTCAGGTGATCCGCCCTCCTCGGCCTCCCATAGTGCTGGGATTACAGGCGTGAGCCACCACGCCCGGCCGCAAAGCCTGAAGTTTTGATGAGGTAACAACCTAAAGGTTGAGGATTCCAGTTTCTGATAGGATAAGCATCTCCCTCCTTTTTTTCCATCTCTCTCTTTTTTTTTTTTTAATGATAAACTTACTTTGAATTCTGAGTGTGTGGACTTTCTATACCACAAATATTCTACCTCTTAGGGTTGCTGTACGGACTCAATGAAATGATCTGTGAATAGCAAATTGCCTGGGACACTGTCAATATTTTGGATGTAAAATGATGGAGGATAAACAGCTGGTGTCCTGGGATGTAATCTCTTCAGTTTCTCTGAGAATCCTCGTGTTTCAGAGCTAAGAACTTTCAATAGCTGCCATTGCTGAGGTTTTATTATTTTGGAATCAATGAGAGTTAAAATACAATGAAACAAGATGAGGTTTTTCACGTGATAATTCTATTTCCTTACAAAATTGGACACAAAAATATTGATTAAGATTCATAACAAGGCTCATCATTACATAAATTTCTAAACTTCTGATTCAAAAGAGGTACTACGAAGCTGATTACTTCCTGCAAAAAAAATGGGAGGCGAACTTGTACATAAGGGAAGAATTATTCCTTTTTTTTTTTTTCTGGCTTCTGCCTAAAATGGAAATTTTCCTGAAATTGAAAATTTAAAATTTTCTTTTTAATTGCAGTCACTACCTCTGGGAATGAACCTTAGATGCTCCGTATTCCCAAGAAGGCTGTTTCTCAGGGGTTTATAGAAGAACTTGAGCTAGCTGTGGTTCTTTTGCACTCAGCTGAGAAGAGGGGAGTGGTTGCACCCTGCTTTCCAGGCCTTCCACAGGCCTGGTGCTGGCGGGTGGGCAGGCAGGCAGGCAGGCAGGCAGGCTCCTCTCAGGTGACAGTGATAAACTCTTGCAAACGTGCAATAGAAGGTGGAAGGGGAGTTACCTTCCAGAGACTGGGTTAGCTTAACCTTCCCCTCCCACATTGTACTTTTCACTATAAAGAAGTAAAAAGGTCAATCTTCCCCTTGGGAGTGGTCTCACCAGTCACTTGGATAAAAGATACTGTCTTGAGTGACTTTCCAAGCCCCGGGCTAAGTCTGGAGGTCAGAAAGGGTTAGGAAGTCCCCTCAGGGAATTCATTCTCCAATTCTCCTCCCCTTAGGTGTCCTTAGGTTGGCCTTTGTTTGCATTCAGACTTTAGGAACCTTTGTTTTCAGCTGGGCAGGGCTTTTTGCTGGGGTCCTACATTGTGATGTGTGTGGTGGGCTCTGAATTTTAGATATGTTTGTTCCATTTGGTTTTCACTCTTTTGACATAGTTCAGTATTTGAGTCATTCATTGCCTTTCTCTGTATTTGAGCTCTGATTAATAGCTAATAGGATGAATGGATAACACTTACACAGTGCTTACGACGTGCCAGGTGCTGCTCTGAGAGCCTTACAGATATCAACTTATTAATGGAAATTTCCAGGTTTCCAGTCTGCAGAATCTTTCGTATCAGGGCAATCATATTTTTAAATTCAACCAATGCGGGTAAGAGGCTCACATGGTGCAAAGCATAGATGCAAAGAAGAGGAATTGAGTGGCTACCCTTCCTGAGCCTCCAGTGTGAGAACGTGAGTTTACAGGTAAGTGTTTCATGTGGCAGGTTTTGAGGATGTAGAGAGAAGCACAGATAAAGTACTAAGGGAGGCTCAGAGGAGAGGCGGAACTCACACTGGGTTGTGACCATCATGAAAGAGCCACTTTGGGGAACAGCAAAGATTTCAAATGGCAGCAGTGGGAGGGGAGCATGAGAATCACGAGCCATGTGCAGGCACCAGAGGGAAGCTCAGACTTGTTCAGGGGCAGTGATGGCCAGCTCCTGACCTCCAAAGCTAGGACAGTAGACGGCCTGTCTAGAAAGCCTGGGGGTTTTCCTAAGGGCAAATGACAGAAGAGTTGTTTGTATTAAATGTCAGGAGGATAAAGTGTAGAGCCAGGAAGAAGAGGAAGCTACTGTAACAGTCAAGCAGAGAGGGGATGAACCTGGAGACGGGGCAGTGGCAACGGAAATCGAGAGAGTTCAAAGCGAGTTTGGGCTGCTGAATCTCACAGTACGAGGCGAGGCAAGGAAGAAGGGAGGAGCCGCCACTGTTCCAGGACTTTTAAGGCTGGCATAATTCTGTCATTAGTTACAGAAGCTGCGGATTTAGGTGGGATATATGCGTGTGTCACTCCGCACGGGGGAGGATAATTGTATTTGTTTTGGACATGTTGACTTTGAGGTCCTGCTGAGACATTAGGACCGTAGAGGCACGCCAAAATGACCAAGCCAGCGCTCTGCCAATGAAAGTCTTATTGAAAAATAAATGCACAGAGTAAATATAGTTATTCAACTATGTCACAGTCTTACTTCTACAAACAGACAAAAAAAAAAAATTATCAAGAGTAGAGTTCTTAAAGAGGTCTGTAGCAGCTGGGCGCGGTGGCTCACGCCTGTAATCCCAGCACTCTGGGAGGCCGAGGCGGGCGGATCACGAGGTCAGGAGATCGAGACCATCCTGGCTAACACGGTGAAACCCCGTCTCTACTAAAAATACAAAACATTAGCCGGGCGCAGTGGCGGATGCCAGTAGTCCCAGCTGCTCAGGAGGCTGAGGCAGGAGAATGGTGTGAACCCGGGAGGCGGAGCTTGCAGTGAGCAGAGATCGCGCCACTGCACTCCAGCCTGGGCGACAGAGTGAGACTCCGTCTCAAAAAAAAAAAAAAAAAGGTTTATAGCATGACCTCACCTAGTTATTTTCTAATATATATACGTATGTGTGTGTTTTATGTCATTTACCTTCGAATAATTCACATGAAAATAAAAGTTACATATGTGTGTTTAGCTACTACTAAATACAGAAAACACAAACAGGCAAAAAACAAAAACAAAATCAAAACTGTAACGGACTCACCACCCAAAGGTAAAAAACTATTAACGCTTTACTGTATTTTCATTCTTTGATAGTTTTTTCAATGTGTAAGTTTTCCCCCGCGTATTTGTAATCATAATTGTAATTTTTAAATCATTAAATCTGATTCTGACCTGCTTTTAAATCAGCTGTTGTACACACTCCCTGTGTATTCATCTCCCATTAAATATCTTTAGGGAACTTAGAAAAAATTATAATAAGAAAGAAAATAGAGCTGACAGAATTCTACCTATTCTTTGGGCAATCCCCATAAATTTTTTATGTTTTTTTTTGCTGCTTTGCAATTTTCCGATGTTTAGACATCTATTAAATTAAATAGAAGCTACCAGCATCTACTTTTATTTGTTTATCTTTGGGTGTTTATCCTCAGAATGGTCAGTAAATTTACATTACTTATGAAAGTGGAGTATAGCCCCAGATACTAACAATAGTATAGTTTGTTATAATTCCACATTTATGTCCAACGTACATTGGAAAATACTAAATTTTCTGCCAAGCTTCTATAAAATCTAAGGAGTATAAGGGAAATGCTTTGCAGTTTCCATCATTAAGGTAGATGAGATTAAAAAGAAATTAAACCCAACTCAAATATTCATAAATATTTTGAAGTTATTAGGGTAAACAAAATTCCTTTCTCATGCCTTTTCTACTTTCAACCAAAGGAAAAACACACTCAGTTCTCTTTAGTTTGTTTATGTCAGAGGATACTGACCCAAGAAGCAAATACCAACCACACCTGTGGGACTGTTCCTAGGACATTTGACATCCAGGTGGAGCTGATCCCTGGAGGAAGTTAATCTGTAGGGATCGGCTTAATTTTCACTCATCTCTTCAGACTTTGTTTGCCTTGGAAAGCATCCTGAGGGACAGGATCCTTTAGGAAGCTTTTCAAGAAGCCCCCTTAAGAATATTTTTTCCCTGCAAGGCCAGGAAGTGCCGTTTTGTTCAAAATAACTGAAATTCAAACCTCAAAAAAGCTGGATTCATTTGAAAATTTGAAGTGTCAATTTAAGAAGGTTTTACATTTTGTAATGTTTTCCTTATCCATGGCATAAGGAAGCATACAATTTGAAAGTTAGGCTTGTTTAATTTAAAACCCATATTCTAGTTTTGTACCAGCGTTTTATCTGGTAATATTTAGTCCTAGTATATGTAAGCTGGGGACAGGATGGAGTCCAGTATGAATACCACATACAAATTATATGTTTATAATCACATATATGGCTATGATTTTTTCATTTTATAAAAATCAAGTTATTTTCTTATTATGATAAAAAACATCCTAACACTTTGTATAATAAATTGCTTTTTGTGAAATATTGGAAGATAACTCTAGGAATCTTTTTTTACTCACTGAAGGTGCTGCTATTTAAACAATATCCTCCCCATTTATGATCACAGCCAAAATGTTTTTAAAACAGGATGCAAAATACTACAACATCTCATTATGGGGTTGAGGTTTCCTTTAACATCGTGTTTATGGATCTGAGAATCAAGTAAAGATAATAATTGAAGGGTTGTCTCTACTCAGCAGTTGAGATGGGAGATGAGGGAAGATGGTGTCAGCAGAAACCTGGTTATGCGCAGTCAGCTCTGCCCTCCTCGATGGGAGGGAAGGCAATGCCCAAGGGTTACCTTTGTAAAGTACTCTCTTGATTTGTTCCTCAAAATTTTAAAAAGATTTAAAAAGTGTCTACCTACCCATTTTATTTTAATGCTAATTTTGAGTGGGCTAAATGGGACATTTTGATGTGTGGTACCGTTCACACGCATAATGGGTTCAGGCTGGCTCTGCGCTTTGAAAAGTCGACGTCTTTCGTGTGCCTGGTTGGTCAACTTTAATTGGGGAGGTGCTCAATTCTCCATTTCATTAAATCCCCACCAACCAAGAACAAAAGTGAAACTTAGTTGTTATAAAAATGGAAAAACAAAAATCATTTAAAGCCATATCTCAAAGAAACCCACCCTGAGAAGGAGAAATCTGGGGGCCAAGATCACATATTCTGTGACAAACAGCAATTAAGATGTCCACCAGATACTCAGTGATATTCAGAAATGATTCCGATATTCAGAAATTGTTGGAAATAGTTAATGCCTGCAGGCCTGAATACCTAGGGGATGGGTTGATCAGTGCAGCAAACCACCATGGCACACATATACCTATGTAACAAACGTGCATGTTCTGTGCATGTATCCTGGAACTTACAATAAAATTAAGAAAAAAAATTGTTGGAAGTATTGGGAATAGCTACTTGTTATTTAGCACTTCCCTGCCGGGTTCCTTATCAGCATTATCTAATGTGATGTTCATAACAACCGTGTGGGATAGGATTTATTACTAACACTGGAGAGTTGAGAAAATAGACTTAAAAGTTAAATAAACTTGGCCCACGTTTCCCAACTAGTTAAGGGGTGAAGCCCTGACTTGAACCCCACAGCTCCTCCTTACACAAAGCCCCTGCTTTTGCTTAATTTTTATTCTCTTTCTTTGTGCTTTGGGATCTAGCATTCTGAATAATTTAGTAACCATCCAAAAAAAAGGTATCTTATCCAAACTAAAAATAATTACATACAGAAAAGATAGCGTTTCTATAGACTAGATTTCTTAAGAAGCAAATTCTTTTAAAAATTTTTTTGGAGGAATGGGTTGAAAAATGACCTCTTGGGTAACTATGCTTACTATCTGGGTGTAATCTACCCATGTAACTAACCTGCACATGTACCCCCGTCTTTAAAAATTGAAACTTTAAAATTTGACTAAAAATGATGTTTTTCAAACATAAATATTCTCACATTATCTAATCCTTTACATAAATGATAACTAAAACAGCTTGAACTTAGGTAATAAAAGGAAGACACCGGGGTTTTCCCATTGCAGAGAAAAGCTGCTTTATTCCACCGCTTGGAAAAGACATCACTGTAAAAGCTTTGGGAGTGGTATCAGGCTATCTAGAGAGCTTCTATTTAATCAATCGCATATGACTTCCCTCACAGTGGATGAGCTGTTCAGCTGGGTACTGAAGGGCAACCTGCCAGCCCCTTTACTCATCCAGCCTTAGTTTTCTTTCTGGATTTAAGAGGTCCTGGAGTCTTAATGACATTCATCTGTTATCACTTTCGGCTTAAATAGCTAATGACAGTGCACGTTATGTTTGATCAGTTCTTCTCTCCCGGAGAACCTGAAAACAGAGCAAGTCGCTGGCACCACGAGACGTCAGGAGAACCCGGACTCTGATGGGGTACAGTGTCCCTGCACTGTATTTTATCAAATGACATATTGATCCGTGCCTGCCTAGGAAACCAGTGGGGGGGAAAACTGCTGAAAACTTTCAGTGCTTTTCAAATAGGCAAAGACATTTACAAAACAATATCTTTGTAATGACTCTCAGAAGTGCATCACTGTCTTTATGTGGAGAGTGATTTAGAATAATTAAATATAGTAGTCAGTGGGACAGAAAATGGAAAATTACTAGAATAAATTAAATACATTTTCTCATTTGGAAAAGAAAACAGATACCTTTGGTGATTTGGACCCACTCTCTTCAAGAAGAGACAATTAACTCTTTTTCAATTTGTTTCCAAAAAATGATACTTAATGATGTAGTACTCTACGTTGCAATTCAACTCAGAGCATTTTGTCAATCCCTTGATTTAATGACAGATGTTTAAACCTAACGGCATTGCAGAACAAACTTTAAGACGGCTACAAACCAGATGTTCTCAATATTGTCATTTTGAGAAGCCAGAAAAAAAAAAAAAAAAGCTTTGTTTCACATTGCCATGGGCAAAAAGGAAATCTGCTGAAGAAGCTGCGGGATGATGCAGAGCCAGAGCGTGAAGAGGGATCCTAAATTGTATTTGTGTTCTAAAAACGAAAGCTCACCCACTGCAAATGAGGGTTTTCTGGAAGTTCAAGAGATCAAGTTCACTTTTCGTATGACATGCACCTTATTTTGAGCAAGTGAAATGTGAGTGTTCCTATCGTCATAACACAGAGACGGTAAAAAGCTGGGCATTCACAGCTGCGAGGCCAGGAGGTGACACGCAGCAAAGGAACCTCAGACCTTTGCATCTTCAGCCACACCTGCTTCTCATGTCGCTCCCCGGGGTAAAGCAGGCGGCTAAGACTCGGCAGTCCCTGACCAGCCGGCAGTAGTTGGGGGAAATGGTAAGTCACAGCTGTTACTTAAAAAAAAAAAAAAAAAAAAAAAAAATCAAAGTTCTGAAATTCATGTACCTGTAATGAGAATATAAATACCAGGTACTTTTGCCTACTTAGCTGATTCTAGTTGTATATTTTGTCTCCCTTCCCCCGATTTTTCCTCTTCAAAGCAACTTCTGAAGTTCATTTTAACCAGACTTCTCTTGTAAAACAAAAGGAATTTGGGGACAGGTAACTCTTAGCCCCAGTCTTTGCCCCATCCGAATCTGAAGGCTTTTCTAGTTCCCTGATTTAGAAAAACAACTATCTTCATGGCCATGGCTGTTTCCTGCTTTCTGCCTATTCATCACTGCACATTATTAGCCTGGAGATATGAAGCACCTCCCACCTGCCCAAATTGTATACTGTTTCTAATGTAGATAACCATGTTTATAAGGCAAAATGAAGAATCAGTTTATTGCGAAAATAATCATTTAAAAAAATTTGTCGGAACAGGCTAGTAAGAATCAACTCCCAAATGTCAGTGGCTTAAAATAAGAAAGGTTCATGTACGTCCTGGGTGGTGGCATTGTCCCTTTGTTACCCGGGTAGTCAGAGTGGCCACCATCTTGCACATAACTTGTTGCTGTACCAGAGAAAAAGACAGCTCTGGAGGGATTTGCACCCCCAGGGAAACACTCAGCCCAGAAGTGACCCATCACTTCTACTTGCGATGCATTGGCTGGAACCAGTCACATGGCCCCTGTCAGTACCAGGAAGTACTGAGAAAGAGGCAGGGAACCAGAAATATTCTGCAAATGGCAGGTAATTGTTATCAATCACAGGGAGTAAACCCAGTGAGCTCTCTCATACCCACCCTGACTTTGAATTAACTTATGCTGCCTTTCAGTGGTTATTCTCAGAAGTGTTAATATCTATTTTGGTAAGCATGCATGATCATTAGATCTTTTTGTTTCCCTTTAATGAAAAGTTAAAAAAAGGCATAAAAGATTTTGTTCCTATGAATGTTTAACTTCATAAGCTTTAAGGAATCTCAATAGTCATAGGTTGATAGGACTACATTCCATGGTCTGGGCATGTAGATAAAATCTAGTGCAAGAAATCTCAAAAGACTTTTAAAATCTGGCAAAATTTTGTCACCTCTTTCCCATAGGAGGTTCATAATCTTGTTTCATTATTTCATTTCTTAAAAATGGTATGAAATTCATGAAAAGTACCTAGAGAAAGATGAGTTAAAATAATACATTGTTGTATGAAAATTGACTCAACTCTTCTGCATAGCTCCTATTGGGTTAAAATGCTAATTATGATATTTTCACTTTTGAGAACTTCAGAAAGATTTCTTTTGTGCAACTGTTGCCAAAAAATCAGCATGAATGGGGAGCTTTCTCCGAGCTCTGTGTATTGTACTCAGTGTAACAGAGAACAGCAGGACAGCCCTGTGGTGGGCTGCCTCATCTATTTTTGTTTCACTAACTACATTCTAGTAAAGACACACAATAATTGCAACATAACAGAAGCTTTATGTTGCTACATAATGATGAAAGAATATCAATAATGTAGGCTCCAAGGCAGAGAAGAGACTCAGTGCTATTTCCTTTTCAGTCTGGAGGAAGCCAAAATGAACTATCAATGAAGGTTATGGTCCATCAGCCTAGAAATCAATGGAAAAACAAGTCATTGCGCAGCACAATTCATCCAAATTGGAAGGGTCTTTATGAAATCTTTAGGAGCAGAAATATATCTTTCCAAGTACACTTTGATTTTAGAACATTTTCAGTGTGCCACATAGCAAAACTGTACTTTGCTGAAGTGCTACAATATCACAACAGCCACTAAGTTAGGGATTTGAAGTTTATTAGTACTAAGCAAACCCCAGAATAGATAAAACAGTTTTATGGCCTACATCTGGTTGAATAATAAAACATACGGCTCTACAGTCAAGAATCTGCAGCTGTAAGTTACTACAAATACCCAAATCAAGATAGTGACAGAGGTACTCACACGTGGGATTCAGTAAGGTTTCTCCCTCTACACATCAGAGGTTGAATATTCATAATTCTTGGATATTTGAGATGGGATTTGCTAATTAACCATGTTTTTGTTGTTGTTGCTGTTATTTCATTCCGATTATTTTACTTTATTTTTTATAGAGCTATTGTGGGTTCAGGAAGGGACCAACATAAACACTTATATTCTTTATTTGACATTTTATATTTGTGTCACAATTCTCTGTAGCTGGTCTGCAGCTAAATCTTCCTGTTGGCTTTAGAAGAATATTCTAAGGAAGAAGAAAAATTTAACCTAGGTTTCTTCATACTTTAACAGAGTTACTGTGTTGAGAAGTAATATATAAGAAACGCAAGGTGTTGCAGTGAGGAAGCTGTGAAACTAAAGACGTTTGAGAGAGAAACAGTGGAAGAGAAAAATCATATCCTTACATCTGTTAAATTATTTCTGTGTCACTAGCTCTGAGCGCTACACACTGGTCATATATCTATCAGAAAAACAGGGAGCTCTAAACAAAATTTATCCTCAGGCCCACTGCATAATAAAAATGAGATACTTGCGTATCACAAAATTGTACTATATCCTAGCACCTTATTCCAAAGAACTATCTTTAGGCTGCAGTAAGCAGGGGAAACAAAGAGCTCTAGTGAGTTACCCTAGGTCTGTGTTGATGAAGCAAAGGACCTGGCAGAGGTGGTCTTCTTCTTTCTTTGTGGAGGTGGGGTCGGCGTTGCTGGTGTGAACATGCAGCCTCTGGCTGATATGGAAAGTAGCAGATTAGGAATTTTTTAGCCACTTTTGCTCAATGAAGGTGGAGAAGACCACCAGGCAGGCTGTGCTCCAGGCACGGTTCTCGGTGCTCTGGATGCATCAGTGAGCAAAGCAGAGATCTGTGACCTTGCAGGGTTACCTCCTCATAGGAGGGGGTGGGACAAAAAATAAATGCGTGACCCATTAGATTAGTAAATTAGAAAGCATAATAGAAAACTGGGGGCCGGGCGCGGTGGCTCACGCTTGTAATCCCAGCACTTTGGGAGGCCGAGGCGGGCGGATCACGAGGTCAGGAGATCGAGACCACGGTGAAACCCTGTCTCTACTAAAAAAAATACAAAAAATTAGCCGGGCGTGGTGGCGGGCGCCTGTAGTCCCAGCTACTTGGAGAGGCTGAGGCAGGAGAATGGCGTGAACCCGGGAGGCGGAGCTTGCAGTGAGCTGAGATCCCGCCACTGCACTCCAGCCTGGGCGACAGAGCGAGACTCCGTCTCAAAAGAAAAGAAAAGAAAAGAAAACTGGGTATATATTTTCATAATAGAAAAATAGAAAAGTGGCTCATGCCTGTAATCCCAGCACTTTGGGAGACCGAGGCGGGTGGATCACGAGGTTAGGAGTTTGAGACCAGCCTGGCCAACGTGGTGAAACCCTGTCTCTACTAAAAATACAAACATTAGCCAGGTGTGGTGGCATGCGGCTATAACTAATTCCAGCTACTTGGGAGGCTGAGGCATGAGAATTGCTTGAGCCCAGGAGGTGGAGGTTGCAGTGAGCTGAGATTTTGCCACCATACTCTAGCCTGGGCAAAAGAGCAAGACTGTGTCAAAAACAATAACAACAACAACAACAACAAAATACCATATTAGAGCATCATGAGTCCCATGGGAAAATGAAAAGAAGGGAGCGGGTAGTGTAAAGAGTGTTGGGAATAGGGATGTTCCAATTTAGAACAGAGAAGTCAGAGAAGTGACGGAGAAGTGCCATTTGAACAATAATTTTAAGGAGGCAAAGGAGCCAGCTAGGCTGACTTCTCGGGAAGATCATCCCAGCAGGAGGCTCAACCAGGGCCATGTCCTTCTTGTGATCTGTCCTGTGATCCTTCCTTTGAGTGTGTGCCTGGCTGTTAGAGGAACAGTGAGCGAGCTGGTGTGGGGTGAGCAGCAGCGGAGGAAGGCATAGGAGATGAGGTCAAAGAGACAGCAGATGGAGTGGGGACAGATCATTTGAGAAATGGGAGACACTACAGGGGCTTGGCCTTTATTCTTAGTGCTCTGTAAGTCATTGGGCAGCTTTGAGGAGGGTGGCATGCACCAACTTATATTTTTAAAAAATCACTCTGGCTGTTGAGTTTAAACTCAAAGATTAAAACAGGGAAACCACTTGGGTGAGTGTTATAGACATCTAGGCAAGAGAAGATCTTGAATTAAGGGTGAAGCTGTAAAATCTGGGAGAAGCATCAGATTCTGCTGCATTTTGAAGATAGAACCAACAAAACTTTCTGATCAATTGGATCAGAAAGAGAAAATTTAAAAATGATCCCATCAAATGTCTTTTGATTTTACCTGAGTCATTGGAAGATGGAGTTGTCATCAGCTGAGATGGGAAAGTTGACCCCAGGCAGATTTTTGGGGGGAAGGTCAGTAGTTCAGTTTGTGTTGGGTGAGAACTGAGACATGGCACAGCAGTGGTTGAGGATCTTTACTGGAATAAAAATTTCTTTTTTTTTCTCCCCTGCCTTGTGGTGCTGATGTAATAAAAATTTCTATTTAAATGATTTATTTACAATTTGGAAAATGAGTTGATTTAGTTAAATAACTAAATGGTAGTACTAAGACATAGTAAGTGTCACAACAGTTGTAAGTGAATGGCTGTAATTTGGGAACTCCAGTGCAAATCACACAGCTGGTACATGCAGAGCTGAGTTCATGTCTTTCCTTTACGGACTATTCTTCATGACATACTTGGACTTGACACAAACACGTATTACACTGTGCGAGAGACTCAAAACGGCAAGTGATATTCATGTGAACTTTTTCTTTGATATTATACAATGTGGATCTGGGACCAACTTGTTCACATACTTGTGGGTTGAAAAAAGATCTGAGTGTTTTGCTTGAGAGCCATCAAGGTGATTTTTAGTTATCTTAGTGGAAATGTAAAGAATCAGGGAAGGTGTCATTTCAGTTTGTTTTGGATTGGTCAGCAGAGATCTGCAGAATGACAATTCTGGGGGCTACAATTTGAAGAGAACTTTGGCAAAATACAGTGTGTCCAGAGTGAGGCAATTAGGATGAGAAATGATGTGAGATCCTATGGCATGAGGAATGAAGGGAAGAACGGGGATGATACATAAGATTAAGAAAAATGTCTCTAGAAGTTGGACGAATAAAATATAAGCTTTGTATTTAGAGGACAAATACAACTCCTGAGGGCTAAAATAAATGGGAATTACAAGGAGGCAGAGTGCATCTCCAAAAAAAGCAGGTGCTTCTCACCAATGAAAACATCTGGGAAAGGAACAGGCTTGCGTTGTGAACATAGAAAACCCTATCACCAGGAAGAATCCAGCAACTATTAGATGCCCACTGTCAGGGATTTTCATTGAATTATTGAAACCTAGAATTAAAAAGAGCATTACAAATCCAACACAGGAATTCTACTAAAAGAGGAGTCGGGGTATGAGACTCCATGAAGTTGTCCAGTTCCCAGGTTCTGTTACTCCAGGGTCTCTCTAAGTGCCCCCACTGGGTTGCTTCCCCATTTGTGCTATGAAGCACAGGACCCAGGCCCACCACAGGCTGAGTGTGGAGGGTTGCTGGGTTATTCTCTGCTGGGTCCATTTCTGCAATTCTCAAACTTCTAAATAGATGAGTTGTAAGCTTACCAAAAGTCAGTTACATTTGTTCCCAGAACTGTTGATGCTTGCTATTGTAATTACATGACTTAATTCACTGTAGGGTAAACCAGTGATGTCTGAATGTGAGAAGGGATTTGTTATTTCTGTGAAATCAAAGCAATTGCTTTGGAAGACGGCCATGAGAGGAGAGCGAAAAGTTGCTGTTGAATTAGATGTGGGGGAGAAAACTCTTAAAAGACGAAGAGAAAATGTAAGAATCTAGAAGGATTCTCCACTTAAAATGTACTTCTTTTTTTTTTGAGACCAAGTCTTGCTGTGTTGCCTAGGATGGAGTGCAGTGGTACTGCAAGCTTCGCCTCCTGGGTTCAAGCGATTCTCCTGCCTCAGTCTCCCAAGTAGCTGGGACCACAGGTGCCCACCACCACACCCAACTAATGTTTTGTATTTTTAGTAGAGATGGGGCTTCTAGCCAGGATGATCTCGATCTCCCGACCTCGTGATCCACCTGCCTTTGCCTCCCACAGTGCTGGGATTATTGGCATGAGCCACCGCGCCCAGCCAAAATGTACTTCTTGATGATCCATTTTAAAGCAGATGAAAATGAAAATCATGTGCGATGTTATTATGGGCCGAATGGCATCTTCCACAAATTCGTGTGTTGAAGTCCCAACCCTCTAGTGTCTCAGAATGTAACCATAGGGTCTTTAAAGAGGTCATTAAGTTAAAACGAGGTCTTTCGAGTGGGTCCTAGTCTGATGTGACTGGTGTCTTTATAAGAAGGAAAAAAGACACCAGGGATAGGGATGCTCACAGCCAGACCATGTGAAGAGGCTGCAAGAGGGTGGCCATCTGCCAGCCAAGTAACAAACCTGCCAACACCTTAATCTTGGACTTCCAGCCTCCTGAACGGTGAAAGCATAAATTTCTGTTGTTTAACCCATGCAGTATGGGGTATTTTGTTATGGCAGCCCTAGCAATCTAGTAGAGATGTGTTCTAGGGGCGGTTTATGCAAAGAGGCAAGACAAAATACCAACCGGAAGACCCCACCTCAGAAGTTTGGTGAACAGATGTTTACGTGTGAAATGTTTAAGATGTGTGCATCTACTATTTGTTGGGATTCACTGCCTGACCTTCTGTTTTGATTAATGGACCAGGAACAGGTTCTTTTCCTCCAGACTGGAAGGTGTCTCCTGGGCTTGATGTCACTCTTTTATTTGTTCATAAACATTTTATCAAAAACCTATGTATCACGGACCTGCTCTGTCATGCACTGCATCATGGCGGCATGAGAGAAGTCATGAAGGATTTACTAGGTAGATGCTGTTTTCGTCTTCAGATGCTAATAATAAATAATATGAGTTGGACACACAAATAATTCTCATTCGAGCCATTAGGGCGATGGACCAAAACTGAGGAACATAAAGTGTCATAAAAGTTCTCGGGGAGATGTGACCATTTCAGTTGAGGTGATCAGAGGACACGTCAATTTATGTTTTATGGCTGAGGGTAAGATTTGGGCTAGTGGAATAGGTAGGAAGCTTACTCTAAGTAGAAGGATTGGTGTGAACAAAGGCACACGCTCTGAAAGGTTACAAGATATTTCTGGAGTGGCCAGTGGTTCCATCCAACAAAAACACCATGATCTGTGGAAAAAGTTAAACTGCAAACCAGGCTTTCCCCCGTCCAGGTGTGCCTATCAGTTCCAGCCTAACTCCTACCCCTCATTGCCATCATCTTTGGCTCCATTGCCAGGAATCTTGCTATCTTCACGGAGGATATGCTTTGTCACCTCCCTGCCTAGCTTGGCTTAAATCTATAAAAACTCGGCTCAGGTGTCAACTCCTCAGGGAAGTGGCATGCATTTCCTGTTTCTTTTATAACAAGTTACCACAAACTTAGCAGTGTAAAAGAACACACATTTATTATCTTACAGTTCTACAGATTGGAAGTCTGACAAGGAGACATCCAAAAAACTGGTGGCCCTTTTGCAGGGCAAGCTGACATCCGCATGACAGGAGAGTAACAGCCTGAGTGGGGAGGAGGAGAGGAAGGAAGGAGGAAGGGGAGGAGAGATGCCAACACTGCCACGTTTATGCGGATTTTTGTTTTTTTGGTTTTTTTTTTGAAATAGAGTCTCACTCTGTTGCCCAGGCTGGAGTGCAGTGGCTCGATCTCCACTCACTGCAGCCTCTGCCTCCTGGGTTCAAGCGATTCTCCCACCTCAGCCTCCTGGGCAGCTGGGATTACAAGCGCCCCCCCACCACGCCCAGCTAATTTTTGTATTTTTGGTTCAGATGGATTTTCACCATGTTGGCCAAGCTGGTCTTGAACTCCTGACCTCAAGTGATCCACCCACCTCGGCCTCTCAAAGAGCTGGGATTACAGGCATGACTCTCTGTGCCAGGCCAAATTTTGGTTTTGAGCACCCCCTGCCCCACGGGCTCTTCTTAATTACAAGTGTTCAGTTTACCCCTCTGTCCTTTTAGGATATCAGCAGTAGAGTCCATTCCAGGATTGTCAATTATTGTAGTGACATGAGAACCTGTAACCCACGTCCTGTTCAGCACAGTTGCTTGCATTCACCAAAGTTGTTTTCCAAGCTCCTGATGGCTATGAACACTGTGTTTTTTTTTTATTAAGGATTTTCACACATAGAGGGAGAGGTATTTCTTAGAGAGATTATGATTTTATGGTGCATTAAAATAAAAATACTTCTACTTAAAAAAAATGTCTGCCCCAGTCTCACTGGGTTCCAGGTAATACGAGGCTGGCTTCCTGTCTGAAAGGGTGAGGGTGGAGTCAGTTTCTTGCCTCTTCCGGTCTCTAGGGGCTTCCTACATGTCACAGGCAATGGCTCCTTGCCCTGTCTTTGCCAGCAATGACAGGTCCCCCAGGCATCCCATCACCTTGACCTCCCCTTTTGCATTTTGTTCACTTTTAAGAATCCCTATGATTACTTGGGTCTGCCTGGATAATGCAGGATAATCTGTTTAAAGTCAGCTGATTAGTACCCTTCATTCTGCCTGCAGTGATAATCCCCCTTTGCCATATAACCTACTATATTTACAGTTTGGGGGGATTAAGGCATGCACACCTTGGGAGGGCCATTTTCTGTCTACCCTAGAAACCTTTCTTACCTTTCTTGCGATCAATGCCAGGTAGAACTTTTGCTCTCAGAATAGCTCACCTGCAGTGCATCTTAAGCTTGATACTTACCGTATATTTAAAACTTCATTGGAGTTTAAAATGCAAAATATTTAATTATAAGTGTATTTATCATCTCTTCCATTATACTTTGTGAGGGAAGATGCTGCCCCTTTTATCTTATTCTTGCTTTTGTGTCCCCAGTGTATTACACAATAAAGAGAGACAGGGGCGGGGAGTAAGGGGTGAAGAGTTCCCTGTCTGACAGAATGATGTGCAATCTGCTAGATGAAAACATTTCTTAATTATTCATTTGCAAACTTTTGAGCAAGGAGGTAACTGACTGTTGGCATTTGCAAGAGAGTTTTTTATGCACTCCAGGCAGTGGGATCCTAAGAATACTGTACCGAGTCTACTGCTAAGAACAAGGGGGCAGCAAACAAATTAGCAAGAAAAAAACCAAACAATCCCATCAAAAGGTGGGCTAAGAACATGAATAGAAAATTCTCGAAAGGGGATATACAAATGGCCAACAAACATATGAAAAAATGCTGAACATCACTAATGATCAGGGAAATGCAAATCAAAACCACAATGCAAGACCATCTTACTCCTGCAAGAGTGGCCATAATCACAAAATCAAAAAATAATAGATGTTGGTGTAGATGCAGTGAAAAACGAACACTTCTGCACTGCTGGTGGGAATGTAAACTAGTGCAACCACTATGGAAAACAGTGTGATTCCTTAAATAACTAAAGGTAGAACTACCATTTGGTCCACCAATCCCACTACTGGATATCTACCCAGAGGAAAAGAATTCATTATATGAAAAAGATACTTGCACACACATGTTTATAGCAGCACAATTTGCAATTGCAAAGAACATGTATGTTCTTACTCATAAGTGGGAGCTAAGCTATGAGGATGCATAGGCATAAGAATGACACAGTAGACATTGGGGACTGAGAAAGAAAGGGTGGGAAGTGGGTGAGGGATAAAAGACCACAAATTGGGTTCAGTGTATACTACTCGTGTGATAGGTGCACCAAATCTCACAAATCACCCCTAAAGAACGCACTCATGTAACCAAATACCACCTGCTCCCCAAAAACCTATGCAAATAAAAAATTGTTAATAAAAGAAAAGAAAAAGGGAGCAGGATGCAGAGGAGACCATGAATATGTCTGCAACAGTTCACCTTTGTACCTTTTCTTTCTTAGCAAAGGAGGGATGAGAAAGCAGGTAAAGAAACATCGTGATGTTATGGAGAGGCTGGATTCAGCTGAGCTGAGCAAGGGCTTCTTGGAGGCCTTGGGACAGGCATGTGTGTGCCGCTTCACAAAGCAATCCCGAGGTAATGGTCAGGCATCAGAAAGCCAGGGGCCTCTGCAGCGGTGAAACAGTAAGAAGGCAGCATTTGCCTTGGGGCTCCACACTCCGGTTCTCACCCCCTTCCCGGAACCTGCCTTCTCACTGTCCATCACACAATCCTGCTTTTCACTTGATGCAGAAGAACTGACTATCGCTGCCTTATTTAGACATTGATCCATTTATGTGACTAAAATAACCCACATAAAGGTACAAAAGCAGCTGAGTCATTTCCTGAAATGATTTTGTAGCTATTCTCAGTCCCTTACCTCTCAGAGATCTACAAGAATAGGCTCTGTCTCCATGTCCACGGTCAGCCGGGAGGCAGAAGGAGCAGAATCCACATCCCCCATCCTCAAATTTATTATCTCCAGAATTCATTTGCCGACTCTTAGCCCAGAGTCTTTGAAACTTGGAACCTCTCAAAGGTTCAAAACTGACCCCCAGATTTAAATGACTAAGATGACTCTTGCGGTGAATAACTGACAATCTGTTCTGACCATTGCTCCATTGCCTCCCGTCCCACTTTTCCTGTGGTGGGGTGTTTTTTTGCTCATATTTTTGATAATAGAAATCATTTTGTGAACACATGCTCTGTGTCGGGCATTTCATATTCATTATTTCTACCTTAAAATTCTTGCAAATAAATTTTGTTCTTTTAATCTTATAGCTAAAGCAGCTTCCGCAAGAGTGCATAGTTAGTAAGCAACTGATTTATGTTATCTAGATCAAACTCCACAACTGATTTTACTTTTCCAATTGTTCCAGTGTGTTGGTGTGGTGAGCAGGACAGGAAGGAGGGAGGTGGATGGTGCAGGGAGAAGAGAATTCAGATAGGTCAATAGCAACTTAAACAAACTGCTCTTTCTGAGTTCGCTCAAATGGAAGCTTGTATGGTTCCCATTAAGACTGTGTTAGAAGCATCCTTAAAATATTTACAAGGAAAGTTTAGGTGACATCTGGGACATATGTTATTGGATGAGTCAGAGAATTTCTTCTCCCCTTCCTTCATTTGGGTGATTAAAACTAATCTTTACAATCAGCAGGGTGGGCTCAGTTTAGAGGGTGCGAGAGACTGGCAGGGTTCAAATCGTGTTCGTCTGAGTTGGTCCTAGGGTAGCCTTCTCTCCACCAGTCTCGATGGCCACCTTGGTCTTGGCGACATCGTGCTGCTGGGCCTCTTCATGGCTTGTTTCGGTGGTGCTTCTTGGCCCTGATGTCCTTAATAAACACCAGTAGGGTGCTACCATCCATCTTTTTCATCATTGTTTCTGTGCTTCAAGAACTTGATGAGGGTATGGTGCTTCTCCATGGAGGGCTTGTCCAAGGACACACAAGCTGCTTGTACAATACCCGGGGCTCCCGCCACAGAAAACGTGGCTGACTGTGGGCCTTTCAGGGCTGTGAACACCTTTCAGCACAGGCTTCTTGACCTTCAAAGCCAGCTTTGGCTTTGATTTTGCAGAGGAGGGGGCGTGGTGTCAGGGGTTTCCTTCTTTCCTTTCAACACCATCTTCTTAAAAAGGATCTCTCAGTCCCAGATGTTTTATGTCTTGTAGGATCATTTGCCCTGAACACAATAAACAGAAATAAAGTATATAAAAGGTTGACATCACTTTTATGATGTTCTGAAGCAGAACAAATTCTGAATAAAACAAGTAAGAACCTTCCAAATGTAGCAACCTGGGAAGCCAGCAAGAAAGCAAATTGTTTACAATAAGAGCTGCTCAATAGAATTTGTCCTCACATTTACCCTTCTTGTAGGGGACCCACTGGGTCACTAATTACTCAAGAGTCATGAATGCAAACGAGATTGATCAGCATCTAATTCCCGGGAAGATGACAAAAATGGCTTATCAATAAACTTTTACAAAGCAAGGAAAACAAATGAAACGCAGATTTGACAAATTAGCCTTGAGATTAGTGCACAGTGGGATCACTTTAGGCATTTAGTTTTGCCTCTTGACCAGATAAAATCCTACTGGGAGTTACCGCTGCTTTAGCATTTGAGAGATGGAATCCTAAAAGAAATGCAATGACATTACAGAATTCATGGCTTTTGCTTTCAAAGCAGCAGTTTGAAAAATAAATTTGCGTGTTAAACATTAAGATGAAGTTTAATACCTACTTGTTAGAAACCTTTGAAGAGAGAAAATAGGATACTTTGTTCTGGAATAGATCACTAGCTTGAATTTGACATTACTTTTATCACATTTCCTTTGAAAGATATTTCTGACTTAACACTTGACCTCTTTGAGAAGATAAAAGTCCTATATCCTATCGACAAAAATGTGTGTTTGTGTAAATGAAAATACATTCTGTAATCACAAAAATGTGGTTTAATGGTTTCAAGATTATATGATTTAAAATACATTTCAAAACATCAAGCTTGATACTCTGCATTTATAAACATGTTTACACGTTTATCACACAGGTATGGTACATATACAGTGTCTTTATGTAATAAGTTATATTGTGATTTCTTTGCCTTAAAATTTTCAGGATAAAACCATCCTAAATGTATGTTCATGTGCTATTTGTTTGGGGCAAACAAAAAACCACAAAGAAGGACAGGAGTATATTTGTATCATTTTTAACATTTTTGAATGAAACATTAGAGTTATTCTATCCAAATAAAACATGTAGAAATGTATATTTAAAGAAAATACTGATCCCTGGGTTCTTCTCCCAGACGACCTGATATAAATAATCTGTTGTGTGGTACTGGGCCTCAAGATATTTGAAAGCATCCCTTGTGACCCTAATGATCACCTAATGAGGTGGCAAAGTTGGGAACCAGTGTGTTAGAGCTATACGTTTTATTTGCTATTTATAATGTAGTGTTTCCGAACCTTGGATACTCAGCACATGCATTTAGTTCTACTTCTATACTATATCCTAAGCCAGCACTTCTCAAACTTTAATGTGCCACTAGAGTCACTTGGAGGGCTTGGGCCCCACTCTCTCATTCAGTAAGTGGGGGTAGGACCTGAGAGTTTGCATTTCTTAACTCCCACGTGATGTTGATGCAGCAGTTCCAGGGCCACACTTTAAGAATCACTGTCTGAAACAGAATCACCTGAGGACGCTTGTTAAAATCGCCATCCAAAGTGAGTCCTTCTACCAACGAGGTCTTGACTCAGCAGAAGTGGAGCCTGTTTGTGTTTTCATCTAGCGCCTCCAACAATTCTGACATTCGCTAGGTTTAGGAAATACTGTGATAGTGTATTGTAGTTAAATCCTTGTATTTCACAAACGTATGGAGTTTAAGCAGTCTAACATCAAATATGAAATCAGTGATATTCAAAGTACAGGTGAGGAGGCTTCTACCATCTTTTTGATCAAAGACACGTATCCAAATACAAATTCCTTGAAGGCATCAATATTGAGTGAGTCATGATCCTGACAGACGCGCATGAGCTTTGAATGAAATAATTGTCTCTTGAGAGTGGAACCTAGATCTCTTTTTCTCATTATTGCCAGTCACTAACAGAGTGCCTGGGACAGAGCAGGGGTATGTAAATGTCACACACAACAGAGTTCACTGATGTTCATATCCTGCTCTATAGTACAATAGCTTGTCTTAGCAAAATACATTTTATTAGCAACCTGCATATCTGCTAATTTAAGCAATTCTGATTCAGGATTCCACATTATCTCCATTTTTCCACGAGGAAAGGAGGCTAGCGTATCATGACAGGGCGGCTATCACGGAGTCCCCACTGGATCCACCTCTCTTCCATTACGCCCAGTGCGTTTGCTTCTGTCTCATAATGATGCCCTCTCATCAATGTTCGAAGCTGCCAGGGGTGTCCCTTTTCACGGCATTGACCTAGGTATTCTCAGGAGGATTTCAGTGTAATGAAAAACACCTTCTATCAATGTTTTACATGGTATGGTATGTTAACTATACTAATCTGTTAGATTTTTAAAAAGAATGTATACATATTAGGAAAAATGTGCAGCTAGCGTACAAAATCCAGGATATTTTACTAGATACTATTTTGCCAATATTTTATCAATATGTTATCAGTTATACCAATAGATTTCCTGAGGTTGACGTGGACAATTAGATTTCTAAAAAGTGGTCTACTTTAAGGAATTATATTAAGAAGTAATAATGTAGGTGTCACTGTCATACAACAAAAGTTATGTGAATGTTTATGTTAGGGAAGCATTGCTTTGTATGATAAACAGCAATTTTTTTTTAGATAACATGGTCTCTAATACCGCTTAGAAAGTGGTGGGTTGTCAGAGAACATGTACATGATTGACAGTTAATTACTGAGGAAGGTCTAGATTTCCAATATTTCTTGAATTGTGTGTGTGTGTGCGAGTGTGTGTGTGTAATTTCCCTTTGACTTCTAAGAGTTTGTGTTATAGAAGCTTGATGAAATAGCCATGATTAATTACAACCCTTTTAATGAAAAGGATTTCAATGAAAAAGCAAGTTTTCTTTTCTTCTCTTTTTTTAAAGGAAGAGGTTTCTTTCTATAATCAAGACAATATATTCTTTTAAAGTGGTATTTCTTGACATTTATAGTGCTGGTGACAAGGTCATAATTTCCGTCGTAATGAGATGCCTTTTAATAATGCATAACCCCTAATGTAGAAAGCAGTGCAACATCTCACAGCCTGCGTTCATGGTGAATATTCCCGCTGAGGTCTGGGAGACTCTGAGTAGGTCACATGTTGACTTAGCAGCTCCAGCCGCCTTTCCTCTATGGTGTGCCATAATCCAGGCCTCTTCCAACTGTGTTTGAATAGACCGAGATGCTATGAGACAAGAATTCTGGATTTTTCTGCTTTTATTTCAGAGAATGGTTCACTGTGAATAAAGGCTCTCAGTGAATTCTCATGAGTTACTAATGGTAATAACTGAGAATGAGGAGGAGGTGATAGGGTTGGATTTTGATTTTAGAAACACTCTTGGGTTTTTGTTTTCCCCAGTGTTTGAACAATATCTCATGCAGAGGTATTGCCACTGCCACGAGAGGAGAAAGAAAGATTTCATCCAGGTATATGCACACACACACAGACACACACACACACATAAAGTGATTAGGAAGTAATGCATACATATAGTAAAAGTTTTTTAATACATAACATGTTTAAGAAGGAAATGAAAACAAATCCCTCATTCTTTCATGGCTGTATCTGAGCCTCTGTGTGTGTCACTGCACTGACTGTGCATCCTGTGGACGTTATTGCTCACCACATTTGTACCTGGCAGTGTAACTGGAGTATTGTACTTGATGTTGTCAAATACTCTTTTAAAATGAGGTTTTGATATTCTGCAGATAGGAATAACAAAGCTTTCCTGTGAATTTCTAAAATCCTCTTGAGTCTGAGGTTGACTTGGTGTGGCTAAAGCCACTGAGATAGTATTAACCTGTCTTTTAAACACATACATGAGCTATAAAAAGTGTGACTTGGAAGTGCCCAGCACAATGACAGGAGGTCCTAGGGTTTCATCTGTATTTATTGAATAACCAAGAAAAACATCATTGTAAGGGAATAATTGATACATATTATTTGTCAAGCTGTGACATAGTAGGCATATTTTAGGTAAGCACCTTCTATAATGTAAAAGGAGTGCAGTTGTTACTTTAAGATGGCCAGAGTAACTAAAGCCAGTCCCTGTTCACATCATTGCTTGCTGCTGTGATTTAAGACATTGTATACTGATGAGATGCGTTACTGTACCACTTCTCTTTCTCATATCTGTAGCAGATTTGAATTGTACAATAAATTTTGCAAAATTGCCCTTGTCTCTCCCACCTATGGCTGTACTTTCATGTTCGCTGGCTTTAAAACATGAATGATGAGAGGAAACCTATGGTGCCAAGTATCTGCCTCCGTTTGTCAGCATTTACATTCTCCGTTAATTACTGACGTTGTGCAGTCAGTAATACACAGCACTGGAAAGAAACACAACCTTCGTTAGAATAGCACATCTTTTTTTTTGTTTTGTTTTCCTGTGTGTTTTCCTATAGATTTGCTAAACATCTTCAATCCATTTCATTGGATGTCATTTAGTTTGGTCTCTCATTTTTGTAGAACATGCATAGCATAAAGGTGTTAAACGTTTTTTCTTTTCAACTGTCACTTTGTGTTTCTTATTTATTTTGTTGGATAGGTATCTTCCCCCTTGCAGATGTTTCTTTGTGTTTCTTATTGACTTTGCTTTGTTTCTCAGGCAGATCATCCTTTCCTTAGCAGAGATGGAAGACAAGATCTGTCTTGAAGCCACTCTGCCTTTGCTCTTCCTCCCTGATGGGTCTGGCTTTGTGCAGCTGCCCATCCCTTCTCTGATGCAGTGATGGTTAACTTGAAGGTGCACAGCTGCCCAATCTCTTTTGATGCTTCCTGCTTCACACGGGGACTACTCTTCTTATTTCTGTTTTGAGAAATTTAAGCAAGACCTGCCATTGAAGCAGCATTGTGTAACATGATTTATATTTGGGGTATTGTTATCACTTCTCTGGAAATAACTTCCAGTTTTTTAAATTAAATTAGTGACTAACCTCCAGGAAATAACCCAAAGGTCATGATTATCATTGCAATTCTAAAGGCATATGTATAAGGATAAACAAGTCAATTATCCTTTTGGGTTTCAGTTAATTTGATTCACACATTGCTCTGGATAATGTTGTAAAAACAAAGGAAAGCAGTATTTGTTCTTCACATACTGTGGATTTCTGCTCATTCCCATTGTTATGGATAAAATGTCCTATGCACTTAAAGCATCAGCCCACAGGACATAAAGCAACAAAACTCGAAAGAAGTAATTTTCGATATTGACTTTATCACCTTTGACCTTCGACTCATTAACTATTACTCAGTTCCTCTATCTGCTGACATAAATATATATTTTTTATTTATCTGTTAGCATATATATATTTAACAGGAATATCCAACTTTTCTGGGAGAATTATTATTTGAGACTACTCTGAAGCTTAAAAGTGCTGTTAAACAAGTATTTTCATTTATCATGAATATGATTTTAAGTCCTTGCACAAGGAAGAGAGGTAAATATACATTTAAATATTCTTCCTAGGTATTGTGAGAAAAGAGTGTTATTTCAATTCTGCAAAGCAGAAAAAGTGCTCCAGCTTTCTGAGAGTTTGCAGTTTGAAACTTACATTTTTCAATCCATTCTGAAGTCCCCTGCAGGCAGAGCTGTGTCTGGGTATTTCGCTGATAGCAAAAGCATTCTTCCCTCTCATCCTTACCATAACCAGATCCAACAGGGTCTGGTTCATAATTTATCTCGAGTTAGTCCATTTGATACAGCTGTCTCTTCTAATGCCAACCAGGGAAGGTCATGAATCCAAGTGAATTTGTTAAGGCCTGGACAAGAGAAGTTCAACAAGGAAAATCTTTGCTCTCTTACCAGCCCCCAAACTTTACATTTTCTCATGCCACTTTGCACAGTTCAGCATGCTTTCACCAGTTACAGTTGGGAATATGAATTTCTTTGATAACACAGGACAGACATGGGGACACCTAAACAGGAAGGTCATTCACAGGCAGCATTTCAACTCCTTCACATTTATCTGCATGACAAATTCTGAGAAAGTGGAACCTATTTCTATAGGGTTTGGTTCTATTATTTCTACTTGCACCACCATCAAATTTCAGATATGTTAGGAAGTTCTTTCATGTAATTCTGAGATATCAAGTCCTATGAACACCATGGCAGTATTCCTGTGGTCCTCCCTCTATGGGAAATACTTTCCTAGAGCTCAGAAACTGGTCTCTATGGAGACCGGATCTAGAAATGATTTATCTTAGCATAACACATTTTTTAGGACCAGACTTTTCCAGCTAAATGCATAGTTATTTCATATACCCGGCAATAGAAATGTTTCCAAAATAGTATTTCCAATTAGGTAAAAAGATTATAATTATGGGAGTGCTTAACCTTGTATTTATCAACATATTTTTGCCACATATCAGCATCAAAAGAACTGTCAATTCAGTGGGAAAGAAAATTGTCCCATTAGCAATTTGGGTTAAGATTGAAACAAAAGTGTCCTTGACTTACTTGGGAACAAAAGACATTCTCTAGGTAGAGCTCAACCCACGATAATTATACCAATGCACTTTACCATAAATATTCTAGTTTATTTCTGAAGTTTTCCTTTGAAAAATGTAGTGTAATAATTCCCATATTATAGGAGAAATAAGGCAAAAAGAGTGACATCAACCTATTAGTAATCTTAGAGTAAATTTCTCAGCTGGCCTCACTCATATGTAAAGCCATTTTCGGTCCTAGAGTATAAGAAATACCTTTCTTAGTATTAATAAAAGAACATGAGTTACAGAGAAAACGATGGCTTAGCTCTCCAAGGGATACTGAAATAAGGAAAGGGATAATTTTTATAGGATTGGGAGTATAAAAAAATACAATACTGCAAGGAGAGTAGAGAGATTTAGAGTTTATAACAAGACTACAAAATCTGTCATTTTCTTTTTCCTTTTTTTCACTTCTTGCAATGTATCGATTATATCTTTGTGTGGTGGTTATTTGGGTAGAAATGGCAGTTTCAGTGCCTTTTCTGTACCTGTTTCCAACTGATTGTTGCTCATACTTCCTGGGGTTTTGCTGGAGTCTCTCCGTCATGCGTCAGGAGGAGAGGGAAGAGACTCGCCTGGTTGAAATTGCATTTACTCTGCTCTAGGAAGAAATGAAAAGATCCATCTAATTGCTACTATGCAATTGTACGACTGCCCATCTGGCCTGAAATATATAGTACGTTTTCATTTCACCACGAGGCTGACTCCTGAGGGGAATTAGTTTCCTGATGAAATTATATCCCCTGCTGTTATAGGTTTTAAAGCAGCACTGAAGTAAATCTAAGGTGCTAGCCACTGAAATAGAGCCTCAGAGATCACTGGAATTAGGTCAGCTTTCCTAAGTTCATTTTGAAAAATCAGTTCCCAAATTGAGATTTGTGGGCCTGGAAAAGTCCATTTTGTTCATTTCTATAACTTTAGGAAAATCCATTCGGTTCATCGTCCTGGGTAAAATCTCGCTTTACCTGTGTGTGCTGTAGCTGAGCAGGGGCAATGTATTTTCCTAGAAAGAAGAACACAGATGCTATAGCTGGCTGGTTTTCTTTTCATGAATTGTATATCGATTTATGTTTTAATGAAACTTTGGCCGGTCTACTAAATGTAAGTTTCTCAGAGACAAGAAGTTAATCTGTATTTAATGCATGTATCATAAGGTTAAATCTGGCATGAAAGGCAATTGAGATTACCACAGTTCTTTGGTTCGGTGCTTTACGGGAGAGAACAGAAGCACAAATCTAATTTTACAAGGAAATTTCTGAAAGAATTGATGTAATACAATGGGTATAATAGAACAAGGTATTTAAAATGTGCATGCTCAGGTGGGTAATAAGCACTTAGAAGTTATCGGAGGCCACTGAAAAAGGCACATTTGCTAAAAAGACCCTACTGTCTTTTGATAGTCATAAGTCAGGTTATTAACTTTGTCTTTTTTCAATTTGACTTTTTACTATTAAGGTGACTTTACTTCAAGCAAATTTTATTTTGAATGATCCAAACAAAAAGTGTATGTGTGTGTGCATGAATTTGAATATATAATTATAAATAAATAAATATATATTATATATATATATATATATGGGGCACTGTGCACAGGTATACAGCAGAACACTGCTGGAATGCTGGTGCTGGGTGAAATGGAACTCCAGTCAGAGCCTGTGACTGTTTCAATGAGAAGAATGTTTTATAGATGGGCAGCACTGATATGCAATTTAATTATGTGTATATATGTGAATGTGTATTTATAGAAAAATAAATACAAATATACCATTTTATTATAACATTAATTAGAAAGGGCATGCATTGCCATCCTTGGAATTTCCTTCACATTTCAAAATAAATTTTTAAGGAGGGAGAGAAGGAGTTGAAAGTGATTTACAAATTTAAAAAACTGCTAAGTTAAGTGGAGGTGGTGAGGCCAGCATCCCACTGAGAAGCAAGAAGAATGACAGTGGCATCTGCTGCTGGTCTTTTGAGCAGGTGTGGCCACACTTTCCCCACTTTTCGGATGCCACCTGCACGTGGTCCATTTGTTGTAGTGGGTTGGATCCTAAGAAATGAGGAGCAAAGTAATCAATGACCCAGGTGAGCCCCGGAGATTGCGGGGTGACAGAGGAGAAAGACAATTGTGAACCAAGGTTCTGATGGAGCAGAGACCACCTGTGAGATGGCCGGTGTGGAGGGGCTCATTTTGTGGATTTCTGGATGAACCAAAAAGCAAGAGAGGGCAGATTGATTCGATATTACAGACGGTGACTCAGCTATCTATACTCTCTCTGATCGAGCAGTCTGGGTTTTACAGTGGACATTAACATTACATTTATGAACTTAATATCACTGATCATTAGAGAAATGCAAACCAAAGCCACAATGAGGTATCATCTCACCCTAGCCAGAATAGCTATTAGTAAAAAGTAAAAAATAACAGAGGCTGGCAAGGTTGCAGAGAAAAGGGAACCCTTATACACTGTTGGTGGGAGTGTAAATTAGTTCAACCATTGTGGACAGCAGTGTGGCAATTCCTCAAAGAGCTAAAAACAGAACTACCGTTTGATCCAGCAATCCCATTATTGGGTATATACCCAAAGGACTATTAATCATTCTACCATAAACACACAGGCACGCAAATGTTCACTGCAGCATTATTCAAATTACCAAAGACATGGAATCAACCTAAACGCCCATCAATGACAGGTTGGAAAAGGAAAATGTGGTACATATACATCATGAGATACTATGCAGCTATAAAAAAGAATGAGATCATGTCTTTTACGGGAACATGGATGGAGCTGGAGTCCATTATCCTTAGCAAACTAACACAGGAACAGAAAACCAAATACTGCTTGTTCTTACTTATAAGTGGGAGCAAAATGATGAGAACTCATGAACACAAAGAAGGGAACGACAGACACTGGCGGCTACTTGAGGATGGAGGGTGGGAGGAGTGAGAGGAGCAGAAAAAAATAACTATTTGGTACTGGGCTTAATACCTGGGTGATGAAATAATCTGTACAACAAACCTCTGTGCACTAGTTACCTGTGTAACAAACCTTCACATGTACTCCTGAACTTAAAGTTAAAAAAAAAATAGCATAAGCTCTAAAAGGACATTTTCAGAAGGATGTGCCTTTTTATTTTTATTTATTTTTTTATTTTTTTAGATAGAGTCTCGTTCTGTCTAAAAGTCACTCCAGCACTTCAGGCTGGAGTGCAGTGGCGTGATCTCAGCTCACTGCAACCTCCACCTCCCGGGTTCAAGTGATACTCCTGCCTCAGCCTCCTGAGTAGCTGGGATTACAGGAGCCTGCCACAACAACTGACTAATTTTTTTTGTATTTTTAGTAGAGAGGTGATTTTAACATGTTGGTAAGGCTGGTCTTGAACTCCTGACCTCAAGTCATCTGCCTGCCTTGACCTCCCAAAGTGCTGGCATTACAGGCATGAGCCAAAAAATGTCCTATTTTGAAGGCAATATGTTAAATAGCATTGGAAGAACAAATTAAACATCAAGAAATACAATGGATTCATTCCTAATAATTTATAGAACTTTCAATGGTTAATACACAAGAAGAACGTGTGTTTTTCTCTATGCTTCCCCTCACTACCATCAAAGTCCACTGACAAGATACCTTTTTAATAATTGCATTCTATTTCTGGCTGTGTGTGGAGGCTCATGCCTGTAATCCCAGCACTTTGGGAGGCCGAGGAGGGCGAATCACCTGAGGTCAGGAGTTCGAGACCAGCCTGGCCAACGTGGTGAAATCCCATCTGTACTAAAAATACAAAAATTAGTCGGGTGTGGTGACGCATGCCTGTAATCCCAGCTGCTCCAGAGGCTGAGGCAGGATAATCGCTTGAACCTGGGAGGTGGAGGCTGCAGTGAGCCGAGATTGTGCCACTGCACTGTACCCTGGGTGACACAGGGAGACTCCATCTCAAAAAAAAAAAAAAAAAAAAAAAAAAGAATAAGGAGGAAAATTGTATTCTATTTCCTAGAACTATCTTAGATGATTACATATAATCTGCTATGGTCTGAATGTTTGTTTCCCTCAAAATTCATGTTGAAACTTAGCTCTTACTGCAGGAGTGTTAAGAGATGGGGCCTGCAGGAGGTGATCAGGTCACAAGGGCTCTACCTCATGAATGGGACTAGTGCCCTTATAAAAAAGGTTCAGGCCGGGCGTGGTGGCTCACGCCTGTAATCCCAGCACTTTGGGAGGCCGAGGCAGGTGGATCACAAGGTCAGGAGATCGAGACCATCCTGGCTAACACGGTGAAACCGTGTCTCTACTAAAAATACAAAAAAATTAGCCGGGTGTGGTGGTGGGCACCTGTAGTCCCAGTTACTCAGGAAGCTGAGGCAGGAGAATGGTGTGAACCCAGGAGGCGGAGCTTGCAGTGAGCCAAGATCATGCCACCGCACTCCAGCCTGGGCAACAGAGTAAGACTCTGTCAAAAAAACAAAACAAAACAAAAACCTTCAAAGAGCTGCCTGGCCTTTTTGCCATTTTGCCATTTGAGAGTACCCAGGCAGTGCCATCTGTGAGAAATAGGTCCTCATCAGATGCTGAATCTGCCAGCGCTTTAATCTTGAACTTCCCGACCTCCAGGACTGTGAGTAATACATTTCGGTTGTTTATAAATGACCCAGTCTAAGGTATTTTTCTATAGCAGCAGGAATGGATCAAGAAAGAAACTTCATTTTACTTGGTGACCCTGATATTTTGCACCAAAAAGGGAGTGGGCATAGTGATTTTATTTAGTAGATGAGTCCTTTAAGTGGCAAGGCTAAAATTCTGTTTGAGAATTAAAAGGTCCTACATTCTGTGAGTCCTGAATGCAGAGTTGATGGTCAGAACCTGATATGGTTTGGCTCTGTGTCCCCACCCAAATCTCATCTTGTAGCTCCCGTAATCACCACGTGTTGTGGGAGGGACCCAGTGGGTGATGATTCAATCATGGGAGCAGGTGTTTCCCTTGCTGTTCTCGTAATAGTAAATGGGTCTCACAAGATCTGATGGTTTTAAAAATGGGAGTTTCTCTGCACAAGCTCTCTCTCTTTGCCTGCTGCCATTCACGTAGGATGTGACTTGCTCCTCTTTGCCTTCTGCCATGATTGTGAGGCCTCTCCAGCCATGTGGGACTGTAAGTCCAATACCTCTTTCTTTTGTAAATTGTCCAGTCTCAGCTATCTTTTTATCAGCAGCATAAAAAACAGGGACTAATCCCGAACCTGTCTCCAAAAGGAGTCACACAAAAATGAAAAATTCCAAGCTGCCCAGTTCCCTCTGTCAAAGTGCACAGGGCGGGTCTGCCTGTCAAAAGCACTGCATGTTCTTTTGTGGACCCTCATGCATTAGCTCCTTCAACCACTGTCACCATGATTCGAGGACCTGAGCCAGAGTGGTCGCTGGTACCTTACATCAATTACCATCCAAGTGAAAGAGACTACCACGGCCTTATCATCTACAGTCTCAGAAGGAATATAGCTCACATCATGGATACCTCATGGTAGCACATTTTAAGAATTTTAAGAATTAGTCAACCTAATTCTTAAGGCAGGTGGGTTCTAGGAGTATTTGACTTCCCTGTAGGAAAGTTGGGCACATTTCAGGCACCAGGGATGACCTGAAAGATGATTTTGATACAACAGTTGCGAGGGAGATGAAAGGATCACAACAGAAACTTCAAGATAGAAAAAGCAGAGATGGGCATGAGTTTATGGCTGGGAGCTGGTGCTGTGTGTAGGTGGTGGCCTTGGCCCCTGGGTTAAAGGTCCCAGGAAGGTGGGAGGTGGAGGTGGTGGCCTTGGCCCCTGGGTTAAAGGTACCAGGAAGACGGCCACTCCCTCCCCTCTCCCCGATTTCTCAGTAGTTAGATGCTCACTCGATGGAATTAAGAAATCAGGGAGGACAAGTTTGCCTCTAGGCTTTTCAATAACACACACTGTAGGTTATCACAGCTGTGAAAAGCAGGTTTTAACATGTTAGGGACAGTTCAAAGCGGGATGCACAGAATGAACCCTGCTTAGGAGGACAGGCCCAGAGAGGTGGTGAGTCGTTGGGAAGATGCTAGGAACTATGGCAGTTGTATTAGTCAGTGTTCTCCAGAGGGACAGAACTGATAGGATATATGTATATAGGAAAGGGAAAAATAATAAATTTAGGGGGAGTAATTTAGGAAGAATTGGCTCACACAATTACAAGGCAAAGTCCCACAATAGGCTGTCTGCAAGCTGGGGAAAGAGAAGTTGGTGGTGGCTCAGTCCGAGTCGGAAAGCCTCAAAACCAGGGAAGCTGACAGTGGAAACTTCGGTTTGCAGCCGAAGGCCTGAGGGCCCCTGGGAAGCCACTGGTGCAAGTTCCAGAGTCCACAGGCCAAAGAACCTGGACTCTGAGGTCCAAGGGCAGGGGAGTGGAATCAAGCCTCCAGCACAGGAAGAAGAAAGAGAACAAGAAGACTCCACCAGCAAGCTTCTTCCACCTTCTTCCACCTGCCTTGTTCTAGCAGCACGATTCAATGGTGTCCACCCACATTGATGCTGGGTCTTCCTCTCCCAGGCCACCGACTTAAATGTCAATCTCCTCTGGCAGCACCCTCATAGGCAAACCCAGAAACAATGCTTCACCGGCCATCTAGGCATCCGTTAATGCAATCAAGTTGACACCTAATATTAGCCATCACAGCAGTGAAACGAACTCTTTTCCCTGAGCATCTCAAAGTATGTTATGGATTGAATTGCACTTGCCCCAACTTCATATGTTGAGGTCCTAACTCCCAGAACCTCAGGATGTGACTTGATTTGGAAATGGGGTCCTGGCAGTAATTAGTTAAGATGACCTCATACTGGAGTGGGGTGAGTCTCTAATCCAATATGACTGGTGTCTGCATAAAAAATGGAAATTTAGACAGAGGTGTGCACACAGGGAGAGTGCTGTGTGAACATCAAGGCAGAGATAGGAGTGAAGCTTCAGGCCAAGGAGCACCAGATATTGCCAGCAAACACCAGAAGCTGGAAGAGGGGCGTGGGACAGATTCTCCCTCCAGCCTCCAGAGGAACCAACCCTGCAGACCATGAGCCTCCAGAACCGCGAGAGGAGGCAGGGTGTTGTTTAAGCCACCAGCATGTGTACTTGGCTACGGCAACCCTAGATAGGACATATTATTCAAACTCAAGCTCATGGAAGTTTCCTAGGTTCAAATCTTCCTTTCTCCTCATGAGCTGTGTCCCCCTCTGAAAAATGACGGTGATAAAGCATCCACTTCACAAAGCCATTGCAAGGCCAGGATGAGAGACTACATAGCTAGGGTGCTCTCTGGTACTAACCTGAAAAGGATTTAACAAACACTGGGTGTTGTTGTTAAGATTTTTGCTTGATGATTCATGTTCAGTGTGAGAGTTGGGGGCTCTAAAATTTGGCATAGTTTAAGCAAAAGCTATTTGTTTGTATGTTTGTTTGTTTGTTTTTGGAGGCAGGGTCTCACTCTCCCCTAGGCTGGAGCGTAGTGGTGTGATCGTAGTTCACCGCAGCCTCAACCTCCTGGGCTCAAGTGATCCTCCCACCTCAGCCTCCTGAGAAGCTGAGAACTACAGGCATGCACCATGATGCCCGGCTAATTTAAAAAATAGTGTATGATAGGGTCTTGCCATGTTGCCCAGGCTGGTCTCGAACTCCTGGGCTAAAGCAGTCCTCCCTTGGCCTCCCACAGTGCTGGGGTTCCAGCGCAAGCCACCACGCCCAGCTGAGCAAGAGCTGTTTGAGTTTCCTAAGGCTAGTTGTGTGTATAGAGGGCCCAGTGGGGTGGCTAATTTAAAAACTGGGCTTATAAATCAATTGTTTAATAGTGGTAAGTTCACCATGTGTTTTGAGTACTTTTTTGTAGACGTGTCTGTATTTCAGCACCAAGCGTTGCTTTCAGCCCCTCTTCCGGTTAAAATGCACAGCAGCCATTTCTCCTGTTTCAAGAGTCTTACATGGACCTTCACGGGGTGTATCTGGAACAATCCCCACAAATGCATCTCCAGAAACAACTGCATATAGGCTGCTTGTGGCAGGCGTAGCAGCCACCTTTACCAGCCTCCCTGCAGGAACCAGGAGCTCAAATCCCACTGCCTCTTCAGCTTAGCTGAAGCTTTGCTGTTAGAACATTAACATGTGAATGGAAAATGTTGTTCTGTAAAATACTATCAGTAACACTGGCTTTGAGCTCAATATTTGTGTGCCTCTAGAACACTAGTTGCCCTTTTTCCATTAACTAACCTAAGGATCTTTTTGTGTGAAGAAGGGAAAGGAGGAGAAAAGGAAAAAAGAAGGAAGAGAAAGTAGGGAGGAAGAGGGAAATGAAGCTTGTTTTAGTTTGCAAAGGAGAGGACAGGCAAGTATGAAAGCCCGGGGATTCAAGCCTTCTCTCTGGGAGATTTGAAAGCAATGGAAAGAAAAGAGGAAGTCATCATAACTTGTCTGAAAACACAATCAGATAAAGCCAGGGCCCACCTCCAGCTTGCAGGTACCTGGCCGAAATGTCCTGCAGGTCAGTAAAGATTATTAAGGAAATGTGTCAGCAGAGCCAGCTCATCAACTGTGTAGATCGTGGTTTTGATGTGGGAAAAGGTGAAGGTTTAAGAGGGCGAAAGGTTTAAGTCTCACTGGTTACCTGAGAATTCCTTAAATCTAGAATAAAATAAAGATTTGCTGGCTGATGGCTGAAGAAATGAACCTCCTTTATAATTCTATAAAATAATTCTATAAAATAACGACAGAAATCTGAATGGGGATGTCTGCAAAAAGGGAGTGGGCAGTGAGACCTTTGCTCCCCTTTGCTGACAATCCACTTGCATTCATGGCGACCTGGTCTTTACAGCTCCGTGGTTCATCTTAAAGGATCAGCAGGGAGAGGTCTGTAGTGTGGATAGCCATCACCAGGTGCCTTTCTTCTGGTAAATTTTGCAGAATTCTTAGGAAGTAGTTCAAAGAGAAGGTAAAAATATTCAAATTCAGTGATGCATATCATTTTTTGCTACTTGAATTTAGGGAAGATCATGGAAAAGGAAACTTGTGGATGGAGTCTGAAGGAATGCAAGTCTGGGAAGCAAATGGCTTTTGAACTGAGGCAAGGTGGCTCTGCATATTCTGTGTATATTACAGATGGTAATCCGCCAATCTGCCCAATGACAAGAAGCAAAACATTAGTTCTTGTACAATGAAAATAGCTGCAGCAAAAATTCTTAGGACTTCCTTCCTTTATGGAAATATTACAAAGAAACAAGTTGCAAAGTATCTTTATGTACTACCTTTAATATCTCACTTTTATTTGTCCAGTGAGTCTTTCAAAGTTTTTAGCCCAAATGAAAATGTGGCCGTTTGTCAAAGTACCCCTCTTCTCCGCACCTTTTCTTTTGTAATTCAATTCCTTTTCTTCAGGAAATCGCTGTGTATTGGTTTTCAAATATTTTGCGATGTGTTTGTCCTGTCCATAACGAGAATGGAGCTGTTTTCCCCAAATCTGAGTTTCTGTTTACACCCGCCTCAAAAGCTGTCTGAAGCAGGGCTCCACACCCAGTTTTGTCTGACTTCAGTTTCCTTTTTGTTTCTTTGGGTTTCCCTTTATTTTTCCCCCTTAAGCCTTTCCTGGCCTTCCAGGTTCTTCTTCCAGCCCTGACGGCTGTGTCTCAAGGGTCTGCAATGGCGAACGTCACTTTGCTTTCATTCCTTCCCATCCAAGTGCTGGTCGGGCCAGGAGAGGTGGTGGGTGCAGAACCCTGCTGGAGGCAGCTGTTTAGCCCTTTGGAACCGTGGTTCATACCCCACTTCTCCCCTGTGTGCCTCCTTCCCCTTCCCCAGAAAGGCCTTAGTTAAGGTTATTAGCGTGACTGGCAATAATAATACCATTATACGGGTAAGGATGATACAAGTGGGTTCAGGAGGTAGAGGGTATGAGCAATTTGGATGAAAGGAGACAGCTGAGGAGGAAGGAAACCCTTCCCCGTGTAGATACAAGAGAACATGAGCCTAGGGACAGCAAAAGAGCCTTGAGTGGTGGAAATAACAGCGTGGAATCTCAAGTTGCAGGCCTGAATAAATATGTGGCAATGTGCAGAGACCATGAGCAGATGCAAAGAGACATTTATAATTGCGTTGGATTGTTCCTTCACTGCAGAGGAAAGCATGTTTAAATAATAATTTAAAAAAGCTCTTGAGACTCCTTCTTGGCTCTGTAATTATTCGAGTCTTTGTAAGAGTGTAGAAGGTTGCCTTCTCTGACAATGTTAAATTTATAAATTTCACTGCTGGGAAACTTAAAGATTTTTCTCAGCCTTTAAAAAAGATAGCAGTGGGGATCACTTTGTGTTAGCATTTGCCTTTAAAATACAATTCAGCAAATGCATGGGCATGTTTGGATTAAGATGCTGCAGTACCTGTATGATCTACTAAGTATTTGTCATAAAATTAAGAGAGAAGAGGATTGAAGGGGCTGGGGAGAGGGAAGTTTCTGACCCTTATTAGAGTGAGCATATAATTTATCTTCCATACCTGTTCATCTTTTAAAACATTTTATTTTTAACTAATTTCTAACTTAACGAAAACTAGGTAAGTATGAAGCACTCACGTATCTCCTTGACCCAGTATGGTAAGATGAATAATAGCCCCCACTGATATTCGGGTTCTAATTCCTGGATATTACCTTACACAGCTAAAGGGACTTTGCTGGTGTGCTCATCCCAAGAATCCCGAGATGGGGAGAATCTCCTGGGTGGGCTCTAGATGTAGTTAAAGTGGCCTTATCAGCAGGCGGCAGAGGGAGATTTGAGACAGATGAGGAGAAGGCAAGGTGGCCGCAGAGGCTGAGGTCGGATCAATGCACCTGGAAGATGGAGGAAGGGGCCATAAGCCAAGGAATGCTGGAGCCATTTGACACTGAAAAGGCGAGAGAACAGATTCCCCTCTTCATGCCTCCAGAAGGCAGTCCAGCCCTGCTGACCCTTGACTTGAGTCCACTGAAACGGGCTTCAGACTTCTTACCTCAAGAGCCATAAGAGAATACATCTGTGGCTGGGCGCAGTGGCTCACGCCTGTAATCCCAACACTTTGGGAGGCCGAGGCAGACGGATCATCTGAGGTCAGGAGTTTGAGACCAGCCTGGTCAACATGGCGAAACCCTGCCTCTACTAATAATACAGAAATTAGCCGGGTGTGGTGGCACATGCCTATAGTCCCAGCTACTCTAGAGGCTGATGCGGGAGAATCACCTGAACCCAGGAGGGTGGAGGTTGCAGTGAGCCAAGATTGTGCCACTGTACTTTAGCTTAGGCGACACAGTGAAACTGTGCCTACAAAAAAGAAAAAGAAAAAAAAAAGGAGAATATATTTGTTTTAAACCACTACATATGTGGTAATTTGTCATAGCAGCAGAAGAAAACTAATAAACCCAGATTCACCAATTTTTAATGTTTTGCAACGTTTGCTTTTTCATTCTCTTGTTCTTTCTCCTCTCTCTTTCTGTGCAGTTGATTATTATCATTATCATCATAAAATTATTATTATTACAAACCATTTGAGGGTTGTAAGCCAGAATATTTTCCATAGTGAAGAGAAGAATGACAATAAGTATAAGCCAGGACTGTCCTAGGAAAGCCAGAATCCTGGTCACCCCCAACACTATTCTTGGATTTCTACCACCAGGGCCAAACAGAGACCTTGTCCCAGCTGCATGAAACCACGCTTCCAAGTTCTGCTGGCCCAGTCTCTGCCCATTTCCCTCGCGGGATCTGCGAGCGCATGCACTCCTCAGCCTACACTGGGTAAGTCCCTACACATCTCTAGGCTCTGGCCCGGACCTCACACTCCAGCTTGATCTTGCATCATTTTATCTGAGTGTTTTGGTTTTCTGAACAATCCAGCTCCCTCTCCCTGAAGCCTCCCATTCACCCCTGCTCGTCTGCCTACCTGGCTAACATCTCCTCACCCACTGGTCTTAAACCTAGATTTCATTCCCACACGGAAAGCCCGCCTCTGCACCCGCAGTTCCCACCCCACTAGCACAGGGGTGCAGCTCCCCCTGCATTCTGCATTCCCATCCCCTCATGCTTTTTGTGTGTAACATCTATCACAATTGCAATGACTTGGCCATTTGTGTGCGTGGCATTCTGGTGAGATGGAATTTTAAAAAATTGCTGAGCTCCTGAAAATCTGGGAATGGGCAGCAGGTGACTGTGAAGCAGATCTTCCTAATTATGGGAAAAACATCATTTGACTTTCTTCTGTTGGCCTTGCGGGGGTGATGCAAGTAACCCCTTGATTGGGCAAGTGAGAGGAGCTGACTCCCTGAATCATCTTTTCATTTCCTTTTTCTCTGTCTTCACAAAGGCTGTTCTTCTCTTGGGAATCTATAATGCTGGGGAAAGGAGGCAGGGATTGCCATAAGGAACACAAGGATGTTTTGGGAGGGAAAAAATGAAGATCCTTACAACAGCCTCTCTTTTTAAGTGAGAGACCCTGGAGCAGATGAGTTCTGCTGGCAGGCTTCCAGGAAGGTGGGAGATACTGAGGTGGCATAATTTTAAAAAATCACCAGTCACGATTTGGCCTGAAACTGGAGCTATGCATGGGCCCGGCCACCTGGACCTGGATTCATGCTTGGGGGATCAATGACAAGGTGCGTGAGGGTGAAATAGGAGAGGTGTTGTGACCTCGGGGTCCAAGGCTGGGGGCTCACCACACGGGAGGGGCCAATGCTAGACTTGGTGGGTAAAAGCGCATGTGGGTGCCGATGTATTTAACCGAGAAATGTGAGTGTTACAATATATTTGTACCCTCATCTAGTAAAGTAGATCATACCAGATGGACGTGTGTGCTCACACAACAGACTGAACTTATCTTCAGGGCAGCGGCTGTCCTTACTTGCTTGAGACACCTCCTAGTCCTAGTAGGTGATGCTAGGGATGATGCTTTGTTAAATGAATGAATGAAATGACATTTCGCCAAGTTGAAAATATCCATTCAAACATCAGCTTCTCCATTGAACTTCACAACTAACCTCATTATCTGCATTCAGTTCAGTAAATATGCAGGAAATCTATCCATCTCTCTGTCCATGTATGTGTGTGTATATATATTAGAGTTTACATGTATATAAATATCTGTTTTCAGTATTATTTTCAAGTCCTGCATATTTTATTTCACTATTTTTCTTCTGTCAACTTGACCTACATCTCTATCGGACTACCGGTTCCTTAATGAGGCCATGCTGTTCTTTTTTTAAAAATTGCACTGCTTCACAACGTTTTCAAGTAAAAACCTCTTATTTCAATGTAAAAATTTAAAGTCCAAGACCTCGCCTCCCTCCCTCTCCATAGGAACTGTATTCTCGGTGTCCTTTAAGGAAATAGATGCAAGCTCTGAAGTTGCAAGGGGTTCATGGTTCTTTGTTTGGAAAGCACCATTTCAGGGCAACACCTTGTAGAATTCTCTATTCTGGGACTGCCCTTCACGTGAGGAGACTCGGCAACAGCTTCCATAATGTAGTGTTCGCTGTGTGGGAACTCCACCCCCAATACCTTCTTTTTAGCCGGGAAAAAAATCTTTCACTCCATAATCAGAAAAAAAACAAAAAAAGTCCCTAGTCTACATTTGCTCTCTGTTGTAGATGACTGCCGTGCTGTGCTGGCATGGCAGGAGTTGCCTGTTAGTGGGCACAGGGATGACCCCTTCATGAAAGAGATATTGAAGCCCCAGAGAGGGAAAAAATGAGCTGAGAAAAGAAACTGGGGGGTGCCATGGACGGAGTTCACCAGGTTCACAGTCCTGAGCAGGGCGAGGCTGTTTCTCCCGCACTGAATGCTTCATAATTGTTTTTGGTGGACTGATGTGGAAGTTTGCATCAAATAGGCTTACTTAGTAAGAACTGACCTTGATCTTTTTCCAGGACCACAGTGGAAATTTTCAATAGGAAAAAGTCTGTTTAATAAATATACTTTGTAAACATTAAATCAAATTCACCAAAAGTTTCTTTTATTTGTGTGCAGCTTTGCACAATAAGTTCCATCTGGGAAAAGCCACATTGTCTGCAGGTGGGAGTGAATTTCTTCTATTTTCTTCCCAGGAAAGTATGAAATCGCCAATCTCTGGTTCTCTTCACCAGAAACATTAAACTTCAAGCAGTGTCTGGGGGAGGTGGGACTCCTGTAATGAATAGTTTGCAGGTTCGGCGTTGAGTATTCGACGTTTAACACCAGGAACCCGCTTTTTGGCCAGAGAGAGCCTGCTGGCAAGCATAGAGCCCTGAAGCATGTTAATGATCCAAAGTTAATGTTTCCACCTTGCAATAGTGTTTAATTCTCCATATATGTCATCAGGAAATGCTAGCCTTTGAGGGTGGATTACACTTGTTTTAACAGCAAAAAGGGCACATCAGGGGGAGGAGGCTCATGAAGAGCGTCCAGGAAGCGCGGCCCCTTCAAGGAGAAACCCTCTGTAAAAAAAGAAAAAACAACAATCCCAAAGCACTAGTTGTAAGTGAAGCCGCAAGGAGCAGGTGCTGTTTCTTGGGTCTTATTTGCACTGCATATCGGTAAACAGAGTACTTTTGAGTTGCAGCGATTCCAAGTCATTCTCTTGGACTTATTTTGTTTTCCCAGTGACAGAAAAATATTCACATCCATATCCAGACTCACAAATGGAATCCAGAAATGTACTGGAGCCTGAGGAAAACGCTCTATGGTAATAGCCAGGCCTCCAGTCGTGGGAAAGCCAAACGTCTCTTCAGCGCACGAAAGGTTTAGTGGTGTTCGAGGCAGGAGTTGTGTTGTCTGTCCCTTCCCCTTCTTCTCTATGATCCCACATACAGCCTCCCCATACTGTGAGGGTATTTACATTAATATATGAGCAAGTGGGGCCCTGGCCCACCTCAGAGGCCTGATCGTTGCCACTTCTAATGCCCCGGGCACTCCATTCAGCCCAGAAGACTTAAGAGATGGAATAACCCAGAGGGAATGTGCTATTTACATATGCATCCCAGTCTCTGAATTCTATCAGAGCTGTAGGAGTGGTTTCCCAAACATGTAACCTTGTGCCCAGCCACCTTCTTCTCAAGTGACCAAGCCAAGGTTTTGCTCCTGATCCCAAGTCAGCCATCGTGAAGCTGACCTGCAGCCAAGGAGCGGCCAGGCCTTAGACCCGTAGGGTGGCTGAACAACTGGACCCTTGTTCAGGGACCGTGACCTACTCAGTGACCCACGGGGAGGGACTTAGGGGTTTTCCAACATGCAATAAACACCCAGAGAAAGCCTCAGACTCCATAAGCCCTGTTTAGATGTGCAACTGCTTTTTATTCTTTAAAAAGTTTTGATTTATTATTATTACACATAATAGATGTACATATTTTCAGGGTACATGTGATAATTGAATACATTCACATAATGTGTAAAGATCAAATCAGTGTAATTGGCGTACCCATCACCTTAAATTGTCTTTTCTTTATGCTAGGAACAATCTAATTATTATCTTCTAGCTATTTTGAAATATACAATAAATTAGTATTAACCAACTGCAGTTAACCTACGGAGATCACTTTTCTTCGAAAACATTTTCTTGACTTTTCTGTGTGTTTTATCTATTGTTGTACATTAATCTATTGCAAAAGTTAGTGGCTTAAAGTCACATGATTTCTCTGGATTCTGTGGGTCTGGAATCCAGGCAGGATCAGAACCCCTGCTCCACTGTGTTCTCAGTTGGACTGGCTGATTCACTGCATTCGGCTGAGTGTTGGGCAGAGCTGGAAGGTTCAAGCAGGTCTTACTCACGTGTCTGGCACCTCAGTGGCCCCCTCTTTGTGTAGCCAGCTTGGACTTCTCACAGCTGGTTTCTGGGTAGGCAGGCTTCTTGCATGGTGACCGGCTTCTAAGAAGTAGGACACAGAAGGCTTAAAGTCTAGGCTTGGAACAGGTCCAACTTCACTACTGCTATATTTCACTGTAGAAAGCAAGGTATGAGGCCAGTCGAAATACAAGGGAGGAGAAACAAGCCCTTACCTCTGGTCATGGGACGCAGCATGTACACAAAGAAAGGTGAGGAATTGACGGCCGCCATCTTGGTTGCCTGGCTACCACCCAGTGTGTTTCTGCAACAATAAACCTCGCCAACCAAGGTATCTTGAGCACATCTCTATTCCTTGCAATTCTACAGTGTCTGTCTAAGCCATTAGCTCCCTTAGCTGGTCATCCCTCCTCATGACCAACACCTATTCACTGGAGCCCTAATACATGCAAACATTCTGGGGAGGATCCACCAGCCAGAAAAAAAATCATGCTCTAGTTAGGGATACATGAATACAAAGATTTAAAAAATTCTACGGGCTAGGTTTTGAACAACAAAGCCTAAAAGTAGGGAAGGAATGAACAAAAAAAAAAGATGAGAATACATTGAAAAGATATAAAGTGAAAGTTTCCTGAGAGAAAGCTAGGAGGATATCTCATTGTTTATCTAATGTGTATTAGGGAAAGCTCCTTTTGAATTGCTTTTCAAGAGAATGAATTTCTTAAGAGATCGAGAAGGTAGGACTTATTTCTTTTGAGGCTGATCAATACGAGTCTCATAGATTCAGTCACTTGCTGATTCTTGCTTCAGAGTGCAAGGCCCTATTCTTGGCAGTGGGGGCACCCTGCAAGTAATACAAGTTGTAACAGGTCCATTCTCACACATTGTATTAGAAGTTCTGAAGGAAGGCACTTTTCTTCTGTTATGGACTTGGCTAAATTAATGGAAACTCCATACTCTTTGTCTTCATTCTTCTTTCCTCGCCACTTCCTGCAACATCCCAGATACACGAACCCACAGCCCACAGACAGCCCTGTGCCACCCACCAGGGGGAGATGAAAACAGCTCTGATGACACGCTCCTCTAGCTCCTTCCCCCTCTCACCCCTGGGCTCACTTGTCACCAGCTATTACCAGCTGAAATGCATGGTGCCTCTCAGCAGGTGAGTTCTTCTGGCTTTATTTGAGGGTGAAGGCTTTTTGGTTTATTTTGTTTTTGTTTTGAAGACCAACTCCCGTCTGGTGGCCATATGTAGCCATCTGGGCTTCCCATAAACCACCATAATGACAAGGCAGGACTCATAATATCATTTTCGTTTTCCATAGACGGGCTAATTTGAATTTAAGATATGGTGTGTTCAGCATGTTCAGAAGATGGGACCCTCAAGTCAAGTTAACCTACTGTTAGATTTTTCTGCCATTCATCTACCCTGGGAGATCTTCCTGCTCCTGACCCTTTCAGCACCTCTTTGTCCCTGCGGTCCTAATTTGGGGGTAAGACTTGGCTCTCTCCAGGCCGTCTATCAATCATTTTTGCTCCTTATGCAAACACAGACAGTTTTGTCATTATTCTAAAAATAAGTGCGTTTAAGGAGGCTGGGAACCAGTTTCTCTTGTTCTGTTCTATAGCCATTTTTACTTGTAGCAGCAATAACAAGCCATGCCTACTGTTTTTCAGTGTGGTAATATGGTTCTGTCTCTGATATAAACAACTCACCTTTTGGCCTTGCAGTTTACTCACTGGGGAGCATGATTATTTTCTTTATTGCCTTGTAAAATAGCTTGCCTGTCACATTATAGCTTAATTGGGAACACAAAATAATAAATAATTTAAAACAAGGAAAATTGCTGTCTGTATGGGGAGCTGAATAAAAACACGGCCCCGGCATACGTCCCTCCAGTGTCACTCAAGGGTTCTAGAACACAGGGCTTTAAATCATATTTGGCATCAAGCACGCCTTTGAAACTTTTCAGAACTTGTTTTTGCCTCCAATTTCCCAATAAAAATGGTTCAAATTATTTTGTTTTTTTTCCAAAGTAGATTGAACCTTTCTTGTCATCAGATTCGTTCAACAGAAAGGATGTTAATATTGCTCACCATTGACCCATCTGCAAAAGGGGGGACAGAATAGTAACTGCATGTCTGGTTGGCTGAAAGGACTGACAGGAGGAAATCCATGCAAAGTGCTGAACAGAAGGCCTGGCACAGAGTAAAGACTGCAGAGATGTGAAGAATAGAGAAAGGCTGGTGCTTTTTTACACACATAAACATTCGGACGCAAATAGAATCAATGCCCTTCCCTGAAAAGATGGGTTTGGCCACTTAAAGAGCCTACCTCTGGGGAAAGGAAGAAAGGGTCTGGAGTGAGATATGGTCCCTTTCTTGTTGTTTACTCTGTGATGGCTTATTTCACGTGTCAACTAAAATCATGGGTAGGCTATGGTGCCCAGCTGTTTGGTCAAACTGTAGTCTAGATATTGCTGTGAATGTATTTTTTAGATGTGATTAACAATTACATTCAGCTGGCTTTGAGAAACGCAGATTACCCCTTACCAGTTAGGCCCCTTCCTATCAGTTGAAGGCCTTAGGAGCAAACACTGAGGTTTCCTGGAGACCAGGAATTTTGCCTTAAGACTGCAACATAAAAACCCTGCTTGAATTTCCAGCCTGCTGGCTGCCTTTCAGATTTGGACTCAGGACTGCAATATCAATGCTTACCTGAATTTCCAGCCTGCTGAGTTGCTCTGCAGATTTCAGATTTCCAGCCCCCACAATCCCACGAGCCAATTCTTTAAAATATGTCTCTCTGCAGATATAGATATAGATATACATGTACAACCTATTGGTTCTGTTTTTCTGGAGAATCTTGACTAGTCCACTATCCTTTTGTTCTGTTTGAATTTATTTTTAACCATATTATTTCATAAAAGAAGATATTGGATTTCAGGGTACAGATGGATGTAGGACAAACTCTTTGATGCCTCCTCATTCAATCTCTGAGCCATGCGATCATGGGGACTGCTAGTCATACAGACAGTTTGGAAGCCACTGGAGTATGTCACCTTGTGGCTTCCAACCAGGCATGTGCTAACTAGACTCCAATTCCAAGAGTTACTGTTGGCGCCCAAATTGTGTCAGTTGTCAAAATTTAAAATACCTTTTAGTGATAATCTGGGACCTATCATATATCATCAGGAAATCATTAAATTGCTGTAGTGGAATATGTGATATTGTCTATACAAGCACTTAATCTTTTGAAGTGCAGAGATGACTTTGGGGTATCCTAAGAAACTGTTTAATCTGAGTCATAAGTAGGGATAGATCTAGCCACTTAAGAGCTGTTTCATCCTGACAAATCCCCTACCTTTCTGGGCCTCATTTCTTCTTGAAAATGAGAAAGGTTGAAGTAAGTTGTCTTTTAAATTTACTCTCAAGTTCCACAAAGTAAAAAGTCCCATGAATATTGTGCTGCCTGGTTCAGCTGCTGTTATACACCCTTTGTAGCCAAAAGCAACTCTTTTCCTAGGAGCTTAGGCTCACGGGACTCATTGTGCTGAAGACAATGGGATGATGGCTTCAGACCCTGGTTCTACTGTTTCTGCTGGCCCTGAGGAGAGCATGAGTGGTTTAACCAGCAATGGCTCATTAATTCAACATTAAGTGGGAAACCAGAAGAGCCCTAAGGTTGAGGAACTTAGAGAAAAATGCCAAAATGTTGAACATGAGCAAAGTACAGATTAAGAGGAAAGCTTTATGCAAGAGGAACGTGGATTTCTAGGCATCAAATGCCAGCATGATGCATAATTGGCAGTCTGTGCCTTGATCTGATGAACTTTGCTGATTGACAGCATTATGTTGGAATCTACGGTAAGGCTCCTGCCTCCATTCTGTGACTGTTTGGTTTTAGGCACATGCATGCATTATTTTACCGAATCTTTACAACCAAGCTATGAGGTCGGTATTATTTTCCCATTTTTTTTCAAGTGATGATAGGTACTGAGGATCAGATTGTTAAGTAACTTTTCTAGGGCCAGAATATTAAACTGATAAGTGGTGGAGCTAAGATTCTATTTTTTGCAACTCCAAAAATCCATAGATAATCATTTGTACGTCTGTGTTATGAATGATTGAAAAAAATGAATGAGCAAATGCATATTTTGATTAGCTTGTTTGATAATTTACAGCAATAAATTACCCCATTCTTTGTAGAACACCTTTTACAATAATTTTCAGAACTGTATTTACACAGATGAGGAGGTACTCCCCAAAATGTGGAACTTTGGTATTGCAGGTTCTCTGAGCCCAGAAGGCATGCATAACCAATGCTGTCTTTTAGAGTCCGAGAATTTGGCCAAACAAGGGGTGTTGTCAGAGATATCACAGGGCCACCCATACATAAATGTTCATTACTCTAAATTCTTTTTTTTTTTTTTGGTGGGGGTGGGGACGGAGTCTTGCTCAGTCGCCCAGGCTGGGGTGCGGTGGCGCGATCTCAGCTCACGGAAAGCTCTGCCTCCCGGGTTCATGCCATTCTCCTGCCTCAGCCTCCCGCATTACTCTAAATTCTTTGTTCTGGGAATCGATGGTGAAAATCTCCCCCTTGAGTGTCAAGCTGTCACACTGGGTAGATGAGATAAGTCACATACACTTGCCTCACTGCAATTGTCTCATGGTTAGTCATGCATGCTTGTTTTTAGGAATAGTTATTTGACAAAAGAATTCATGACCACAGGGCCCAACTCAGGAGCAGGCAGGCAGAGGCCGAGGTGCTGCAAACAGAGGGACCTCATGGCCGTACCAGTGGGAAAAACCAAAGTACTCCCAACCCTCTCCCCCACCCAACATCCTCCTCCTCCTCTTTACTGAGAAAGCCTCTTTCTGAGAGATAGAGGAGGGACGTTGTCTCTAAAGAGTCATTGTTAAATTATACAGGTTTTCCTAGAACAACACAGGATTGTGAGGAGTGAGTTGCACAGCGTCTTAGTCTGTTGTGTGCTGCTATGACAGAATATCTGAAACTAGGTAATTTACAATGAGCAGAAATGTATTGGCTCATAGTCCTGAAAGCTGGGAAGGCCAATAGTAAGGTGCCAACGTCTGGAGAGAGCCTTCTTGCTGCATCATCACATGGCGGAAGGCGAGAAGGTGAGAGAGGCGGGGGCTAAGCTCACCCTTTTATACCAGCACCAATCTCACCCACAAGGCGGGCCCTGCATGGCTTTATCACGTCTTAAAAGTCCCACTGTCTAATACGGCTTAAATTTCAACATGAATTTGGGAGGGGACAAACATCCAAACCATAGCAGGCAACTTCCATTCTAGACTTTTGTCAGCATGGATTATTTTATCGAATTATATTATGGAATTGTACAGAGACAAGGGTCATAATGATTAACTGGGTACAGGGTTGCGGGTGGAGCAGAAGAGCTGGGCAGCAGTAGAGAGCAGCATTGGGCCAGGTCCAGTGCCTCAGTCGGGAGCTGGGCAAGAGTAGACCAGAGTGTACACAGATCCTCGGGCTTTTCCAAACAGGAAAGCTGGGCATTCAACACTATGGATATTTTGAGGGGAGTGGCAAAATAAGGCAAAATATGTTAAAAATTTGAACTTGATCTCCATTAGAAGCATAGTAATCCTAGTTTTGAAAAACTTCAATCAAAATCATTCAGGTTTTTTAACAAGTTCTAGAAATACATTTTCTAAATGAAATATGAATTGGATGTAATACAGAAATGGCAACCACATGCCTCGTCTCTTCCCATCTGCTGTGTGTTCTGCAGCGTGATGTGGTAGAAGGAAGCCTGGAAAAAGTGTCTTGGGTCATGAGTCCCCCATTCACTTGCTGTGTGGTCTTGGGCAAGTTTCATTTCTCTGAGGCTCGATGCCCTCATCTGTAAAATGAGGAGAGTGGAATGGATGATTTTTCGTTTTTTTCTAGGTCTGAAACTCTGTGATTCTTCCAGAAGTTTTTTTGTTTGCTTGCTTTGTCCTCTGCATTCTATTTCAACAGGAAAAGGGGAAGAGGAAAAGCAGAAAGAGCAAAAAAAAAATAATAAATAAATAAAAGAGATCCAAATATTAAATAAGCCTCAATCAAGTATCAAGCACCACAGAATTAATAATCAGAAATTACTAATTTCTGATTAATAAATTACATTTATTAATCCTGATCATAATGTAGGAAATACACAGTGTTATCATCACCATTTCACAGGTGTGGACTCCAAGGTTAAATATTTGACCAAGGTTAAGTAGATGTCTTAGTCTATTTGGGGAGCTATGACAGAATACTTTGAAGTGGATGGCTCAGGAAAAACAAACTTATTTGTCGTCATTCTGGAGGCTGGAAGTCCGGGATCAGGGTGCCAGCAAAATTGGGTTCTGGTGAGGGCCTGCGTTCTGGCTCATAGTTGGCCTTCTCACTGTGTTCTACACTTCACATGGTGGACAGTGCAAGGGGTCTCTCTGGGGCCCCTTTTATTCGGGCACTTATCTGATTTTGAGGACTCTGCCCTCATGAGCCACTCACCTCCCAAAGGCCCCATCTATTAATACTATCTTATTGGCTATTAGGTCTTAGCATACGAATTTGGGTGGGGGAGATAAACATTCGTTCTATAGCAGTAGTCAAGGTGATCATTTAACACAAATAGGGGTGACTTCAGAATGTGTCTTCTTTCCCACGCATCTTCTACAATGCCACACTGTCTCCCGAAAGGGGTAGAAAAAAAAGAGGAATAAAGTTAGACAGTGGGAGTGGAGAGGGAAGAAGAGACGTTGAAAGATCAGAGGAGACACATGTGACACGGTCTACTCACAGTGATTCCAGCAATTGCTACACAGACGCCTCCTACACAATGGTCGTAACCTTGGTTCTCATCCACTGCGTGGGAAAGCTGCAACATGCTCCCCGCTGGCAACGGTGGTTCATCCAGGGTGACTCTTAGCAGAGAAGTGTGCATGCTGGGTCCAGCAGCATCCACCAGGGACACATGCTGAGTTTCATAACAATGTCTGGGTACCTCTGATGTCCTGCCTGGAGAAGGTTTAGAGACACAGCAAGGGAGACAGATGGATTAGGGAAGTGGAGAAGGACCCGACAGGTCTTTATTTCACTACTCCTCTCTGTTATGTGTCTCTAAAATTAACACTGCAAGAATTATGCTAAGAAGCAAGCTTTTGTGTTATAAGGATTAGAGCCACCAAATCAACGCTGTGCACATGGCACTTCCGTCACCTCATGCTGTGACCTCTAGTAGGTCTTGGTCCCCCAGGTTTGAGGAGATGAGTCCCCTTGGCTGAGGCATTTCTATCAGGGCTGGAGGATTTCTGCAGGAAGTGGTTACCGGTGAGTCAGGACCTGGCGCTCATCCCTCTGAGTCAATAATGAGCCGATTTCTCAGTGGGTTAGGAACAAGTGGAGGTGGAGTCTTAAATAAGTGGCAAACCTGACCGCGAGCTCTCCCGGCACCTTCTCTCCGGGCAAGGAGGTTAATGCCAACGTGTTTCCTCAGTCCCAATTTGGGTCATTATATTTTTAATTATCTCTGAATTATCCCTGTAGATTCAACAGGATACATTATCTTCCATTTCCTGCCTTTAACTTGAAAGCACTAATGTGCTGCTCAGGCTGGTGACTGTTGAACAAAGCAACATCTCCAAACCTTGCCTACCCTCTTCTCCACTCTTGCCTGCAATTCCCTCAACTTTTCTCCTGACATCTCTCTCTTGAGTCCTAAATAATGGCCTTAAAGAAAGGCAAATGCAACCGGGCACAGGGGCTCATATTTGTAATCCTAGCACTTTGGGAGACGGAGGTGGGTGGATCACTTGAGGCCAGGAGTTCGAGACCAGCCTGGCTAACATGGCTAAACCCCTCTCTACAAAAATTAGCCTGGTTTGGTGGCTCATGCCTGTAATTCCAGCTACTCAGGAGGCTGAGACAGGAGAATCGCTTGAACCTGGGAGGCAGAGGTTGCACTGAGCCGAGATCGGGCCACTGCATGGTTGACAGAGTGAGACCCCATCTTAAAAAAAAAAAAAAAAAAAAAAAAAAGGCAAATATGGCTGGGCGCGGTGGCTCACACTTGTAATCCCAGCACTTTGGGAGGCCGAGGCGGGGGGATCACGAGGTCAGGAGATTGAGACCATCCTGGCCAACACGGTGAAACCCCGTCTCTACTAAAAATACAAAAAATTAGCCGGGCCTGGTGGCAGGCGCCTGTAGTCCCAGCTACTCGGGAGGCTGAGGCTGGAGAATGGCATGAACCCGGGAGGTGGAGTTTGCAGTGAGCCGAGATTGCGCCACTGCACTCCAGGCTGGGTGACAGAGAGACACACTGTCTCAAAAAAAAAAAAAAAAAAAAAAAATGCAAATGGCAGGTGTTGGTCTCCTTAATGAATTCATTTGCCTTTTGTTGGTTCCTGAAGAGAGAGAGAGAGACAGAGGCCACAGAGAGAAAACTGGGAAGGGTGAAGGCTGCGTGTCCCCTGCTCAACCTCCCTGCGTCCGGAGGGAGCGGAATCGGGAATCCCTTAGCGAAAGGCAGCACCCCCAGGACTGGCTCACAGGGCTGGGGCTGGAGGGGACTCGGTGAATGACTGCTCTCTGAATCCCCTCCCTGCTTGAACTCGGGCCCTCCTCTCCTCTTCACGTCTCCCTGGGAAAGCAGTACCCCGTGGAAAGGGAGAGCGGCCTCTGCTATCCGTGCACAGGAATTCACCGAGGCACATGGTGTCCTGGCAGGGAGAGGCGAGCGCTGGGGTCCGGCCTGCCTGAAAGGAAGAAGAATGGAGAAGAAGGAGGAAGGTCCAAGGAGAAGCCTCACCCGCGTAGCTCATTTTGGGAAAGCCGGCCTGCCCCGCCACACAGAGGCGCAGGGGAAGCGTGTCAGCTGCGGGGCCCTTAGGGAGACCTCTGGTCCCCGAATGAGCCTCTCAGCCGACTCCTCCTTAGCTTGTTGGTGATCCTGTCCCAGGGTTAACATAGACCAGGGTCTCTCAACCTCAGTGCAATGGACATTCTGGGCCGGGTAATGCTCTGCCGTGTGGGCTGCCCCGGGCACTGCGCGAGGCACAGCGGCACCCTGGCTCTACCCAGGAGATGTCATGAGCACCGCTTCCCCCACAGTGACAACCAGAGGGGTCTCCAGACGTGGCCAAATGAGAAGCACTGATTAAGACCTATTCCTAGGCCAGGCATGGTGCCTCAAGCCTGTAATCCCAGCACTTGGGAGGCTGACATGGCAGAATCACTTGAGCCCATGAGTTCAAGACCAGCCTGGGCAACATAGTGAGACCCTGTCTTTACAAAAATGTAAAAATTAGCTTGCTGTGGTGACATGTGCCTGTAATCCTAGCTACTTGGTCAGCTGAGGCTCGAGGATTGCTTGAGCTCGAGAGGTAGAGGCTGCAGTAAGCTATGATCGCATCATTGCACTCCAGCCTGGGCGACACACTGAGGCTCTGTCTCCAAAGAAAAAAAAAAAAAAACAGAAACCAAAATCCAGCCAGAAAAGAGAATTATTGCTTCCTTTCTAGACCACATGAATGGACTTTTCTTATTTAAGATGTACGCAAAGCAACTGTAACCATTCAAGCCACTCTTCACTTACACAGGGAGAGGTTAAGGACTTTCAAAGAAAAGCCGATCAGACCCTGACGGCCCAGGGCTTCCTGAAGCAGCCTCCTGGGGCAGGGCCTACAGGTGAGCAGACATAAGGAATGTGGCCCAGAGAACACCCTCAAAGGGTGACTAACAGCCCCGGTTTGCCTGGGACTTTCCTGTGTTAGCCCTGGAAGTCCCTTTGTCCTGGGAAGCCCCTCTGCCTAGGGCACATGGGGACAGTGGTTAGTGGGTAGGCTCTGTGTTTGGCTGTCATTCAAGGTGGCTTTGGCTGCTTGCTTGTCATTCTGAGTTTGGGGACACACATGCTACCCTGGTTGTCAGCAGGTGAGAAGGGGGCTCTGATCAGCTTCTCACTGGATTTAGAGAAGAGCAGATGCCCCTGATCAGCTTCTCACTGGATTTAGAGAACAGCAGATGCCCCAGGCTTGTAGCTGCCATTGCCTCTCTCTTTGGGAAAATGAGAGTTGCTAAGAGGTGAGATTAGGTGAGCAGGGACCTGTTCTTGACTCTTGCTGAGACAGTGCCTGGTGTCCATGCTGGGACCCAGGGTGGCTTCCACGGGTACACAGGTCCACATGCGAGAACCAGTGGCAGGATGGGTGAGGAAGGCCAACTGTGTGTGTGTGTGTGTGTGAGATTCACACTAGAAAGCTGCTTTGCCACCTGCCACAGGTGAGGCTGTGACTCCTCTTGCCCTCCATGTCACTGAAGCCGTGGTTGCAGAGATCCCTCGGGGCTTGTGAACTGCTGCAAGCACTTCAAGCCTGGGGACCGTCTGTTTCCTGCTGTTTACGACCCAGAACATTGTCTCTGGAACTAGGCTGCACTTCAGTCCCGCTGGGAGCATGCTTGCCACTCATACCTTCCCTGCACTATTTGCAGTTTTTGCTTGTCTTAAATGTAAACTTTTCTTGGTTCTTTAAGTTTTAAAGAAAAAAAGTATTCTCTTTCTTGAAGGAGAAAGGATTGATTTTTTTCCTCCTTAAATTATGTAGATAGAGATATGTCTGCACTTGGTTAGTCTCATGTGTACCAAAATGTCATTACTTATAGGAGAGCCTGGGATTTTCAAGAATAGTAACATGGTAATTTGTCTTTCAAATACTGTTTTACTTATAGCAGCAATAACAGGAAATGTGTACTATTTTTCAGTGTTATAATCTGATTCACCCTTTGATATAAACAGCTTTATCTCATCTCATTGTTTATATCACATTCCTATTCCTCTGGAAAGAACAATATTTTTCTCTCTGAAAAGTAATATATTCTTGTCTAAGGATGGCTTAAATAAGTAACAGATGGTCCTTTTTGTGTGAGTGTCCCCTACCCCCACTCATTCTCAGCATTTGGTCGGACAGGAAAATCAGTATTTTTTTGGACATTACATGTGCCTGAACTTACAGGTTTGTTACCAACTTGATGTCTTTTATTTATGTGATGGTGTTGTTACTTGGATAGTTTTAGAATATAGGCAATTGAATAAATTTATTTGTGCTTGTCAAGTGGAATGTGCTTGAACAAATCTCTTTCCTGGTTCATAGTTACCCAGGTTAGTCATGGAAAAGATGGACTGGAATGCTCGGTGTGTGCCACATGGTCTTGGCTATAAAATAGAGTTCACTGTACACCAGGCTCTTGCCATGCAACTTATTTATAACATAGTTCTATTGTTAAAATTCGTTCTGGGACCAGGACTAAATCTTCCTTGTCAAAAAATAAGGTTCATTCCTTGGCTTGGTTCAGGGGAAAGGCATACAATTAGAAGCCGGGAGATCTCCTTTGCTGTCTTGCTAGCTGGGTGAGTTAAGGCAAGGGCACGTGGCCACCTGGGTCTGTTTCCTGTCTACGGAAGGAGGATGCCTAACTTACCACAACGGCTATTGAGAATGTAACATGGGGTAATAGTTATGAAAGTGCTTTGGAAGTTCAAAAGCACCTAAAATAGCATTTTTTTAAATATTAAAATCAAGCAATTAAATACGTTGCATAACAATAGACTCTTGTCTATAACATCATGGTTAATAGGTTGGCCTTGCTGTCAAATGAAATTCTTTGAAAAGATGTCTTTTCTTTGTAAGGGGAGCTTCAAGGAAAGAAACACAATATGCATAAGAGCCCTACTGCAAACTTGTATAAACTGCCACTCTGATGGGGAGAATGGTGCTAATTCATTTTTGCACTTGAGCATCAGATTCCTTTGAGCCTAGTAGGCCCTTAAGTATATTTTAAACAAAAACATGATTATTGTTGTGGATAAGCTATTTGTGCTTTCAATTATCTATTTTTATAATTGTTAAAAATGATCTTTTCTTCCCTACTAGATAGAAAGTTGAGAACATGATCCCTTACGTGGACATCTCTATCTGCTTGTTTTTTTTTTTTTTTTTTTTTGAGAAGGAGTCTCGCTTTTCCACCCAGGCTGGAGTGCAGTGCCGCGATCTCGGCTCACTGCAGGCTCCGCCCCCCCGGGGTTCACGCCATTCTCCTGCCTCAGCCTCCCGCGTAGCTGGGACTACAGGCGCCCACCACCTCGCCCGGCTAATTTTTTGTATTTTTAGTAGAGACGGGGTTTCACCGTGTTAGCCAGGATGGTCTCGATCTCCTGACCTCGTGATCGCCCGCCTCAGCCTCCCAAAGTGCTGGGATTACAGGCGTGAGCCACCGCACCCAGCCTATCTGCTTGTTTTTATGGTCTGCGAATGACGTTTTTTGCATCCATTACAAAGTCTATATGTGATTATTGTTGAAAATTTGGGCCAGGCACAGTGGCTCATGCCTATAATCCTAGCACCTTGCGGGGCCGAGGGTAGATGGATCCCTTGAGCCCAGGAGTTCGAGACCAGTCTTGGCAACATGGTGAAACATTGTCTCTACCCAAAATACAAAAAGTAGCCAGTTTCATAACCTGATCTCAAAATAAATAAATAGATTAAAATGTAAAATATAAGAAAAATTGAAAAATACAGATGTACAGAAAAGAAATAACCACCCATTATCCTCCAGGTGTCACAGGGTCAGATCTCCAACATATATGGTAGTGTAGAAAGAGGTAAGTCACATAAGAATATTTATTATGATAGCAATTACATAAAAAAAGTGTACATATTTCTATGGATTCTTAGGCATCTGTATCTGTATGTGTATGTATATGAATGGATAATGAAAATATAGAAAGGATGCATTGGAATGCACAGATTAAATCTAGAGAGAAAGTAGACAGAGACATTCAGAGGAGAGAGGAATGCTTGCAGGCAGGAATATGTGGGAGCTTTATGGAGGAGGCTGCATTTGAGATGAGACTGGGAGGACTCGTACGACTTTGATAAGTACAGAGGGATGGGAAGCGTCTTCCCATCAGAGCAGTAGATGAGGAAAGCGTGGTGTGAGGCCTCTGTGCGGTGTGTTTGAGGGTATATGAGTAGTCCGGTCTCTCACTGCACTGTAGAGAGGTGAGAGAGCCCCTTGAAAACCTGGACTAGAGAGGCTGGAGGAATGGGAAAGCCAGTTTCAAACAGTGGGAATCAACCTTTGAAAGCTTTGGGTGAGTGAAATGAAAAATTACGATTTTTTGAAGACCAATCAGGTGCTGTTTAAGTAGAATGAATTACAGTTAGTGGAGATGAGAGGCAGTAAGGAAAAGAAAAGGATTGGTAATCTGGGTCTGAAATGACTGATCACTGGAGAAAGATAAAGCCACTGGAAGTGGAATGGAAGACATTCTGAAGAAGTCATCACACTTGGTGCCCAATAAGAAAGAGGTACACAGAAGAATAAAAGACCTAAGGTGTGAGCTACAGAATCTTAAGTCTAAAGGACCGTTTGAGGTGATGTTGCTATTGCCAGAAGCAGGGAAGACAGAAGCTGTATTCTATATAAAAAAAATGTATTATATTTTTTACTGGAAAAGATCTAAATGTCAGGAGTTGGTATGTGGTTTAAATTGTCAAGATTTTAGACTGCTGCTTCTTGGAAGTGTGATATAAAATGCTGTAATGTGGTATGTTGTTGCAAATTAGGTTTATTGATTTGGTATTGTCAAGAAATATAACACCTCAAAAATAGGCAGACTGGGGAAAAGGATACCCCACTGGCAAGTGTGGGTGCCACTGTATGATTTTCTAGCACCAAAACGCACGACAAGCTAGCAGTGTTGGTGCTGGTGCAGATTGCATGGAAAGCACCCTGTTGTTTTTCCAAGCCCATTGGATGGGAAATTTATGTCCACCTGCCGTCTGACCTTGACCCTGGCCATTTATAAGGCATATGGAGGTTCTTCATGGCACGTGGGAGAATAGATGGCACTCTCTATTTTTTTTTTTTTTTTTTTTGTCAAATGGGTTTCACAGGTATATAATAAGGTCTTGATTTACTTTTTTAAGGAAAAAGAGGATAATAATAAGAGGCTGTGATTTGAGGGTGAGAAACAAAAGGGCAGCTCCAGGGAGGGTGAGTCAGGAATGACCAAGAAGAGAGATCTCGAAATCTACTGGCTTCCTGCAGTGCTTGTGGCTTATTGTTCCTGGCCCCATAGAATCTTCAGACTAACACAGCTGTCCTTTCATGGCAGGAGATATTTGAGAATCTGGTGGGAAATTTTGTTTTTTAGTACACTTAGGTTGTTTGCGGCAGCTTGTTTCCATTTTTCTATCACTTATGTAGCTGAGATAATGTGAAATATTCTTCATCAATTAAATTAATATATACTATGAAACAGATACAAATTTAACACGTTTAACAATGAAGTATAGCTTTAAAATATCTTTTAAAAATCACAAGTTAGAATAGTTGTGATCACAATCAGAACTAATTTTTTTTACAGTAAGAATAACTAATATATTTATTGCTATTATCATCTTTTCCTGAACAAAGTTATTGGACCTTTAAGAATTATACTTTAAAATCATTAAGATGAAACTTGATTTCTTATCTTTTGGTATGAATAAAGAGAGTATTTCTGGAATTGTAAGTAGAAGTAGGCAAGGAATATGTTTCAATTTTGAAGTATTTTATATGATTTTATCAGTTACCAAAAAGCATGTGGTTTTGTTATTAATCAGTTCCGTTATTTCATTTATACACGATAGTAACATTCTGAAATTGTACCTGCAACAAGCCATAATTGACAACCTTAAGACCCACTGGGGCATTACTGGATAAGAAACAAAAGTTGCTTTGAGTCCTCAGCTCTCAGCGGTGCTCGGTTTCCTTTCCTCTGAGCCTGAGGATTGGCAAATCTTCAGCCTGACTTAGAGAGATACTCTTCCCACAGCTATTCCCTTCAAAGCCCATTCTTAGCAGAGCTTCTGTCACCCGGAATTCTTCCTGTAAGAGCCAACATGCTCTCTTTTCAGGTTTTCTTTTTCTTTTTCTCTGTCTTGAGTTGACTCTCAATTGGTGGCTTGGGAAAATACCAAAGATCTTTTTTGCTTTTGCTGCAACTGATCATGAACACTGACTTTCCACGTAAAAACCGGCTGTGTGTGCGTGAGTTTGTGGGGCAGGCTCTGCAGGGTGAGTCACCGTTGCTGATAGAAGGAACGTGTACGCGGGGAAAATCCGGGGGAACTATCCCCCCTTTTTCAGAAATTTTCCTTGTTGACCTTCACCTGTCTGGGAGGGGCCTGAAGAACCTAGGTCTCCAGGTGACCCCTCTGGAGATGACAGGCTACACGGTTTGGCACAGAGTAGAAAAGAGGCCTCTGATGGATGGTTGTCATAAACACCCACCTTTGAGCTTCAGAATACTATGCCTTGGAAGGAAAATAACTTCGGTTTTGGATGTCAATCAGAAGAGACAGCCAGGGACCCTTACTGTATCTGCATTATTTGCTACTGACCAGTCCATTTGCCGCCCTGCCCAAAGACAGTCGCAGCATTTAGTGAGATTAATGCCTTAGAATTCAGACAATCCTGGTAACATGCAAGAAAGCTTCTTAAATAAAATGATCTCTAATGTGACACGCACCGAGAGTCACAGAAAGTGGAAAGGACTTTTCACCACCATGTTTCAAGGTTGTCATCTACCATTTGCTTAACTCTTTGAAAGATATTCAGATCTTGCTCATGTTCATTTCAATCTGCTATCATTGCCTATTTATGGAAAAACATTTAGTATAAGAGGATTAATATGTACTTGTTTTAATTACATGTTAAACCATGTGAATGTATACAGGATTACTATCTAGATTCTGAATAGATAAAGGATAAACTAAAATTATTCCCATTAATCCAAGGTTCTAACCCAGAGTTATCACAGCTAACGGAATGTGTTTGGCATTCCCAGTCATTCATCAGTGGGTAGAACCACCATTAAATTCACTAATAGCTTTAGTTTTAAGCTACAAATTAAATTAGGTTCAAACTAATTGGGCATACAGCCTTTTTAAAAATTCATATTTCCTTGTTGTTGATAACTAATTTTCTTCCTAAGGATCAAAATAACAATATCATTCATTTACAATGGTTTTGCTCCCTTAAATAAACGACTTTCTAATGTAGCTCAAACAACTTTAATTTCTTAGCTTTTACACTGTTTTCCAAATAAATGCTGTGAAGTTCCCTGCATCCCTAAATGTTAAGAAGCAACAATGTAATCCCAGAGAATGTTCTCTTTGGCCACCATAGGCCTAGCATCTTACTGTTAATCTTTCCTAAGAAAAACAAGTCCTTCCTCTTGAAAGCTTGCGACTTTAAAAATAACAACTATAAAGTGTTTTCATGTGGTAAATGCTCATCACAAACTATTATTTTTTCCCTGAATCCTACTGTGTTTCTTCTTGAAGAATGGGAGAAAGGGGACAAGTTTGTACTGTGGTCCACCCATTTAGGACACAATCATTTGCACTAAATTAGCACTTCCTGGGGAGATGTTACTAATTCTTTATTAGATGATCAGTTACAATGACCATTGTTAAAAAAACAAACCTCTCATGGGAAATACACCCCTGCTAGGCTGAAGCAGAAAGAAAACCTTAACTCTGTTTAGAATCTGGACACTTTGACCCCGTGAACCTTAAGTTCCTTTCCTGTAGGGTTCTTTAAAGCCGTGGTGGCTGAGATAGACTCCCGGTGCTATGCGTGAGCACAAGCAGCTGCAGGTTGACTTTTGAGAAGCTGGACTATGATTATGCTACTACGAAGAAACCAAAAACAAAATTTCCCTATGGTACATAACAGAAGTTTTGTTTGATGGTGGTCAATGATTCAATTATTCCTGTCCAAATTACTCTGTTCTCTGATGAACAAAGGCCTTATCAAGGATCTTTTCACAATTAAAAGCTCACAGAAAGTAAGAGAAGGGCTAATAATATACAAACACACATATGTAGATACCATACATACATATACACACACACACCATATATATACACACACACACAAGACACACAACCTATAGCCATACGTAAAAGAAGTTGTGTTTTTGCACTTGCTATCCTTGGCTGCTTCAGAGGCTGTGGAATTCTATACTAAGAGATGAAATGGTCTCCAAGTGGTAAAAAGTCTATTTAATGGGCTTTGTAGAGCAGAGACAAAGATCATAAGTGAGATAGTGTACGAGTACAATAAGAATGCCTTCTGCTTACTTGATCTGTTGATATTATAGTCTAACAGTTCTGTCAGCTTAAATTGTGGAAATATCCACTTTCTCATCTACTCCTGGGGTCTTAAACTGAGCCAGGGTCAAGTCCAGACTCCGTGGGAGAAGCAGTAAGCCCTTGTGGTAAAAATAACATGCAAGCTAGCACTCTAAACTGAAAACAAAAAAAAATATATTAAGCTAACCAACTCAGTTTGCTGATTTTGTGCTCCAGGTCCTGGAGATAATTGCACTAATGTCAGGGAAACTGAGGGTTTTCCAGGTGTGTTCATGCAAATATCGTGCAGACCATTAACATGGGTACTCACAGTTGTTTTTGGAAAACATATCTGAGTAAGGAAAACACAATTTAAACAAGAACGTGAAAATTTGAAGTCATAAAAGAAGCGATTGATTAGACTGAACCCAAAATTTAAATTCCATTACAAAATCACCACAATGTCAAAATACAAAAGGCAAACTAGAAACAAATATTGAAATATGACAGGGAACAATTGCTATTTGATATGCAAAGAGGTTTTAAAACTCTGTGATAAAACCTCCAACAGAAGAATGGGCAAGTGATATGAGCAGGCATAGAAAACAAGAAATAAAAATACACAACATAAACATGCCAAACCTCACAAAATCCAAGTCAATACAAATGAGATATTTTTACCTGAAAAGGTAAATATTAATCTATAAGTTTGATCATTCTTTATTGTGGGTTTGGGGAAACAGACACTTTCATATACTCTTGGCAGGTATGCAAATTAGTACAAGAGGTTAAAAGAGTAATTTGAAGAATAATCTAATACAACTTAAAATGTTCATGACTGAACTATTTTGTCTATTCCAATTCTAGGGATGATTCTATAGAAACTTGTACAACTGCATAAAAGAGAATATATAATTTGCAGTAGCTGTTTGTAGTGGTACAAAAATTAGAATCAATCCAAATATCTATTATTGCACAATATACAAAAAATATATATTGGGATACCATATTGTCATTTACATAAGATACAGACCTTCATATAATAACATAAGAAAGACTTAAAATAAATTCTAAAAGATGACTTCCAGGGGAGTAAAGTTCCCATTTTTCCTTAAGAATATAGTTTTATGTATTGTACCTGTCCATTTTGGAGAAAATATTCCCAGCTTCAAATCACATCATCTGCAAATAAGTATAATTTTATTTCCTCCTTTTCACTCTGTATGCCTTATATTTCTTTTCCTTACCACTTTGGGCTGTGTAAGACTTTCAGTGTGATGTTGAAGAGCATTGAGAGAGAACACCCTTGCCCTGTTGCTGCTCTTTAGGGGACAAGTATTCAGTCTTTCCTCATGAAGTGCAATATTAGCTAAAGTTTCATTCTTTTTGATATTTTTGGTGTGTTTTGTTTTCTTTTGTTTTGGGTAGGTGTCCTTTAGCAGACATTCCTTTCTATTTCTAGTCTGCTAGAAGCTTTTTTTTTTCTTTTTAAGTTGTAAATGGATGTGGAGTTTTGTCCAGAACTGTTGTCCCTCAGTATTTTTGGGGTATTGGTTTCAGGGCCTCCATGGATATCAAAATCTGACAATGCTCAAATCTCACAGTCAGCCCTGCAGAATCTCAAACACAAAAAGTCAAAAAGTCAGCCCTCTAGGTCCTGGGTTCTGCATCCCACAGATCGTGTATTTTCCATGGAGAGCTCTGTGTTTTTCTCTATCAGTTGATGTGAGCACGTGGTTGTCTTCTTTAGATGGTTAATATGGTAAATTACATTGATTGACTTTCTTTTTCTTTGTTGTTCTTTTCAGTTTGATTGATTTTTTAAAATATTAAACCAACCTTGCATTCCTGCAATAAACCCACTTGTTTGTGGTAATATACTTTTGATATATTATTGTATTTGATTGGCTAATATTTTGCGTCTTTTTTTCATGAAGTATACTGCAGTTTTTTTCTTGTAAAAAGAAATTGTCAGAGTACTTCTGGCCTGTTAAATTGTTTCTAGATTTCCTTATTACCAGTAATCCATGTATGAACTGTTTTTGTATGGATCCTTGGGGCACATAGGTGTGGACTCTCAAAGTAATTTTGAAAAATTCTTCACTAAAAGAACTCCATCACTCTACGGTTTGTGGTAAACTGTTGGCTGCCCAGCTAACATCTATTCTACCCTTTTTTCTTTGGTAGAAAACCACACTTTTGTTCAAGAGGCTACTATGTCCACTATGACACACTTACAAATCCATACTCCCTTTAGCCAGAGGTGACCATATAATCAATTTAGGCCAATGAGATTCAAGTGGAAGTTTTTGGGATACAGTTTTCAGAAAAGCTTTTGTGATATTGATTAAAGTGGAAAACTCAACTAGGAAGAGCCTTTTCTAGTTTCCCCTTCCACCCATGACTTATTCCTGAAGCTTGGAAGTGGAGTTGCCACTTTTAACCAAGAGGATAAGGGTCTCTGTCTAAGGACATGGCAGTAAATGCCTGGCTTATGGGTGAGCAATCGGGCCAGCTGGGTTTCTGCCCCAGGACTTGGGCTTTGTGAGAAAATAACTCTCCATGTGCTTTCAGTCCTACAATCAGATTCTACTCCATGAGGCCAAATGCAATGTCCTGCAGACACCAGGCACACTTTGACTTTTTTCTTTCTCTGAATATCTCTTAGGAGAGTGCTCTATAGAAGAGGGTAGTTTAATTAGAAAGGAACTTGGAAGTCATCTTGTTCCTGATAATGTCTCTAACAAAGACACCAACATTAAGTGACTTGTTCAAAGTAAATGGTGAAAGTTGGAAAGAGAACCCACATGTGCTGATGCTAAGTTACTTTTCCACCCTCCTATGTAATTCTTTGTATTCATTTCCTGGCATCTCAGTGCCTTATTTATAACACATAGAAAATAAAATCTATCCTAATTCCTCATAGGGTTAATGTGAATGTATGTAAGAGATTATTTTCCTCATTTTTAAAAGCCTTTATTTTTAGTAGAAAAATCAATAGACATATTGTGACTTGAATTAATATTAATTATCCTCATTGGACAACTATAAAGCTAGTAAAATATGTTGGCTTTCAGTTTAAAAATATTGACTGGAATAGCATCATGTGGAAAACACTGTGCATAGCTCAGGGGATGTAGAGGTCAACCCGACAGACGAAGCCTGCCTGCCCTCGTGGGTACGACAGTCCAGAGGCAGACACCGATGTGAATCAATACATTGAGCAAACAATTACTCCATTATGATTGTGAGAAATAATAAATGACATTTTATAATATTGTTTCCCCGAAGACTCTTGAGCAAAGTTACTGGCATACACAGACCCATGCTCTGCTGTGGGCCCCAAGGGCTGACGCTGCTTCTGGACAGCATTTTAAAGACGCTGAAAACTTCAGGGGGAAGTCATTCTAGGAAAACCTGGGAAGTATCAGCAAAACTAGAAATCATGCTTCCAACCTCAGAAAGCATCCACATATTCTCAAAAAAATTAATCAAAAGTTAACGTTTTCTTAGCTTAGGTTTACCCTCAAATAATCACAAATATATTTGAGAAGCAGCATTATTTAGGTTGACTACTTCACCTTTCTTTTCTCCATACTCTGTACATTTCTTCATGATTTTTTGAGATGTGAGTCCTGGGTGCCGACATCAATGTTTCTTCTCCTCACTAAAAGTTAACCTATTTTTCCTTGTGAAGGACTAAAATTGAAATGTACATGATCAGGGTGATGGGATTAAAGAATTTAATGAATTACAGAAGTATTCTATTAAATAATAGAGATCATTCTTATAAACCATGAATTAATTTTTATGAATTAGGTCCAAAGAGCTTAAGTAAAAAGCTAATATTTCATAAGTAATTCCAGCCCTCTTTAATAGTACAAGTCTCTGGTGTGTAATATTTAGGTAATGATTATCATAAAATAGACATCTTTTGAGGGCAATTATGTGTTCTCAATACTTCTTTATGAGAGAGCTGGGAGGAGGATGTCATTACATTTGACAGTATATTTATCTCACCTAATAGTCATGATATTCTGATGGAAATGCAGTTATCTTACTACACGCGAGTGTATTTCCAGATGCACCAAATACTGATTGTGTCACTAAACCTGTTCAGACATGAAAGATGGCACATCTCAGTGCTCAAAGTATAGGCTGTTTCTAGACATGTGGAGTCAGTGGTTTTGTTTATGAAAACAAAGCTTTACATCTGTGGGTTTAATTTTCCCGGGGACAGACCCAGGCAGGGGAGGAGAAATAACTCAGAAAGATGAGCAGAAGAGGGCATGTCTGGGAAGTGACAAGCGAACTTGAAGAGAAAGGGGAGGATTTCTACACTGGTGTTTTTTTTTTTTTTTTTTTTTTTTTTTTTTTTTTTTTTTAAGGAAATTGGGATTGACTGAGACAGGCCCCTGGGAGAAGCAGTGAGCTAGCTACATACTCCTACCTACGTCTTCTTGTTTTGGGACTAATTTAACATGGAGGATGTGATAGTAACTTATATTGCTATAATGTTTTTAGGTTTTCATAACCATTTTGGAATATTTTATTTGAACCTACCAATATTCCAGTAGGATAATGATGGACTGTTGTTCCTCAATCATGCGGAGCAAACAGAGGCTTAGAGTATAATTCAGTTAGTGCGAAATAAAACCAGAACCCAGAACCCCAAACCAGGCTTCCAAAATCCAGACTCTGCCATCGAATCACAGGACCATGTCTGAAACATCCTGTGGACTCGAGGGATCGACTCCCATCCTGAGTCCTGGGCTACTCATGTCTCAAAGCCTAAAGGGTCCAAATGTAAAAGTTACTGGGTCAGCTCATGGCTCAAAATTATTCTTGTTTCTGCTAGTGAACCTATTAAGTCAATTATCCAGGTATGAAAGAGTTGGAGTGGAAGGGAAGAAACATGAACTTGTTTTATTGTTGTTGTTGTTATTTTTTTTTGGTTTGGTTTTTGTTTTTCCCAATTCAGGAAATAAGGCCTGTAGAATCCAGAAAGCTAAATATTTGCAATTCTAGTCTCCCTCAGTGAGGCAAAGCCTTGAGAAAGCCCTTCATCCTTCATCTTCATTCTTAGTTGGCATTTGGACTTGATGGCTGGAGGTGGAGCAGCTGTCTCGTGATTCTGATGCAACAGTCATTAGGAAAAGTTCTAGGGAATTAGGGAGGCGCTAGCCCAGACGCCGAACCAAGGCCTGTGGCCACTGACTTCTGCATGTTGGAACCTGATTAGGGACGTTCTTTTTAGTCATGCAATCTGTTCCAAACTGATACATGTGTTCAAAGTTATTCCTAAGCATCTATCTTTTGATGTTAAAGAGATACACTAGATAAGATGGAATAAATTGCATTAAACTATGCATTTTTCAAAAAGCCACATAGTTCAAGTACTTTCTTTTAACTCTAACATTGTCCAAAATTCAATTCTTTTTTGCTTCTATTTTAGATTGAGACAGATGTACTCATTTCCTTAGTTGTAGTTGCCCTGTGAATGCATTACTGTCGATTGGTAGTGATGCGTCTCATTCAGTGTTTGAATCAAAAATCACATCTGGCCGGGCGCTGTGGCTCACGCCTGTAATCCCAGCACTTCAGGAGGCTGAAGCAGGTGGATTATTTGAAGTCAGGAGTTTGAGACCAGCCTGGCCAACATAGTGAAACCCCATCTCTACTAAAAATACAAAAATTAGCTGGGCGGTGGTGACAGGCATCTGCAATCCCAGCTACTCAGGAGGCTGAGGCAAGAGAATCACTTAGGCCTGGGAGGCAGATGTTGCAGTAAGCTGAGATCATGCCACTGCACTCCAGCCTGGGCGACAGAGTGAGACCCTGTCTCAAAAAAAAAAAAAAAAAAAATAGCACATCTGCTACCAGAGACGAAGGCTTTCCTGCCTAAGGTCACTGATACGGTTTGGCTGTGTTCCCACCCAAATCTCATCTTGAATTGTACTCCCATAATTCCCACGTGTTGTGGGAGGGACCTCGTGGGAGATAAGTTGAATCATGGGGGCAGTTCCCCCATACTGTTCTTGTGGTGGTGAATAAGTCTCACGAGATCAGATGGTTTTATCATGGGTTTCTGCTTTTGCATCTTCATTTTCTCTTGCTGCTGCCATGGAAGAAGTGCCTTTTGCCTCCCGCCATGATTCTGAGGCCTCCCCAGCCATGTGGAACTGTAAGTCCAATTAAACCTCTTTTTCTTCCCAGTCTCGGGCATGTCTTTATCAGCAGTGTGAAAATGGGCTAAGACAGTCACTCAGATTAATCGTCCCACCTGGGGACAATCAGGTGGGCTGCTCACCTTACTTGTGATGGAGGATTTTCCATTCCTAATGAATATGAAAAATATGATGTACTTTTACTCTGCACCCTGAGTCCTCCTCATGAGCCTGGGGATATGAAGGAGGTCTCAAGAATAGTAAAGATTCGGCTTGGCAAACTTGTGTCCCCACAGAGGGGGCACTGGTACCTCACAGAATTCCCTTCCCAAATCCCAGAGTCCTGTTTCTGGGAGTTACTTGGGGTGTTTCATAGGGGACCTGGTGCAGTTCTTTTGCCCTCTTAAGTTTTGTCTTCCCTTACCTGTTATAAAGCAAACACCTGTGATGGAACAGAACTGTGTCCCCCACACCAACGAGCAGAAGGTGGCAAGCAGGGGGTGGCTGCCTCCTGTCTGCATCTGAACGTGCTCCTGGGCCCTGTGGCTCCAGGACCGGGTGGAATTCTGGGCACCAGTGGAGAGATCCTTTGTCACCTATACTCCCTCTCCGAGTCTAGATCCAGGTTGGGACCAACGTGTCACTTAAATAATATATGCAAATAATAAACAGCAAATCAGATAAAATTTAGAATACATGTTTAAAAAATAGTATAAAATGACTGCAGCTAACACCCTTGCACCTAGTAGCACCTCACCAGCAAGCAGCACCCCATTCTGTGGGGGCATGGGATATGGGGCTTGTCCCCACCTGGGGATAATCAGGTGGGCTGTTCACCTTACCTGTGAGGCCAAACTTCAGCGGAGGAGACCCAAGGGAAGTCGGTCAGGAGTTCTCGGAGACTTTGCTGATACGAAGGACCTCATGAGGATGTGGCCTACCCTACAGCAACTTGTGGGGCATGGACGGTCCACCCCGACTTGCTGAGCCCTGCACAGTAGGTGTATTTGACACGAGGTGCATAGCCATTTTAACATCCCCTCCCTGCCTCCACATACATACATTGGACACATATTTTTCTGCTATAATAATAATCACTTACAATCATATTTTCTTGATTTGTTCTTTAGTTTTGCAGCAACGATTTAAAAATGAAGTTTCCATTTTAAAGAATGTATTCAATATTAGTAACATAGTTCATGTATGAACTAAAGTTTGCACTTACCGAAGAAAAATATTACACTTTTAGTTTGTACTATTTCACTGTCAAAGATTTTAAACTTTCTCTAGATCTTCGAGTAGACTGACACAATTGAAGCATCTCTAACTGTGTCATCTACACAGTTGCTATGCTTTCACAGCTTATTTCAAAGCCACTGTTTAAATGCTGGAATATTTCCTCCCTCAGGAACTGGGGACATGAGCTGTGGCTGAAGTGAACTCAAAGAATTCCAAATTTTTAGGAAGTTACTGTTGAAACTGCCATGTGGTAGTGATTCCAGGTATACCAGGGGCCAAGCATAACCAGGATTTCTCTGATACTTTGTTTATTAAAGGATAAGTCATAAAATGTGCTAATTTGAAGCTTATGTAGATTACTAAAACTTGACACTACTAAGTAATTGTTTAGAATTTGTAGAACGGAAGTTTTTGTCTGGGAGGGTATTATTATCACTGATACTGTTCAGCTTTGCAGACACATGGGGATAACCAAAAGCAGAGTTTCAGCTGGTTTTATTATTGTTTCCACATTCACTACAGACAGTACACCCCATATTTATTCCCTGCACTGGGCGGGGAGCCCCCACCTGCAGGGCCACCTTGAGGTCCTGGGGAGCACAGCTGGCCTGAGGTCAAGGCCACCAGGTGCAGGGAGAGAGAGAGGGAGCATGGTTTCCTGTGGATTTTGCTGAGCTCCTGGAGGAATCAGGCCTATCTTGGGAACTTAACCATGAGATAACATGTTTTCTTTGTTGGTTAAGTCAGGGTATATGTGTCTGTCTAGTCCAAACTACTTGACGTTTTAAGATGAGATGTGCTTGCTCTTCTTTGGGCCTCCTGCCCTGCCCTTTGTTCTGCGAGGCTGAAACTCTGTGGACTGAAGCACCAGGCTCTCTTGCCCTCCAGCTCCCAGCGGTTTTGACCAATGGGGAACACTGGGTGGTTTTGGAGGATGGGAGGGGCAGGGAGGAGGGGGTCTCACTCCATTTGCTTCCTCATTGCCTGCAGAGTTCTGGTGGATGCTGCCTTTTGCCCCGCTCACTCCAGCTCCAACCCCAGCCATCTTCCTGGTCCAGCTCTTGTCAAACTCTGCTAAGACCGCACTCTCCCCTTGTATTAGTCCATTTTCATGCTGCAGATAAAGGCATACCCAAGACTGGACAATTTACAAAAGAAGAGGTTTATTGGATTTACAGCTCCACATGGCTGGGAGGCTTCACAATCATGGTGGAAGGTGAAAGGCAAGGACAAGCAAGTCACGTCTTACATGGATGGCTGCAGGCAAAGAGAGAGCACTTGTGCTGGGAGACTTCCATTTTTAAAACCATCAGATCTCATGAGACTTATTCACTATCATGAGAACAGCATGGGAGAGACCCACCCCCATGATTCAGTTATCTCCCACTGGGTCCCTCCCACAATACATGGGAATTATGGGAGCTACAAGATGAGATTTGGGTGGGGACAGAGAGTCAAACCATATCACTCCTCGTCCCTTCAGGGATAGGGTGCTGACCTCTTCCCCTGACTTTGCTAATCCCTGGGGGTTTGAGTACCCCTGGATGTTTCCTCAAACCCTGCCTACACCTTTGAAATGACCTCCCCATTGCATATGCTTCAGATGGATTTTGTGTTATTGAGCCTTTTGTTGCCGCAAGCCTGCCTGATAGATCGATTATTTTTCAGTTGACTCAGAGATCTCTTTTTCAACAAATCCTATCTTATTCGAAGACCCTAATTAGAAAATTCAGTATTTTTCCAGGTCTTTGTACATTTTAACGTGATGTTAAATTCCTTGAGAATTTTAGCTTTTCTCTGACTTTATACTAAATTCCCTCTGACAATTTATTATCAAGATCTGCTAGAGGTATAATGCTTAGATAATCACTTCTGAAATTGTCCTCTTTTGCTCTCTGCTTCCAAGGTAATTTCCCATCAGACTTTAGGTCTATAACCCAATGCAGGCTGGCTGTCCTCGTTCTTAAAACTCTGAGGCCAATTTTGTTCATCTGTTTCTCCCCAAGGCCTCAGGGATGTGACGATCCTTCTCTCCTTAACTGCCTTCTTCCCTGTATTCCTCTCTCTCCAAGTCTGCAGCAGAGTAGGAGACACACTCCCTCCTTCTTTGCTCAAAGGTCTCTAATATAAGACACAGAGGTCTGTCCTGGCTGGGGATAACTGCAGGGGAGCAGACGGGATTAGCATAAATAATAAACAGGGAGAGGGTTAAAGAGGCAAGACATCCTAGAAAGTATTAGTCATAGCTCTTTTGTCTTCTTCCAAATAAAAATATCTTTGTTTGTAGCTGCTTTTCCTGACTCTCTTTACAGGCTTTCCCATGGGAGGATGAGTCTTGACTGGAGGGAGGTTTACCCAGTGTGTTTGGGTCAGAGGCTGAATCAAACTGCAGAGGCGGTGACCAAAGGTAGAGTGGGGTGGCCCAGTGACTGGGGCAGGTGGGGGTCCTGCATTTTACAAAAATCTCCCTTGTTTATTGTTAGTCAGACTATGGGCCCTACAATATTATCGATGTGAAAAGTGTTTCCCCTTTTGGTCTCCAAATTTTTTTTCCTGGGCTTTAGTCCATCTCGGACTGATGCCTGGTTCTATCAGCCTTCGGAAAGCTGTATCAGTCTGCCCATGCTGCCAGAACAAAATATCACAGGCCAGGTGAGTTAAATATCAGAAATTTGTTTCCCACAGTTCTGGAGGCTGGAAGTCTGAGATGAGGATGTTAGCAGGGTTGGTTTCTCCTGAGGCCTCTCTCTTCAGCTGGCAGATGGCCACCTTCTCCCTGGGTCCTCACAGGACCTTTTCTCTGTCTATGGGAATCCCTGGTGTCTCTTTTTGTAGAAGAACAGCAGTCCTACTGGATTAGGCACCAATCTAAAGGCCTCCTGTTAACTTAATTACCTCCTTAAAAGCCCAATATCAGCCAGGTGTGGTGGCTCACACCTGTAATCCCAGCACTTTGGGAGGCCGAGGTGGGTGGGTGGATCACATGACGTCAGGAGTTTGAGACCAGCCTGGGCAACATGGTGAGACCCCTTCTCTACTAAAAATACAAACACTTATCCAGATATAGTGGCAGGTGCTTGTAATCCCAGTTACTTGGGAGGCTGAGGTAGAAGAATTGCTTGAACCAAGGAAGCAGAGGTAGCAGTGAGCTGAGATCGTGCCACTGCACTCCAGCCTGGGCAACAAGAACGAAACTCCATCTCAAAAAAAAAAGAAAAAAAAGAAAGAAAAGAAAAGCCCAATATCCTAATAGTCACTTTGGGAATTGGGGCTTCAGCGTGTGAATTTTTGGAAGGGACACAATTCAGTCCATCCCAAAAACTCATCCCTGATGTCCCTGCTACTCAGATTAGGCTAGGCCATGCATCAGCAATAAGAATCACCAACATCTCAGATGTGTACACGACACTGCATTTTTCCCTCACTCTCCACTTGGTGCAGTTCTAGAAGATGCTTCAGGGTAGCTGTCCTCCCTAGGGTGACTCAGAAGTCCGGGATGACTCAATTTTAGGGGCCACCAACGTAGCACAAGGCCCCTCAGTCATGGCAGGGAGCAGAGAGTGTGAAGGAGTCACATCGGCTCTTCTGGGCTTTGGCTGGAAGTGCTGCATATCACTTGCCTTCTCTGTCCATGTGACAGACTCGTGGTCTAGACTCGTGGCTCTGCCTAATTGCAAAGAACAGAAAAGTGACATCATGAGTGACTGTCACAGCAGCAAAAATAAACTAAGACACTGTGAATAAAGGGAACCTGTTAATATATTTATCCAACTCAGTGAAAAGATTTTGCTGGACAGAATGACAATCTTCATCCCCTGGGAACACTTATATCAGTTACTCTTATTGATACAACCTGGGTATGCTGCCTGAAGATGTGAAGCCCCTTCAGCCTTCTGAGAGCAAATACAGTGGCTCAGGCCTGCATCTCACATAACAGAAGAAGCGAAACACATGCCTGTGGGCGTATAACATTCAGAAAGAACTGAATGTTGGTGTGTACAGTCATGTCTATCACAACCTCCTGTATGAGAAAGATAATTGTAGTATCAATTGCTATTGGGTATTGAGTGGCAAACGCTGTGCTCAAAAAGTATATAAAATACTCAGTGTTAGCAGTAAATTAAAAAAAAATTACTTATTTCTTACAACAACCCTATGATGAGGAACTATTAGCCCTAAATTTTGGAGGAACAAATTGCCCCAGTAGGAATAGTAAGAATGCGAGAGCTTATATGCACATGGAATCAAGTGCCTAGAATTTTTGAGCCTGTTGCAGTCACTTTGTGAAGGAAGCTCAGGCTTAAAAAGGAGATGAGAGAGCAAGGGATGGCAAAGGAGACCTGGAACTACAGTGAGCTGGTGGCAGCTGAGCAGTTGGCCGATGAGACAGTCCTTGGGGTGGGGGATGGTACATACATTTTTAGTGTGCCTTCAATCATATGTCTTTCCCTGCCCGTGCAGTAATTACCTGCTGTTATCCCAGGTCCTCAACAAAAGCCCTTTCTAGTGCACAGAAGAGCCTTGTGTTAGTTTTGTGGAAAGAAGGAAGGTGTGGCCAGCAATTTCGCAGAGGAGCCAGACCAAGGAGCACCTCATTGGACTGACTCACAACTGATGAAAAACAAAGAAATAAAGGGAAAGTAAACAAAATGTATTTATTTGCCAAATAAACTAGAAAGGTAGTCTCTGTTAGGGACGCATGTGCCCACATCCACCGGCATGTGTTTCGCTTCTTCTGGTATGTGGCATGCAGGCTTCAGCCACTATACTTGCTGCCAGAAGGCTGAAGGGGCCTCTTGTCTTCAGGCAGCATACCCAGGTTGTATCAATAAAAGTAACTGATATAAGTGTTCCCAGGGGATGAAGATTGTCATTCTGTCCAGCAAAATCTTTTCATTGAGTTGGATAAATATATTAACAGGTTCCCTTTGTTCACAGTGTCTTAGTTTATTCTTGCTGCTATAACAGAATGCCTGGGACTGGGTAATTTGTAATGAACAGAAATTTATTTCTCATGGTTCTGGAGCCTGGGAAGTCCAAGGTGGAGGTGCTGGCATCTGCTGAGGGCCTTCTGGCTGAGTCATCCATGGTGGAAAGGAAAGGTTGGGGAGAGAGGGAGAGACTGTGTGTGTGAAAGGGGGCTGAACTCCCATGTTTAAAAAAATCCTCCCTCAGTAACAAACCCCCTTTGAAATAACAGCATTTATCCACTCATTCTGCCCTCACAGCTTAACCTTCTCTCATTGGGCCCTACCTCCCAACACTGTTGCATTGGGGATTAAGTTTCCAACATATGCTTTTTGGAAGACATATTTAACCAAAGCATATGTTTTTCCCGGCCACCAGTTAATCTAAATAACGTGGAAATCCTCCTGTCTTCCCAAGCTCCAGGTTCCCACCTCTTCAGTCTTCTTCTAGGTCAGTATCTGCTGCTTTGATCTGCTCATTACGTTTTTGCTGGGTGGTAGCTACTTGCTGTAATTTTAGCTATCAGTGTATTTGTTTTAGAAGCAATTTCCCTTACTAGCAGAATGAACAGTTTCAACATCAAATTAAAAAGAAATTCAGTTAATTTTATTATAATAAAGATGATATGGTCTATATCAGTGGTTTTTCAAAAAAGCATTTTAGCAGCAAAGTCTTTTTTTTTTAACAAAAGAAATTTTACTTGGAAGTTCAATATGGAAAAATATAGAAAGTAGGATATGTTTTGAGCACCTTTCCAACTTGGGGTGGTGGCTGGGAGTGGCAAACACATACAAAGTGGCAACCCCTGGGGCCCCTCTGCCAGACCCAGGCCTCCACGTAAAAGCCACTGGAAGCTCCTGCCCTGGGTGGTTATTAATGCTCTAGCAGTAGACTGGACAGTGCAGGACATACTGATTAAGGGGAATGAGGGGTCAGCCTTGGAGTGATGGATAATTCATCATTGAATAGAATGATGGGGTTAAGAGCATTCTTGGTAAGGTTGTGTCTACAAAGTAATAAGCTGTCAAAGCTGAACTGATTTAGTAGGGGCAAGTGGAAGAAATCTCATTTGCTGGGGTTAGACTAGTAAAGGCAAGTAGGATATTGAAACATGTGTTCCTTCTATAGACTGTAAAACTAAATAAGTTTTAGGGTCTGAATCACTTATCTCCCTAATGCTAATCATTAAATAATTTATTGAAGGAAAATAATTAGTGGTTACTCTAATATCCAATCAGAACAAAAAATACTAAAACGACTGCTAAGCTGTAGAAGGCGTATTTGTGGAATGACACCCATAGACACCTTCAGTGACATTTTAACCCATTATTAGTATGCATTTTTAAGGCTATTATTTTTAAAAAATTAATAGACTTTATGTATAGAGCAGTTTTGGGTTGACGGAAAAGTTGAGTAGAAAGTCCAGGGTCCCCACTTTCACCCTCACTCCCCCAACTCCAATTTTCCCTATTGTTAACATCTTGTATTAATGTGTGTTGTTTGTTAAAATTGATGAGCCAATAGTGATACATTATTATTAGCTAAAATATGTGGTTTACATTAGTGGTCTTGCTTTGTGGCTTTGCAGTGTACATTCCATGGTTTTGACAAATATATAATGTCGTGTGTCTACCAGTACAGTATTATAGAGAATAGTTTCACTTTCCTAAAAAGTCTCCTCTACTTTACCCATTCTTTCTTCATCCTATCTTTCTGAACCCTGGGAAAACGATTTTTTTTTAACTGTCTCAATAGTTTTTTGCTTTTTCCAGAATATCATGTAGTTGGGATCATATACAATATGTAGACTTTTCAGATTGACTTCTTTTGCTCAGCAATATGCATTCAAAGTATCTCCATGTCTTTGCATGGCTTGACAGCTCATTTGTTTTTATCGTTGAATATTATTCCATTGTATGGATGTACTACAGCTTGCTTATTCATTCCTCTACTGCATAACATCTTGGTCGCTTCCACTTTTGGCAATTATAAATAGAACTGTTAAAAACATTCATGCTGAGGTTTTGTGTGGATATGAGTTCAACTCATTTGGGTCAATAATAAGGCGCATGATTACTGGTTATTCGGTAAGAGTATGCTTTGTTTTGTGGGAAACCACCAAACTGTCTTCCAAAGTGGTTATTAATTTTTTTGTGACTTTTTTCATCAGTGTAGTTGTAAGCCCTGGTCTCAGTCTTTTTTAGTAGTCAGGTGCTCGTAACATTTGTGAGTGTTCTGTTAGTTCCCTTATATACACAGGTTGTGTATCCCTTATCCAAAAGGCATCAGAAGTGTTTCAGAATTTGGATTTTTTGGACTTTTAGAATATTTACATTATACTTAGCTGATCAACCCTACTCTGAAAATCTGAAATCTGAAATGTTCCAGTGAGCTTTTCCTTTGAGTATTGGTGCTCAGAAAAATTTGAATTTTGAAGCATTTTGGATTTCAAATTTTTGAATTAGGGATACTCAACCTGTATCTTGCTTTGTTAAAAAGAGAGATTAGAAAAAAGAGAGAGAGATAGGAGATATTAAAGAATATATCTATAATATATATATGAATATATAATACATAATATATATAATATATGCATCTTCTAAAAATAAGAACTAATTTAAGATGAGAAAAACTCAAACACAAGAATTAAAATTTTGTGCATAATTTTTGTTTTAAAAAAATGTAAATTTAATTAAACATTTTGATTTTCTAGACATTGTTTCAAAAGTGCTTTCCAGATTGCTGGTAAGCACTTTCTATTTGTATCTTTTTCTTTTCTTTCTTTTTTTTTTTTTTCTTGCTTTACATGCTTTGCTAAGGAAAGACCATGAGAGCAAATTTTTCTAGTTCTTTGTGTTTAACATGATTGTCAAAACTAAGCCCATTGGTTTACAATTTGGCTGCTAAAACTGTGTCTAGACTTTAGGACTCCAGTTTCATTTTTTGGTACTTTATCAATTAAACTCCCTCACTTTCCAAAAAGGAAGCTATCAAAGGTATGTATATAGTTTGTTGAATGCCCTATTCCTGATCAGAGGGAAGTTCCATTTCAGTCTGATAAAGTGTTATCTGGCAGAGAAAAACAGAACAACCAAGAAATTTGAATGGTGAGATTAACTGTACTTCTGAGGAGATTGCTAATGATTTGCTAAGTCTCTGAACACTGTTTAGTGATGGGGTTCATCTCTCCTTGATCAGTGATAGTGATTTCTGCTCTGCTTGCGTGGGACCCTACAAACACTGGGTGGGCCAGTGGACGCCAGGAGTCTGCGATTAATCTACTGTGATCACCAGGGAAAAGGGAAACTTTTTCACTTTCTGGTGATGCATTAACTTTGGAAAAGTTTTCTGGATTTAAAGGTTGCTTTTTGCTAGAAACAGTTAACATATCTAGAGAAAAATGAGACGTCTAATTTTTTCAAGGAAAGTTCAGGCCTGATGACAACATATAAATAACATACAACTATTTGTTCAATCCAGAAAAAATAACAAGAAATGTACCAATGTGATATCGTCAGGTCTCAATGAGCTAAATTAGTGAAAGGCCAGAAAAGGGGCAACAACAGGATCATAGGATCGAGCATTTGAAGAATCCGAGTCCAAAAGACGAAGAGATACAACCATGAGGTTTGTGGTGAGCTAGGAAAAGCAGTTGCAGAATGACTTTGACATTTGGAAAATGGAGCCTGGTGACTTCCTCTATCTATTGTTTAATCTTTTGTTTTAAAAATTCAGAAATAATGTGTATTGCATATCTTTTGGGATGTAAGTGAAGGTGGCTCTGAGTTTCCCAGGTGAGAAGCTGCCAGGGAGGTCTCAGCAGAGTGGCGAGAGAACCCCCTCTCCACCCATTTACTTGCCATAATTGATCCCGTTTGTCAGCCTTGTGAATCAGAGAGTGTGACTAAAATGGTTTCATGGGCACCCTATTGATTCTGTGTAAGAATCCATGATTATTTTCTAAAAAGTATATTTTAAAGCATGTCAGGGAACAGAACTGCCTGATTGTTTTCCCAGAAGGCTGAGACTGAAACCCCCTGGTACGGTGACAGCGTTTTGGTATTTTTCACTTCTGTTTCAGGGAGGCAAATGCATGCGCTTTGATCAAGTGTCAAATGTAGTTGGTAAATCTCACTTCTAAGAAGCCTCCCTTTATGTGCTTTTCAGGCAGCCTGTGGGGTGGGGCGTGGAGGTGACCAAGCACTGTTTGTTCAAGGTAGCACCTCTAGTAGGAGCTCATTAAGTCAGGGCTCACACACGGATCGTAGGAAGGGAGCGTTACCCAGCTTCCACTGCCTTTGATACAGATTTTGCCACCATTGTTCCACTTATTGCCTGAGAGAGCTCATTTCCATATGTATAGAAAACCAATATACTTTCTCCTGCCTGTTAAACTGTCACCTAATGTATTTTTAGAAATATATAATCTAAAAAAGACAGAGGATGAGGCAGAAAGTTCTACAGTAGCAACATTTGAACATCCTCTACCACTTGAAGATGTTAATTAAAAACTATCTTATTCTACTTGTTTTAATTGCCAAGCAACACAATTTTTTTTTTCCTGACAAAAATTGACTTTAAACGAACTGTTCTTGTGTATAAACTGTTTTGTCTTCTGCTAGGTATGTGTCTAATGAAGACATCAGCCTCCGTTCTGTGTAGGTTTAAGGAATGCCCCCTCCTCTCTGTGCAATCATTTGTGGTGTCAGTATCTTTCTCTACTTCCAGTAGCGTCAGGGATGCTGAATGGAGATGCATGTGGTTGTCAGAGAAACACAAGGAACATATTATTAGATCTTTCATAATTAGGCATTGCAGATATGTGCCAAAGATTTAGAGCTTAATCAAAAACTTCTTATCACATGGGCTTCTGCTGGCAACGAATTGGAAAGCCAACAAAGGCAACCCTGATGCTTGCTTTGCACGATAACAAAGGGAAGACAAAGGCAGACCGATTCTGCCTCAGGTTTATTGCATGCTGTATTTTTTTTTTTTAATCATATGAGTCAAGCAATTGTGGGGGAAAGGGGGTTAAAAAGCCCAGCTTCCCCGTGAAGCTCAGAGCCCCTCTTGATCCTGATGGTTGCCTTGTGTCTGAGTCATTTCACCGGGCAGGTGCTGACTAAGGCTGAAGGCTGTGGGAACCTGGGTTAATGGGTCTAGCAAGCCTTTTCCAGGTAGCGCCTGGGCTCCCCGGGGAGCGCTCCCGGTCCCTTCCTGTGCCACATCATCCCCACCTCGCCGGGAATTTAAAAGAGGAGCTCTCCAGCCCTTAGATAAACCTGGCCGTGTACATTGGCAGCCAGGACCGGGGGCTGCGGGAAAAGCGAGCGCGCCGCGCTGATGGCTGTTTTGACAAACTGTTGTGTGTTTTTTCTGTCTGAGTATCTGGCAGCGCAGGTGAAACATTGTGCTGCTGGTATCTTGGCTCGCCACCCGCTCTCAGGCTCTGCGGGGAGTGTCGGGCCATCCCTGCAAATGTTCCGGGCAAAGCTGTGAAAACAAACGAGGCAGATTAGTTGGACAGGCTCACCAGCTTTGGAGTGTTAACTGCCCTGGCTGCCCCTGCTTCTCAACCCTTTCCCATTCTTTTATTGAGCCGTGCACTTATCAATTAACACAATGGTTTTTGAGGTATTTTTTTTTCTTCTTCTTGTAGTTACACCGTAGGAAGCAGGATCTCTCATCTTTGGACCTGAAATGGTGCTGATTCTCAGATTTTAATCTCCAAACACAATATATGATATATTCTTTAAAAAAAAAGGCAATTTTCCTTATTATTTTAGAAAGCAGGTCATGCTTATCATAGAGATATTAGCAAATGCAGATAAACAGCGGGGATAGTTTTGAAGTCTACATATTCC